>NW_022987705.1:11430126-12030126 GCF_902827165.1 Trematomus bernacchii | reverse complement strand
GGCTGATGAAAAGCGGCTCCACCTCCGTTATCTGATAAAGCATCTCACACAAAGATGGTTGTCTTCGACGCACACCCGACAATAAAATCCCCATTTCTCATGTCACACACCTGGTACTGAATCAGCATGTTTGTAAAGTGCAAGGTGGGAAGAGCGCACACTTTTGATGGGCACCGCCTCGTCCATGACACAAGCTTCATCATGCATGCCTGCTGATCAGGTCATAGCCAAGGACAAGTGGAGGTGTTTATGGGACCTACACATGTGACACTGTGCATTTATTAAAAGCAACCAGTCAACTCCTGCCCCTGCTTGCAGAATAAAACCAGCTCTTTTTCTTCAGATTTGATATTCTCAGAGAAACTCAGCTTATTGAAGCGACTCCAGGTTTAGACACCTAGGCAAATGTTGCTGGAGCGCATATAGAATATTGTATTAAAAGAAAGAACTAAGCTTAAAATCTGTTTTGATGTCCACGCCTACGCAGCTCTAGCTGAACCCCTACCTGATGCCCAGTGGGGGGGCAAATCCATGCTCCTCCCTCAGAAGTAAGAAATGCAGGAAATAAAAATAGCAGTTTAAGTTGCAGAGATGTTACTTCTGCTGCTATACTCCTCAAAAGCTTTCTCCGTCTCATCTTTTTTTAAAGAAAAATAATAGATCTGCAGGTTCTTATTCCGTGTGAAACATGAAAAGAATCCTCGTTAAAAAACAGTCATTACAACAGTTGCAGAATACAATGAGGACAGTTAATGAGGTTCAATGGAGTATCGCTCATGTATTATTAGGCAGCAGCTCAGGTCTCCAGGGCTGCAGGTGCTCTCGACTTAATGCCACTGGCTTCTCTTTGTCATCGCTCATGCTTGGATTTCCTATCCACACACTCAGCAACGAGGCCAATTGAGTTTTACTCCGGCCCCGCCTCGCCGGCTGCTCTAATACCTGTGGGGGATTTGGATCTGACTGAGTAGCTTTTGCTTTACAACAACATTCCCTCAGCCTTATTTTTTTATACTTTCCCATCTAACAACAGAACACCCATAGAAGATGGCACTCCTCAAATGCTCCACTGTATTTGTATGATTTGAATTCAATAAATCTTACAAGGCACTTTTATGTTTTACTGCGCACCGCATGTTACATGTTTTATTGTTTTATGTACTGTCAGATAACTCATCCTGTAGGTCCTGGGGAGCAATAAAGCACATTATGGATTCCCTGGAAGACTCAAAGGCACGCTGTTCCAGATCAATGCAGAACTTTAAAACTGAAATGAATACTTTGTGTCTATTAATTCCTGAGGCGTAGATCATTGATTTATAAAAGCCTGCATTAGAAAGAAAGGAGACAGATGTTTGCTGATATGCAGATCAGATCTTCATGTATTATACTCTAACAAAACACATTTTATTGGTTGCCATCAAATGTCTCCAGATTAATAGCCTTGTTAACTTGTTCTTTCATCAGATATGTATTGATTTAAGTCTTGTTATTGGACAGCTACAGTATAAACATGCAAAGGTCACAGGCTTGAATCAAATCGATGTTGCTGTTATATGGCGTGTGTTTAAATACCAAGCTACCAGATGCTCCTCATTTGAATTATACAACAGTCGTTTTCAGACTATTTTATTTATGTAATTATTGTAGGAGATATCAAACCAACTAATAACCAACATGTATAAAAAATACCTTTTAATGGATAGATTTAAAAACTAAAAGTATTTTGACAGCCTGAATTGAATACATGTAGTTTCCTCACGACTCTTTGAAATAATGATTTAATTGCAAGACTAATTGACAGATAAATGGGGAGGCACGGAGAGAAATCAAAGAGTTAAGGTCTTCCTGACACGTAGATGCAGAGTGGACTGACAGTCTGAAAGGCCACGCTCCTCTCTGCCCGGCAGTGATTCCTCCATTTATCTTCTCTAATGAATTGACAATCACACTCCCTCTGATGTTTACACAGAGGTATTGAGCCATCCTAAAACGTGGCTGCTTAAAGAAACCACACACACTGAGCTGACTACACAACTTCACATCATGTGCAGACGCAGTCATACACATGTATGGACACGAAGCAGTGCCTCTGTTAGTGACAGGCTGCTGCTGAACGGGTCAATTACTTTCAGTCCACATGATGATGGCATTATCAAACAATTTATTTGTGGTGTGATCCCCGTGGCCTGCAATCCATTATGCAATTTCCCTGCAATTGCATTTTTGAGTGATTCAACCACTGCTCTATAATTATTCATTAATGCAGAACAACTGCAGGAAGTGGATAAATTAATAAGATATAAAAAACCTTAATGTGTTTTCTGCAGTTCAGGAAGCAGACATAAATGTTATGCAAAGCTGCTCTGATTGTTTCAAATTATATGAGGTGGAAATGGTTTTGTCTGTGATTTACAAAAACATATTTTCAAATAATGTTCTACTTCATTTAAAACTATAACCTCTAAAAGAAGTTTAAAAACAACTAAAAAAAAAAAAGCCCTGACAGCCAAACAGAAACAAAGTATCTGCTATAGTAGTACACCTACACTCTGAAGAGAAGGTGCAAAACTGAAAGAAAACACACATACCGTCTACTTGGCCATGGAGATTGTACATCTTAGTAGAAAACTGCTACAAGCCACACACAGGTGGCCGTCTTTTTACAACTCTTTATTGCCACACCATAGTGGCACCTTCAGATCCAAAACAATCTACCATTACATTTTCTTTCAAAAGCCCTGTTTTTACAAAATGAAGTTTTATTTTTAGGACGACTCCAGTACCATTAACAGCTACACACTCACTAATTAACTTTCAAAATGTTCATGAACCACTTGTGTTTAAAACTAACAAAGCAAACAAAAAAGAAATAATTTATGCAGTGCATTATGCAAGTGATTCTCTGAATATAAAATGAGTCATTCCAGAGATCCTCTGAAGAGTCATACATTTGAGAGTTTATCATCCCTCTACAATCTTTTTAATGAATAGACTCCACAAACAGTAAAGACTGAACACAGCACCTCACATGATTATAATAGGATCTGTCCACGCACGCACGCACGCACGCACGCACGCACGCACGCACGCACGCACGCACGCACGCACGCACGCACGCACACACGCCCCTATGAAAACACCAACACAAGCATCCCCCAGGCACCGGCTCTGTTCCCCTCCCCTTCCCTCCATGTCCTCCCCCCTCCCCTTCCCTCCCCCCTCCCCCCTCCCCCCTCCTCCCTCACCTCACCCAATCCCCCGAGGTGGATTAAATACAATCACACCTGTGACCATTTCTCATTTGTGACGTCTCCAACACCAGTGGTCCAAAGGGACGCCATGCACCAGCCAACAGCACCGCAGCTGTGAATTACTGTTTTGCTGGCTTTGTAAATGCTCTAAAACATCCATAGATTATTTGTGGTCATGTAAATACTTATCATGTAAACAGGAAACGCAGATACACAATAAAGCTCTATTAGTCACAAGGTGCGTTTTCCTCGCATGAGGAACTTTCTGCAGTTTATATAGATTATATTCTTCCAGGAAGATAATCCCTCATCAGAGATCCCAAATACACACACAGCAAAAGTAATGATAAATAAAGAAGGGCTTTTTTTCTTTTACTATTAAAGCTACACTCGGGTGGATTTTATGTTAATAATTACAAGACTGATTTAAAAAGGAGGCTTCCACATAGATGAACAACCTGTACCATAATCAACACATTCATTAAATATTCTAAAATGTCATGCTAGTGTTGGATATGAACACTAGTACAACATTTGCAGACATGAGTGATTGACAAAGTTGCCACCAAAAAAATGTTGTATTAAACAGTAAAAATAAGCACTCAGTTCAAAAGTCTGTTTTGCCTTTAAGCGTTTTTGCAGTCTTTAGAAGCGAGTGGCACTGCTACAGAAAAAATAAACTTCTATTACATTACAAAGTTCGTTAAACATTACACACACACACACACACGCACACGCACACGCACACGCACACACACACTAACCTGAAGTGTTGGATGTGTTCTGTCCATATCCCCCCATGTTAGGACCCACACCTGGTCATGTGACTTGTCATAGAGCATCTTCACTGGAAAAGAATCTGTTGTTACTGCCTAGAAGAGATGGGCATAAAAGGAAAGAACAATATTTAATTGATATATTGAAGGTTTACTAGGCTAATCAATGATATATAATAACAACAACAATTCCACATGTAAGTAAGATTCTTTTTTCTCGAGATATCAGGCATAATGGCCTTTTTACAGATACTGTACTAAACTAAATCATTGGCTATGTTGACCTATAAATACTATTACATTTGTCCACAAAATGTCAAACTCAGAGGATCCTTTTTATTAATCATAAAAAATAAATAAAACTTTATATCAGTTTATTACCGGTGGATTGCTTAATAATAATGCTCTTGGAATCGTATTGGAGCTGACTGCGAAATCAGAAAATATTGTATAACAACCAGTACCTCGAAGATCATTTTGTTAACGCTGCAAATCACAAATGGTGCCACCATCACATTTCACAAAGGACTCATTTGAAAACATATCTGCAGCTTGCTAAAGTCCCATTGCCTACTTATGAATAGGTCATACAGTCCTTAATCAAAATGATGCAGATGTTGAAGTGAAGGAGAACGTTTTTTTTCAGCATGTGTAAGAACAGAAAGAATACAAAATAGAGGAACGAATGGAACAGGCAGATAGGAAAAAAGAGAGATGTGGAGTGTGTTCAACCTCAGGTCTGCTGCAATGTCAACAACGAGAAATAACACAATCTATTACCCTGCTTCTGGCTGGCGGACAGGGAGCTGCTGACACCCTCACCAGTGGAGCGAGACCACCAGCTCTGTGTTCAGTAATGGTAGGTCCGGCCCTCCACTCAGCACCGGTCAGCCAAGTGTCAACTCAGCATGTGTGCATGTACACTATGTGTGGACTGCATATCTGAATTGACTGGTAATAAAGCTTTTTTCTGTTGCTGCTCCCGGGCTCTAGTATAGACTCCTGTTCCACCATTGACAATTTTAAGTCACATTTTAAGTCCTACCTTTTTTTGCTTGCTTTTAGTTTAGTTTGATGGCAACATACGGCTTTGACGAATCCCCTCTTCACTCAGTTCACTTCCAGTTGCTCCTAATTTGGTTTATTTATTTGTGTCAAGACTTGATATTAAGTGCCTATCTTTGTTTATTGGTGCAAAGGACGTTATTTGTCATGTGTTTTTTCAACATGCATATGTTGTATTTAAAGTCTCTATTACAATTTATTATACTACATTTTGTCAAAATAAAGGTTGAATAATGCATTTCTAAAAATAGTCTTCTGTAGGTTCATATGGTTAAGAAGACAGTGATGGATCTCATATCTAGAGAGTTGGCCTTGCCCATTGTGTCACTTCAATTGAATTGAATTCAAACATTTATACATACTATCATATCAAGATTTCAAGCTGAATTCTGAGTCAGCAACTCTATGACTTGAAAATGTTAAAATCTTAATAAGACTTGATAAAGGGTTTCAAATGTTTCAGATTCAATAAAATGCTATCAAACCTGAACTCAAAAACAGAAAACTAAGTATGTATTACTTTATTACTAAAACACAGTTAAAAAAATACACATTGGTGTCATAGATGCATGCATAGATTCTCAATATTGTCCTTCAGGAAAAAGGAATATCTAAAACGTTGCTAAAGGATGCTCACTGAGTCTGAGAAAAGAAAAAGCATAACTAAAACCTAAAACATGACTATATACAAACAAAGCCATTGTAAGGCGTTTATGTTACTAGATCACCCAAGGTCTTGGCTACCTTCTTTTTAATTAGCCGAAATGCCGTTGTTTCCACGTGCAATGTGAGGCTGACCCAGCACAGGTCTGAAACATCAGAGTCAAGGTTAGATCCCTTTGTTCGAGAAAAGAGGAGCATTTCCTTGCATGCAACAGGATGAAAACACTCGAAAGCCTTCATTAGTGCAGCTTCTCCACATGTTTACTGCCTTCATAGTGTCTGCTGGAAATCATGAAAGGATGTAACACATTCCTAAAGGTGACATTGTATTAAAGGAAACTTTCTATCAAAAGGATGTTGATAAAAGACCCAACAATAACAAATCCTCAATAACGGCACCTGTGCTTCTCTAGGATCTATATTTCTGGTTTTCTCGTGAAAGAGAAAAGAGAATTGTTGTGTTTTAGTCCACCATTTCCGCCCAAACAGAGAATAGGCCATCTTATCTGTAACAGTCCAGGTTATGAGTATAGAGCGATTCATTTGGGTTTTCCTTCTCATACTTATAAAGGAAAGTGTTGCCCAAAGTCTTTTATTAATGTGGCAATCTAGTGTTTAGACATGTCCTCATACGCTTCCTAACCACTGCGTTCAGTCGTCTCCGTGAGGATAATAAATGCAGTGCTCTGACTTTACCATTTAAAAAAATGAAAGCAATTGTTTCGTTAATGCATTCCTTCTGTCAGTGGATTAAGTGCTTTTATTGTACTCTGCCATCTTCTCTCTTATAATAAAAGGCCATTGCTGAAAGGAAAGTTGGAAATGTGCTTTGGAAAAAAAAGGCTTTGAAATAACAAAGAAAGAGCACAGACGAAAAAAGGCTGGATGCATTAACCTCCTGCACCCATACAGTAGGTCAGAGAGGGTCTTCAAGAAAGAGAGAGAGAGAGAGGGTCGGCTGATCAAGGAGAGAAAATCAGTTTTTACAGTGTTGGAAAGAGAAAGAGAAAAAAAAGGGGGGGGGGGGGGGGGGGGGTTCTCGGTTATAGTGGGCAGCTTCTGCACCACAATGAACCAGAACACATCTCAGATTTTCCTGTCAATATATCACTTCTGTTATTGTTCTTGTGATAATATTTCATCACCAAAAGGTAAATAAACGTAGTATTCTATCACATATTCCTTTTTTTAGTGGATTTGGTTTCATTTGGAACAAGTGGAGGTCATATCTCTCAGTATTTAGTCAATCTTGTATTTCTTTTCAAAGTAAATTAGTCATATATAGCATCAGAATACCTTATTTTCTCCCAGGGAGAATGATTTATGATAGTTGCAATATTTTAGAATAAAAGATATAACAATTAAAATTAAATAAAAAACACAAAAATACAATTATTTATAAACATATGACGTGAAAGTAAAAACGTGCAATAAAGATAAAATAAAATAGAATATAAATGATGAAAACCAGGTTATTGTTCGAAATGTAAAGTGTTATACAGTTATGACCCTAAGTAATATGAGTATTGCACAGTTAAATAATTACAAGTGATACAGCCTGAGTGACATTATGGAATAAGTTGAGTTGGAAATATCTTCCCTTTAAACTGAAGGAGAAGAAGAAAGTTTTTCACTGCTTCCTGCTCACTTTGCCGTCTCTCTCATCCTGCTACTCAGACTTTCACTTAACTCCCTTCTGCTCTCCCGCCTCCTTCTCCTTGAGTTAGGCCTATTTCCTCTCATCCTGTACCTCACTATAAATGATGTTGACCCTGGGAAGAACCCCTGAGGGATTCAGTCTCTAAACAGCCGTTACAGGCAAGATGAATGGTGAGGCAGCCAGCACCCACCTGGGCACCATATTGTTTCGGGCGCTTGAGGTGCATTTGATTTATTTCCCCTTGCATGTGGTCTTCTTACATCTGTGGCATTTCAGGAGCAAGACAAGTTAAATCGAATGCACCTAATGTGGGTGATGCTGTTTGACTGGAAGCCAAACACGCTCGCAAGTAATGTTTATCGACTGGATTTGTATTCTGTTAGCTTTTAAAGAAACCAAGACTTGGGCTTAACTTAGCTATGGATACTGGAGTAAAGGTTTCAAAATAAAATATGTCAGTTTGGCCATCTTAAATCTTTAAATGGAAATGCAATTAACAAAAGCATTTCCTCGACCTGATGAGCTTTCTATTCTAGCAGGCCTTTTTTTTTACTTTGATTTGTTAACTCTGAGTTGGTTCCAAATGTAACATCTGTGACCATTATGGTATCATGTTAAAGTTGTATGTTGTAGGCGAAAAAATGAGGCATCTTGAACAGTTGATGAGCCATGTGCTGTAGAATGGAAATATGTAAACAAATAAACAATATCATCATGTGTTGCAGTGTAGAAAAAGGAAATTGCCGTCCAAGCCTGTGTGATGGCTGTGTGAATACAGTAACAACCTCGGTATCACAGCGGTAGTACGTTTGCTTCACTTGAAAAAAAAGCCCAAAGCTGGGTGTGAACATTGTGCGGTTTTGGATATAGAGTTTTGCTGCAGTTGCAAGAGTATAAACTACTTTTAATCCAATAAATAGCCAATAATGCTATCCCAAACTCTGGTATGATTCGACAGAATATGTGGATGGAACTTACAACCCTTCTTTGCCTCTCAGATACTTCATATCTGAGATGTTTCTGAGACTTTGGTGCTCCACCCACCTGCACCACCTTCTGCGTCTGAACATCGACCACCAGCAGTCGGCTCAGGAGGGGCTGGGTCACGTAGATGTACTTATCCCTGACGTTGACTGCTGAGGACCACACACAGTGCTGAGGTGACACCCCCTCACCCTTAGGGCACATCTCCTCCTGGGGTGACCAAACAGGCAACAGAGAGGATGATAGGAGGTATGGGAATTGTTTCATTATCATTAAAAGTACAATTTGGAAAGGTAAACAATTGTTAATATGCAATACAAATACATCTACAAATCATCAATTCAACTTTCAAAATATATAGCAATTACTGTTCTCTTTTTAGACTTTATTGATAAGATTAAATGTACAAATTATTTTGACAAAGTACAGTTCAGTACATTTTTGGTACTGGGAGTGAAGGCAAGGCAAGAAAAAAAGAGCTGACATACAATCAAATAAAAATGTGCACTGCAGAGCATGCTATACAATTAAATTAAGGACAAAAGGACTGAACAACTAATATGAAATTCTGCCATATAACCCAGTCCTACCAGACATGCATACTTCATTCCAATAATAATATTACTATATTATGTAATATTATTATTATTGATAACACACATTTATTTCATAATGAGTGTTTTCACTTTTAAGTGTGTAACTTTCCAAATATATAAACCATAACTGGCTAAGGAAACACTGCACTTAAAGGCTCTGCAGCATGCTGTCTTTGCTGACAAGACATTTATTCACACACTCCTCTACACACACAACATATATACTAGTATGTAATCACAAATACACACAACCACACACACATATACAACGTCAGACACACATGCAAGAGTTTTCACCTTCTCTCCACCTCACCAAAGTGGAGAAAGTGCTGTTTACAGCAGGAACTGGCTAACACATGGCTTATTGAGTTTGTATTGATCTCTAATACAATTACAGGGTCCTGTAAAACCCAAATCCCTCAGAGGAACAAGCGACTTTTACCATCTAAAGCCCATTGCTCTGAGAGAGGGATGTTCTCCAGAAACCTCAGGGTCTGTAGTATAGACTCTATATTGGTGCAAGCTGTCGACTAATGGACACGAGTAATCCCATTACATTAGTTAGGTGAGGAGCCCCGCTCTGACAACAGGGAGGACATCGAAGGAAGGATAGCCTTCATTTTGGTCGCAATCTTTTTACACTAAAACCCTCCTAGATAACTACAGAAATAGATAGATAGATAGATGGATAGATAGATAGAGATAGATAGATAGAGAGAGAGATAGATAGATAGACAGACAGATAGATAGATAGATAGATAGATAGACAGATAGATAGATAGATAGATAGATAGATAGACAGATAGATAGATAGATAGATAGATAGATAGATAGACAGATAGATAGATACACAGATAGATAGATAGATAGATAGATGGATAGATAGATAGAGAGAGAGAGAGAGAGAGAGATAGATAGAGAGAGAGAGAGAGATAGATAGATAGATAGAGAGAGAGAGAGAGAGAGATATAGATAGATAGATGGAATCTATTAAGTTGTATATGGAGGAATATTGAAACTTTAATATAGGTTAGTGTAACCTGAAATTACCAATTAGTAATATACATCAATCTTATTGAATCTATAACACAATTTAAACCTGACAGCAAAATAATGGCATAACGTGCACTTACATATGTAGCAACAATCCTCTCTGCCCGCTGCATGTGTTTGCGTATCTCACATTCACTGGGCTGAAGAACAGTGATACCCTCATCAGAAAACACATAGAACATGTTTCCCACGCTCAACCCTGGAAGAGAACACAGAAGACAGACAAAGGTTGAAACACGCTTGAAGAAAAAAACAACAAATACAAATTTACAACAACAGAATATCCCGCTCCCATCTTATCTGACATTTGTGACTGGCATTTCAATTTCCCTGCTCGAGGACTCCTGTTAGCGTGCTATCGCGTTAGCGGGGATGGGCAGTGTGTGTCTGCCAGCCATTTTGACAAAGCCTACAAAGGGCCCTGTCAGCAACACGCCAACCACATACTGTAGCAAGAAGCATCAAATTAAAGGCATTGCCTCAAATAGGAAACATTTCACATCTCGACGTGTAAACAGCTGCTGATGAGTTAGCATCACAGTCTGATGCTGAGGCATTTGGATGATTCGACAGCAGTCTATTACTGCCGGCAGGAACACATCACATGAGCACAGATGATAAGCATAAGCACATAAACACACTTGCGGCATTGACAAAAACTGTGATGATGATTGATTTGTCAGGCTGTCATAACGCTGTGAGATAAACATAGTACACCAAAGAAGCACACTGAATATGCACACCCTGTATGAATACAGAGACAAAAAACAAGCACTTGCACAACACACACAAACACACACACAGTTAATGAGGCAGCTTTGAGTGCTGATAGTGTTTAGAAATAATCCAAATGCTTACACGTCGTTTGGTTTTGTGGTAAACCTGATGTGGTGATGATGTATATAAAACAGATTGTGTTTGTATTGCACTCTAAACCGCAGCGGTTTTCCAGTGCAGTAGTAAAACTGTTCTTGTGGCCGTACTGATGTAATATATAGTATAAGGACAGCATGGATTTTTATACTGCTGAACACCACAAAGTTGTTTTCGTGTAGCCACCACACTTGGTCTGTGGTTTTATTTGCATAATGCATGAAATCCCTGCTTGTGTGTAAATGCTTCCTCCCCAGGTGATCTGAAAAATAGATTAGAAAGCACTCCAGAAAAAAAAGAAACATCCTGGGCACAAAAGGAAGAAAGCAAGGTTGGAAGTAAAGTTTTGCTGGAGAGAAAACAGTGTTGTGATTCTTCTGGACAGTACAGCAAACGTGTTGGAAAATGCAGATATTCAGCTGCAGGCCCTGAAGAGCCACAAACTATGCCCACCATTTTTTCCTATTCACAAGAGTATAAAAGTTTTTTTTTTTTTACTTTAATGAATTACCTTCTTCTCTCCACAGAATGTTCGCAACTGCAGATTCAGCCACCCAGCAATAGAAAGGGAAAAGAGGGGGAAAACATTAAATCACCTTCAGAAAAAAAAGACAGATCATCCAAGAAAGAGAGGGGGTGATTGATCTCATGTCATGCCAAGACCAAACATATTTGACAGCTACAAAATGTTCCTTTCTGCTGTTGACAGGATCATATTTCCTCTTAAATCAAGAGATCAAACGGAAGTCAGAGATTATTCTGTTTAATCTTAACTGGCCCGATAAACTCTTTCTCGATGGCGATTGTTAACTCGTCAAAATGATGCAATCTAATGAAAGAACCGATATCAAAGTAACATAAAATATGTAATTTGGGTGCTTGTCCCTGGCTATAAAATATGGGATAAAATAAGCTGCCTGAGGTTCATTTTTAGTTCAAAACTCCATACATCTGTTGGGTTCATCAAGCTGGTAGCATGATCGCAGCACTACTATGAAAAGGATTATATAACTTAACCTAATTACTACTAACACTATTATCTAACAAGCAGCCATGCCATGAGGATTTACACCAATATACTGTTTAAACTATCTTTCTGGAACAAAAAGTGGGTGCGAGGACTTATTTCTGGCTTTATCTTTAACAGAGATAATGTTCTTTGACTTACGGGTCTTCTTGGCCGAGTCTTCAACAAACAGAGAGGAGATATCCTCGTCCACGCCAACCTCGTTCTTGGCGATGCATGTGTAGGCTCCAGTGTCCTCGTACCGGACGCTGCCAATGAAGAGCTCACTACCATTGGCTACGAGAACAGAAACACAAAAGGAAAGAAAATGAAAGGAAACATGTTACTGAAGCAGGTACATGTTGCTACATTATTTGATATCTTGCATTTGGAAACAAGAAAGGCTTCAGAACAACCATCTTTAACTTTTTTGTGGGTTTAGTACACTACATACCGTTGGAATACAATATGTTGTAACTCTTCCCATGAAATGATTGTGTGTGCAAATAGTCGTGGTCCTGCCTGACTTTCATCATACTACTTCCCTGATGACTCCCACAGGATTGTTGACAGCCTCGTGGATTCATCTTCTTATTATAGACACATGCATTGCCAAACATTTGGTCTACCAATGTTGTAAATGTATTATCTTTTCGATTTACACACGGCATCTATTGCACGTCTGTCCGTCCTGGGAGAGGGATCCCTCCTCTGTTGCTCTCCCTGAGGTTTCTCCCATGTTCCCCTTTAAACTGTGGGGTTTTTCCTTCTTTGGAAGTTTTTCCTTGTACGATGTGAGGGTCTAAGGACAGAGGGTGTCGTATTGTCATACTGATATTCTGTACAAACTGTGAAGTCCACTGAGACAAATGTAACATTTGTGATATTGGGCTATATAAATAAACAGTGATTGATTGATTGATAAAAAGAGGAATGTGTCTGAAAACAAAAGCATTCCAACTTTATGGGCGAGTATAATCAGAGTATATACAGTATAACATTTTTAAACCATTGTTTTTTTGTAATACTTAAATATACCAATAGCATAGCCTGGGAGAAAAAAGCATGTTGTTAATCTTATGTCAAGTATACATAGCAGAACGTTTGTTGATATCGACATGAATTGAACTGAAGAAGGCTTCTTTTTCTGAAATATGTTTGATATTGAAGTAACTTTCCATCAGCATGACAATAAATGCTCAATGTTTTATGCCATTACATATCCTGCATTCTAATATAATAGCTTAGTTTCACACTTTATTTATTTCCCCACATATTCTGTACAATGCTGCATTGTTTGCATGAAGTTGCAGCTGCAGGTGAGGTGGGTGGAGGTGACAGGTGATGTTGGATGTTAGGACACAGAGGTCGAGGGAGGAGGCGGACGCTCTGATGTTTGCTGCAGCATCAAGCTCTGTGATGTACAGCTGCACTCTGATCCCTCCTGTCCTGCATGTAGCTCTGCATTAAACACCACACTTCACAGCACTGGGAGAGTGAATTATGTTGGGTGTCACAGCGCTGCTTTGATAGATCTTGTGTAAGAACATAAACGCTGCATCCGTTTCCAATTATTTTACAAATATTTAAGTATCTATAGCATCTATACACCTCTAGAATATTCCCACTTTGAGGATATAAACAAAGGGTCTTTTTGCTCTCTATGTTGTTAAAACACACTCAAGTGCCTTCCTGCAGGAACACTATTTAATTAACAAACAACCAAAAGGACTGCAGCCTTCAAGATAAGTGTTCTATTTTATACGTTGAAAATGATGTCTGCCCTATAATTAATGCCTAGTGGGTCGTAAAACACGTTACAAAAGTTGACGCAAAGCTTTTCACATAAAGTGAAACGTCTTTTGGCTTCTGATAATAATTATCTTTTATCAAGGGAAAAGAGCTTTGAAGTAAAAAGTGCCTTGAAGCAGGCCTTCATAGAATGAGACACCAGTTTAATTACTTCTAATTCATAATTATGTTGTGATCAATTCTTATTGAAAACCACTGAATCAGCCACTCATTAAATGAGTCTCTTTATCCCTATTTTGCAGGCTTGTAGCTGTTTGCAATGACAGGGATTTTGAGAAGGATTGGTGTTTTAAACATAGGAGTTAGAACTTTTAGTCTTCTTTACTTCTACCCTTGAGCTTGTTGTTGTAAGGGCAAATGAGGAATTTATGATTCAATGGGGCTATACTCAATATATATATTCACAATGGATAACATTACTATTCGTATGTTGAAATGGTTTAACCATCAGGTACATGTGTATGATGGTTAATATAGTTCTAGAAAGACAGTAAATTAGAACCGGTGTAGAAAATTGCAATTTGTTCATCTCTATAAATATAAATCTGAAAAAGAAACAGGAATGGGATGGAACAGATCTCATTCCTCTGAGATTGGGACAGGGAAGGATTTAGCTTTCATTCATTTGAGATGCAATTGGAAATCCACTCTTGTGTTACCCTCTACTGTATCCCAAATGAATGATTATCTGTGCAAGATCCTAGTTAAAGTATTGTGAGCTTTCTTCATGACACTTAAGATACTTTTTTCTGTGACTTCATAAAAAGTAGAAATCCAGTAGTCTCACAGCTCCAAATCCAAAGTGCTGCGTCACTCTGAAGAAAGGCCCCACATATTGTTATTCTGCTATGAGGGAAAACACTAAGCTTGTTTGTGCTTCTTTGACTGAATACAGATGTCTTGGGCAGCGTAAAACACAGGATTCAACGACAGTGTCTTTTCAAAACAGTACAAAGGCAGGCAGTAGGAGAGGAGAATGTTGTGTGAAATTTGGCGGTAAATGGCAGGTTTACTGTATACCTTAATCTTAATCCAGTGGGACTGAATATTAAACTAATCATTTAGCTCAGTCTTCACTCAACAGCCACAATGCAGCCTGTTCCCTCAGATGACCTTGATTAACGTGGAATTTGAGTTGTGTGATAACGATAATGTGCTGAGCCTTCTTCACACAAAGCATTGGGGTTAAAAAGACCCATAATGTCACACATCAGGATATCACTGAAGCTGTGTTAAGAGGTTTGCTATACAAACTGAACAACAGGGAATATCAGGCAAAGATCAATTTGATGTTTCAGCACCGCAAACGGTTCCAGAACACAGTTTCATTCATTCAGCAACACAAAGCAGTTTCTCTCTTTACTGTTCAACTGTGGCTTACAATCAATACTCCTCACTACCATCTGTCAGTGTGCAGTTTTACAGAAGCCACATACTGTATAAAGATAAAGGCAACACTTTTACACTGCTTTTATTACACTCCTGACATGTGAGATATGTGGAAATGAAATAAAAGAATCATACCTTTTATGCTTTTGATATCTTTTCTAAGGCAATGCTGGACAACAATGGTCATTTATATACTTTTCCACTCTAGTTTTTTAACTTAACTATATCTTTTTTATAAAACCAGCCTAAATAATCACTGTGAGGGGGACGCATGCCCCTTGCCCATATTAGTTGGCAAATCTGTAAGTGTAGCCACTGCAGTGTTTATGTGCTGGTGAACCTTGCAAACCCTCCCATGTTTGAGTGTGTGAGGGGTTGATAACAGGCTATTACCACAGGTAATGACCCACACACAGACAATAAACTCTCCCTTAATGAGAACCAGGACATAAAAGGAAAAGTCGTGCTTCACTTTGCTCCTTCTCTCTTATATTGAGAGTGTCTCTTAAAAAACACCATTCTAGTCTAGAGAGCTGCCGTCGACTCTCCCACACACTATATATTTCATCTTATTTGCTTATTTTATTTTCTCCATTTATATTCGACTTCTAAAGATGAAGTAGTTGGGCAAAATAGAGATAGTTAAAGGACTGCAATCTGTGTTTCATCAACTTGGTAGAGAATGTAAATGGAACTGAAGTGTTGTTGATCTGTTACATAAGCACTCAGGATTATTAGAACACAACAGAAACACGTAAACAGTGGTGATTGAAGTTAAAGCATATATTGTCTTAAAACAGTATAGGAGCCAGAATACTTGCGACAAGTCTATCTGGAGCATGTGTGTACACCGAGACAATTTAACAGGTTTTAACATTTAACATTTACATAACATAAGTGGCCCCTCACCTATTTACTTAGGGTTTAGCACATGTCAGCAGGTAACACACTTATATATGAACTGATAATGCCATCAACAGTACAGCTTGCTCATTCAAAAGCAAAATTAAACAATACTGCAGAGTTTTAAATATTAGTTAATAATATATTCAACACCAGCTTTATTTTCAAGCTTTTTTTGCATCATCTATATGCTCTGCCTTGTTTATAAAGGATTCTGCAGTGTTGGCATACTGCAGCTCTGTTGGTTGGTAATACTAATTGAAAAACACTGCATGTGACAAAAAGTCTGCTAAAACGCTGACAGCTCTTCAAAAAAAAAAATATCAAAAACTCCCCACCTATGAGAGCGAGCTGTGTGGAGGATCTGGGCAGCAGGTCCATGCCGTTCTTCAGCCAGAGGAGCTTGGGATTCGGGATGCCGTCGGCGTGGCAATGGAGGCTGGCAGATACGCCGGGCTCCTGGGCCTGCGTCTCCGGGTAGACCAGGATCACTGGAGGGACTGGACGCACAAACACAAACAAAACCGAAGACACAAACAGGGAGAGAGCAGAGGCGCGAGTGAAAACCTAATTACACACTGTTTCATGGTAGCTCCTAGGGGAACATAGCACAAACACCCACACACGCAGTGGGCAGAGAGGAATTTGTCTCACCACAGCATGGAATATATTCACACATAACAAGAACCCAAGAGCTCTGGGGCTGCTTTATTACAGCTCGAGTCCTGCATGAAATAGATGTTGGACGTATCTACCACTTACCACCTCCTCCGGGGAGAAGAGCGCAAATGAATATGGAGGAAATGAGGGGGGAAATGAAATATGAGGTAATAGTTTATCGGAACAGGTAAAATTTCATTTTTCTGCTTTGGATGCTGGGCACATTTCAACGCCGGTGGATGCTGCCAAAATCCTGATGCCCCCCCCCTGACTTTCCAGGAGTTCAATCACCTCTAACATTCAATCTACAACCTTCCCCCTTATGCAATATTAATGTCGCTTCTGGTGCTTGCTGCAAACTTATTTCAGTTTTTCCTTAACTTTCTTCTTCCCCTTTTTATTAGTTAATGTAAAAGTAATACATGTAGTATTATTACGTTATGGTATTTGTACTTTGGGTCTATTTGTTAATTCTGGTTCCATTTAGTTTTTATTTACCTTTTCCTTTACTCACACACAAGTGTTTATACCTCCGCCATACCCTCAGCCTGTCTGTCTTATCATCTGTGATCTCTACATTTTATATCAATCATTTGTTTGGTTTTTCTACAATCTTTTTCTCACAGAAACTCTTCCTTTCTTCCATTCATTATTGAGTGTGTACTTCACATTTAGAAACATTCTTCAACGGCATTGATACCAGACTCTAGGATACTATAATATTACAGAAAGAGTTATTTTTAAACTGCGACTGTGGGTGCCGCAGCGCTGCCATTGCTCTCATCACAGTAAAAACAGAAGCATGTGTGTAATTCTTATAAACACAACACGATGCAAAGAGTCCACTTAGTTTAATGTGGCTCCTGGCTCACTTCCATTCCACCTTATCTCACCTCGTCCTATCGAGCTTGAAATACCTTGAGTCCCCCCTACACAAACATTTGGTAATTGCCCTCTCCTGATATCTCGCCCTTCAGGGCCAGAGTCTGTCTCCATGACTCCCTTCCCATCAGCCCCTCTCCCTCTTTAGTTCAAGGTCTAAAACTCAGCTGCATATCTTTACAATTAGCGTCTCAGAAAAACAAAAATAATTACACCTATTGTCTCTCTTAAAAGAGGTTTAATTGAATACATTTTCCTCCTCCTTTGCCACCCTGAGACAAAAGCGCATATATTGGAAGCCGTATCTTTGATTTGTCTTGTTACAGTTAGGGGGCTTCTTCCTCTGTGGGTGTTCCTTGGAGAGATGCATAATAATAACTCTCAAGTCTAAAGGTAGTCCCTTTTGTAGATAATTGATATGAGTTGGTTCCTTAATAAGTTCCTCCTGCCAAAATGCAGTGTAGTTTCAGATGTATTTTCCCTTTAAGTGGCTTTTCTCCCCTGCAACGAAGTGATGTGCTGCATGCACACATAATTAGGTTTTAGCTTCACATATGCAATGATGTTGTTTCCCGTGGTCCCTTTGATGCAAAGTGTTGCGATGCTGTGAGCCATGTGTATATAGCATATATTGTAAACATAAAGGTATGAACAACACAGCTTTATTGAAACTGTTTATTTGTACTTAAAATATTTTTTTTGACAAGCAACTTCTTTGATTTTAAAAGCCTACGACAAGTCTCAGAGAAGCCAACACATTTCTGGGTTTGCTTGATGTTCTGAACTTTTGCGTTCTGTTAACGACATTGTAACTTATGTGTTAAACGGTGTTTTATGAATATGATCTTATAGTATAATGAATGTTTCAACATCTGACATGATGGTTAATGCCGAGTTCATGCTGTTGATAGTTATATCTACTGAAAAAATACAAAAAACAATCCTGATATTTCCATATGCAGTATCACAGTGTTGTTAAGTGTTTTTTATATATGGATGGACTACAATGAGAGGGGCTTGATATGATTAGAACACGTTTGGATTTGCATATTGAAATGCTGCACTAAATGTCTCTCATGGTATCCTTTGTTTTGATCAATGGTTGTTGGCTTGATTGCTTAAGAGACTGTTCTTTAACCGTTTTCCCTGTAAACAGGAATAATAAAAAAAGTCCCTAACTGGGGAACCACAGAGTAGCACAAACAAAACATTTTGTATATCACTGTAAGTAAGAAATGAGCCACTACTGACCATTCACCTGCAGCACATGAGTCTGATAGAGGTCTTCATAGCCGTAGGCATGGCAACTGTAGTTCCCCATGTGGATGGTTGTCACCTTGGTGATGTACAGGGAGCCATCGTCCCCAAAGTCCTGCAATACAGTTACAAAATGGAAGAGGAAATGGAAGTTAGGAAAGAAGGTGGTTGTGAAAAAGATGGGAAAAAGAGGAGGGAACATGATGAAAGAAGCCAGATGAAGAACAGGAGATGTAGGAGAGGGAATAGTGGTGAAGGATGGGGTGCAGGAAAGAGCCACAGGGAGTGAGGGAGAAATGGAGGTAGCTTGGTAGAATACTTAAAGAAGCTTGACGAGGGCAGAGAGAGGAGAGGAGGCGCACAGCAGCAGGGTGTGATGGGAAAAGACAGGAGAGGAAAAGAGTGATGTGGAAGGGAAGAGAGACCATGAATCAATGGTTTCCCTGTTGAGCTTAAGCAGGCGTTGGGGAATTTGATCGTCCACTTTCCCTCATCACGCTGCCTGAGCCTGATAAATGGCAAGGGTTAAAAATATAAAGCCCATTAGGTTGATGAATGGCGCTGGTTGTTGTTGGGGCAGCATGCGGCAGTCCCCAGGGGGTTCCAGCCACAGCTTAGGGCGGATTAAGGCATTAAATAGTTTGCTGTCCCACCAAGTGGCGGAGCAGATGTCCTGATGTGCCTCTGTCGTGACACGGACACCACGAACGGCTGTTCTCCTTCACAAGGCTCTGGAAATTAATATGACCTGACAGAGGGTCGATTTGTGACAGGAGAATGTGAAAAGACTTTCTGTTGAGATAGATGGGGGACTTTAGGCTGCCTTTAAAGTGAGAGTTACAACTAAACCAGTGAGGGCAATTAAAATTGAGAGGGCCATTAGAGCTAAAAAGTATAGCTTTGAAATATCTGGCAGGTTATGCCTGATTATTTTTGTTTAAAATCTTAGCTCTAGATTTTGGAAAAAAAGTCATCCAGTTGGGTTGGTTCCTGAACGGCGACTTTTCAAATCATCAACCAATGTGTCCCAAATTCATACCTGAGATGTTATGTTGATTAATACTTTTTTGCTACAGAGCTAATTTCACACAAAACTGTAAGTCAATAAAAAAATGGTGATACAGATCTTATTGTTCTGATGTGTTATCAAAAACGCTTTATATGCAGATGTTTATAGGAGTTTAGTGTTGGGTGACTTTAGGTAATAAGCAGGTGCAATGATATAATGGTAAGTCTCACATTAAGGACAAACTAAACGGGCCAATCAAAATCCACTCGCAAAATTCATATTCGGCTATAGCTGAAGTATCAAAAAGATAAAGATGTGTTGGACGAATCTGCCAAATTTGAAGAATTATTTAATTGTGTTTTGCTCAGATTACTGAGTAGTATTGTGTCTGGTTGTTTAGTGTCATTAGTGACGAAAAAGACATGAACTTCAATGGTAGATTTTGGTCTGCACAGCTGCTCATAAGATAATGGAAAAAAGTTGTTCACTTTACTGAAAAACTGTAAAGAAAGAATAACAGGCTTTTATTTTTAGTCAAGTTAGATGATATGCTTTCATAATGAAAGAGCCCTGGAATAATTATACATGAAGATGGCCAGTGGCTACAAAATTATTACAATTCAAATCCGATGCAGCACTACACCGACGTCAGCTTTGACCTTTTCTTCACTAGTAATCATCATTGCTTTTCATAATTTCCAGAACAATCGAGCTGCAATAAACTAAATTAGTTTGCATATAAAGAGCCACATTCATTTCATGTTTACCAAGTGAAAACAATGCACCTGCAAATTAAAAGTAGCTCTGTAGCAATTGTTTTTAATAAAGAAATATACATTATTAATTTAATTTCTGGAGAACAAGATTCCAATCTCACTCAAGAGTTTTCGGCTGATAGACGGCACTGTGGCATATTATATTGCTGTTCTGTGTGTGTTGTTGGTGTTGTGTTTTATTTTGCTTTCCTGCAATCAACTGTGGTGAAACAGGTCAGAACCTTCCAATATACACGTGAAGTTACATTTTGGAGAGCACATTCAATATGTAAGATACCTAGTTTTTTGATTGAGGGTAAGAAAACCAGAGTGAGACAAACAGACAGCAAGATGGAGAACAAAGGACAGAAAGATACTATGAGAGAGCAGACAAATGAAACTGATTTTAATGGAGGCTCAGCTCTCAGGTTAAAGGGTTTTATGCCACAGCGCAGAAAGTTTTCCATCAGTGTCAGATGAAACTTCCAAAAAGAAGTCTGTTGCCATCAAACAAATTCAATAGAGGAAAATGGTAGGCTGAAAGTACTTTGACAGGAAGTAAATGTTCTTTCCCTCCTCTCACCCTGTCACCTTGAATTGTTGAAAGTAGACCTGTATCAAATGTTGGACAGATAAATCTCAAAAAGAGGGACACAATTACTGCAATTAATGTCAGTCACACTTTTTCTGTGTCCCTCTACTCCCCATTATTGTATCAAAATGTTACTATTCTAACAGATGTGAGAGTTATCATGGCAATGCGACTAGGAACCTTTTGAAATGGAAATGTAATATACTATCTGACTGTTTAACTTTAAATCATTTATATGCTATAGTACTTCTCTCTTATTAGTTAACTTATGTTGCTTTATCTTTGATTGGGCTTAAAAGAAAGCCAAACACACACACCTCATTCACACCAACGCAACTCCGGTTCAAACTCCGTGCTAGAGCTTTTCAGGTTCAGAACCGGTTCTTCGGTTTAGCTCCGGCTCTTTTCACACCGCCCAGAGTCCGACTGGTGCTGCGTCATTGCGTCATCGCTTGCGTCATGACGTAACCGTTTGCGTGCCTGCTTCATAAAGCCAAACCGCGCGGAAAACCCTCACGGCTCACACCGACAACAACAACAATGGCCGATTGTGCTCCAGCTTCCTCTGTACCTCTTCGGAAGACCAGATTCCCAGTAGGTAGCTGGTCTCTTCAGTGGACCACTGCTGCTTGTTAAGTTTCTCCATCATTGTGTACAAACTGGATAAAACGCGGGCTTTTTGTTGTTGTTCAGGAGTTGATCCCGCCCCTGCCCCTGCCCCCGCCTCGACGTAAGCGTGATGTATGCGGTGCTTTTGCTCTAGCCGGACAATTTTTGGGTGCTTAAAACGAACCGGATTCCGGAGCTAAGAGGCTGCTCCGCTGCGGTGTGAACAGGAAAACCCGGTGCTTTTCAAGCTCCAGCTTCGAACTGGCCCTGAAACACCGTTGGTGTGAATGAGGTAACAGTCCTCTCTCCCTCCTCCCCCTCAGATCCATTTGCTCTGCGGAAATTCATTATTCAGGGTCAAGAGCCTGAGGGACTTCTTCTGCCATCGCCTCTCCTCCGGTCTCCACCTTAACACTTGACATTGTTTATCGGCTCATCATCACAGCAGACCAACAAGGCCGCTCATTAACATGCAATTAGTGAGTTGTGATCCGGTGGTGGGTAAAGCAAGGCCAGTGCTGTGCTGTCACCTGTGAAGAATAAATGTGTCCAAACAGGAGCAGGGCCACATAGTTCATTAAGCACCGAGGGAGCTATAATTCTACTGTTTCATGGAGAAAGCTGGGGAGTAATCTTTTTGTTGGAATTCCTTCTGATGTCCTCTATTGAATTTATGGTTTCTGTGTCAGCAAGGGTCTGAATGAGACACAGTTTGTCATCTTCTCAAGTCCACTGCAGACCCTTAAGTGGACTTCCATGCAGACCAACATTTGTAGACAGTCAGATAAGATGCTTGTGTTGTGCGATGAATGCAATCAACTCATGCAAACTAGAGCAATAACCTTGATGAAGAAACCGAAAACATACACTCACGTTGATATCCTCCAGGTCCAAGAAGTTCAGGATGATGCCGTTCCTCTTCCAGATGATTGGTGGACGCAGCGTCCCTTGGATGGCACACGTAAGGACCGCACTAAGGCCCACTGTTACCGTAGAGACACTGATCCACTGGTCCTCCGCCAGGCTCAGTTGGACAACCTCTGTTAGAATGAGAGTATGAAGGGAAGTGATTAGTATTATAAATGAGTGACAGAGAGGCCAATAACAGATGATAGTTAAAATAAAAAATGAGAAATCTGAGGCAGAAGCGGGAAAAAAAAGAAGCCGGGAAAATCACAAATCAGATATAGTGTGCTGATGTAGTAGAACTGTAGCCAAGCTGCAGTCATCCATCTCATGCTAGTGGGCCATGGAGGATAAACAGCTGTCAAGAAGTGAAGGATATGCAGAATGAAAAAAGACCACGTGTCAGAGGACACACTGCTAGCCAAATATCATTCTTCTCATTAAGGGAAATTTATGTTCATTGAAATGGCCATCCAATTCAATTCACCTTTACCGCAAATTAGGAATTATTCTTCACTGCTTCCCCCTTGGCGCCATAAATAGTGACTGTCGCCAAGCTGTGTGGTCAGGCACAAAATCTACTGTCACAGTTACAGTCCGCAAACTTTGTTATCTACTTCACTTCTTTCTTTTATATTGTAAGTTTGAGAAACCGGCTCGAGATCGCTAGAATTTGAAAATACACAACCGGAGAAAATCTGCCACTTCCTTACAGAGCCCCTCCTCCAACACACACGAACGCACACATGACCAATGAGGGCACGAGATAAGTTTGTGCCCCGATGGAAGGCTGACAGGCAGGTAGGCCATCCAGTTATTTTAGCCGGGCCGGCTAAAATGATTGGTCGTGCTTTTTACAGTACTACGGCTTCCACAGATGACATTTTTTTATGGATTTTTTGTCAAAGCACTTAAAATATTCATTGCTATCGGGATGTTAAGAGCATTCCATGGAATATAACAAAAAGTGTATCTCGAGCCGGTTTCTCAAACTTACCTACCCCACCTTTAACTTATTCAAATGTTAAAATAGACTTGAATCAGCATATGTACAGTAATGCAAAGTTGGCTATGCAACATATACAGTATGTGTCCTGTATTCCTCAGTATTAAATATATCTCATGTCCTTGGTCCCCTCCTCTTCTCTCTGTACACAAACTCGCTCGGATCGGTCATTAGCCCGCATGGTTTTTCATACCACTGCTACGCTGACGACACCCAATTAATTCTGTCTTTTCCTCGCTCAGAGACCCAGGTCTTCGCACGCATCTCTGCTTATCTAGCAGACATCTCTCAGTGGATGTCTGCTCACCACCTCAAGCTCAACCTTGACAAGACTGAACTGCTTTTTCTTCCTGGAAAAGATTGTCCCACTCTTGACCTAACAATCAACATCGGCCCCTCTGTTGTTTCCCCGACTCAGACTGCAAGGAATCTGGGTGTGACCCAAGACAACAACCTGTCCTTCACTGCAAACATCGCTGCAACAACCCGCTGCTGCAGATACACTCTTTACAACATCAGGAGGATACGTCCCCACCTGACCCAGAAAGCGACGCAACTTCTTGTCCAGGCTCTCGTCATCTCATGCCTACACTACTGCAACTCCCTCCTGGCTGGTCTACCTGCATGTGCCATCCGACCTCTGCAGCTCATCCAGAATGCAGCGGCTCGTCTGGTCTTCAACCTTCCTAAATTCTCCCACACCACACCGCTCCTCCGCTCCCTTCACTGGCTTCCAGTAACTGCTAGAATCCACTTCAAGACACTGGTACTGGCGTACCATGCTGCGAATGGATCTGGCCCTTCCTACATCCAGGACATGGTTAAACCATACACCCCAGCACGTGCACTCCGCTCTGCATCAGCCAAACGGCTCGCTGCACCCGCACTACGAGGGGGACCCAAGTTCCCATCAGCAAAAACACGTCGGTTTGCTATCCTGGCTCCAAAATGGTGGAATGAGCTCCCCATTGAAATCAGGACAGCAGAAAGCATACACATCTTCCGGCGCAGACTAAAAACTCATCTCTTTCGACTCCACTTCGAGTAATAAAATATTATTATATACTAATAAAGGACTGGCTTATCTAAAGCCAGTTGAGTAGCACTTGAAATGTTTTGGCTCTATGAAACCTGATGTACTTATATGATTCTGTTTTCTTCTTGGTCGAATGCACTTATTCTAAGTCGCTTTGGATAAAAGCGTCAGCTAAATGTAATGTAATGACCTTGTAGAACAACATATTCTAAATCTTGTTTTTTTCTTCCTTTGCTTTGCTTTTCTCAGCACACTATTCAAATAAAATAAAAAAGACAAAATATGCTTAAAGAAATAAGGGGTTTTTGTTTAAATTGTGTTTAAAAAAAAGACTGGGAATCCAATTGGAGAGGTAGCATACTGTAAATAAACGGATAACAGAGAGATTGTTTGTGAATGTGGAGTTCAGGCCCTCACATGATATATGTCAGTGTGTGACCTTGGGTCAATATTGGCAGGGGACAAGATATACTTGGCTCAATAAATAAAGAGACACAGACGTCTGATAGAAATCTAAATGCAGCCATCCAAGCTTTACACTGAACAAATCTCACTCAATTAGTTTACTGAACTGATACCATTACTGCCCTTGTGCATGACTTTTAGAACTGAGAAAAAAACACCATTAAGGAGGTAATAGGGGCAACATGAAAATAGAGAGAAGAGCAAGGACATCTGAACTGCCGTGATGATTGAATATGAACATCCATATATAGTAAAATTGCTATGATTATCAAAGTCATCTTAGCAATTTGTTTAACGACATGTTATGTTAAGGCTAGACATTATTAACAAAGACCAAACAAAGAGTAATCATTCACTTTGATTGATTTGAATAACAATTATGTGACAAACAGAAAAACAAAGAATAACTGGACCTACATAATTACATATATATGAACCATGTCAATTTGCCAAGTCAATGTTCCATTATTTACTGGAGCGTCACAGAACAACAATCTAGTTTATGTACCAACAATAATGGTTTAACAACAGTTAACAGTTCAGACTTAATAAGCTTGTAATTCAAATATAAAATCTGTATTACCATTGTGATGGCACCAGATGTTATGAACAACTAGAGATTAATGAAGCATACATCATTGCCTGTGTTTTTAACTCTATTTGCTGATATGTGTGTTAATACGTGTGATATTTACTCGAACCAATCTCGTTTTTTCCACTATGTTAACTCATAATTTTGTTACAGTCTGATTTTGCTTATATACTGTAGCAGGTGTTGTTTATTTCTTTCAGTTTCCATAAGTCGCAAAGCAGTGCCAAGCATGGCATCTGTCCAACATGGAGCTGCTGTAAGATTACAAATGAAGTCGCAGAGTTGCATTGACTATATTATTATGAGGTTAACATTAATCCACCAGCAGCAGCATGTTTCTGCTACGAAACGCTTTAGTTTCCTGACTTTTGCATTCTCTCCAACCTATGTCACACATTATTTCATAAAAAAAACAAAAAAACATCTAAATGTAACTTCGGCCTTTTAGATCTGGAGTGGATGATTAAACAGCAGTGCTAATGCCATTATCACAGCACAGTTTCATTTCAACAACCACATGGAAAAGAAGTTCATCATCCAATCAGACATCAAGTAGACGGCTAGTAGACTTTGAAATGTTTGCTGAGAACTTTATGTCCAGGATCCAGACTTTGACAAACGCTGTTGTAAAAAGACTGCTGGCTATTAGCTGTCTGTTTCATATAGCTCTCCAGGTGATATATATATCTGTGACGACAGCTCCGTCTGTCAGTGATATATCAGAATGCCTTGGGTACAGTACACTGCCAGGTCCAACAAAGTTATAATTCAGCACAGCAGTAATTTGGGTGGCAGAACAGGCTTTGAGTGCCATGTGGACGGATGAGGGATGAAGCACATTGATCCAACATGGCTTGGAGGGGGGTTTCCAGGGTGGTACTGTGCATTTCAACTAGACACAGCTCATATTAAATTGAAAACATGGAAGAAAGAAATGTGAGGAATCCTTTGTCCTTTTTGCAGCACTTGACTCTTCAAATGGAACATCAATTGATTTTAGTTTTAAAAAACTTAAGTATACAGCATTGAAAGTTTGCTAGCAAGGAATGTGTCTTCAAAGTTCAGTCTGTCTAACAGTCTAACAGAAAGGGAACAACTGCAGTTAACCGGCTCTGGTAGATAAAACGTTGGCTATTGTGAAGGACGTAGTGTTTTTAGGATTAATCTTGAAACATTAAGTGACTTGTACGATAAAGAACAAGAGCTTTTAATTCTAAAGTCAAATAACTAATTATATAAATGTTAATATGACTGTTATGACTTTTGTCTATCTTTGTGTTTTTGAGAGGTGACTCAAGTCGTAATATTGAAATATTGACTGGGGTGAATACTGTTTTTTATCGGGTTTCGGAATGAATATTTTGGGCAGCTGTGTTTATTCACTTTCCAGCAATGGCCAACTCTTCATAAGAGTTCAGTCTAAACTTTTAAACGTTCTACTAATGCATTAGTCCCCACTTTTAATGTCTGGCAGAAATGCTATGGTAAAAAACACACACGCACATCTACCTTAGTAGATAGACTAGTATTAAAATGAATTCTGACACCATGAAATTAATACTGATGCCATCCAAACTCAACACACTCAGATTGCAGTAACAGGACCATAAAAAATAGGTGTGTAATGTGGGTTTTCCAAAATGTGTTGATTGCTGTTCATGTCACTTTTCTCGGTCCATATCATTTAGGACATTTTAAATGTGAAGATTTTCTTTCCAATCCATTAAAAAGCAGCCATCTGTTGATTGCAGCTAGGCCTCTACTGTTGATATCCTAATAAGTGTTAACGATAACAGATTCCCTTATAAGCAGACGATCATCATGGCCACATAGTAACTTTGTTTTTTTATGTTCCCAGATGGATTTGACTTTTCCACATTTGATTTAAAGACAAAACATTGTTCCTCATCTGTTTTATACATATGTATATGTATATGTTTATGTTATATACTCATAGCAAGCACCTATAATTAAAACAGATGACGTTGGGGTTCTGCAGCTCAACAAGTGCGACCGAGGAGAAACAGAAGCACAGGTTGTTGGATCCTTACTTTGTTAAAGATAGCTAACTGGCTCTCATAGTTACTGTAGAGTTTCACCAAAGTGATTTTATTACCAGCTGGTCAAGGTAAAAGGACAGCACAGGAAAAAGCATCTAAAAAAGCATATGGCAGCCAGGTTGTATAATTAGATGGAAGGCATATAAAACAATGATTTTGCAATCCATGCTTATAACTTTTAAGGAATTTGCTTTTTCAACGTTTTAGAATATTTAAAACTAACAGACAGGGAGTTTCCTAAATTGCATTTTTAGTTATTTTACAATGGGCCAGTGTGTTAACTTTATTTTTACATGTCTGGCTTTTGTCAAGTAATTCAATATGTGCTAAATAATTGTATTTGCAGGAGACAAATTGTAAACATAACCTTGAGAATAAAGACACTTATCTTACCACAAACAAGCCACAGAAGAATGTTGCCTACATAGAATACTGACTACAATTACACAGATAACTTTCACTTTAAGTAGGAGCAACTTTTTTAAAAATCTGTTGAAACATCCTCCCTTGTTTTGGGCCATTCTCTGATGACCCAGACAAATTGCGTATCCACAGGCAGCAGCCGCTCTGCCCTGACTGGCTGCGAAGGTTGTCATGACATTATCTAGTTAATGATTCCTACAGTCTCCCCTATTTCCTAAAATAGCTCCACTGTGTAAGTTAGTAATTGACTTTCAGGGGAATTCAGCAGCTCCACTGATCGATCAGCCCACTAACTGAGCTATGGAGGGCTGACAGAGCCAACAGGGAGGTTTCTGTATCCAGCTCTAAAGGGATATACAGCGCAGTGTGAGTACAGAGAGGAGGAGAGAGAGAGAAAGAAAACACATCAAGGCCAAATGTTAAGACAGAAACAAGAGGTTGACTTTTAATGCCAGGAGAAAGGGAAAAACAAAATAAATGAGAGAGGGAAAAGCCAGAAAAAGAGGAACAAAACATCAGAAATAGGAAAGAAAACGGATGAAAACTGAAAACAAAAAGGAAGTAAAGACATGCCAAAAGATGACCGTGCCAACACTGGGGCAAAAGAAAATATGTGTGTGCGTGTGAGACAGGAAGTGAGACAAATTTGTGGCAGAGCACGTAGAAGATCTCGCAGGGAATATCTAATGTGGCGAGCTCAAGACTGCAGCTGAGAGAGTTGTCCCTTTCCACTTTTATGAGACCAGTCCCTCGTGAGCTGGAGTAAGACATCAAGACACAAAGCAGAGGGGCACAACACCATGACTCTTTGAGAGGGAAGGACAGATAACATCCTGACTGTAGACAAGAGGAAGAGACAGAGCGAAGGTGGAGAGGGTCAGAGAGTGCGGAGGAGATAGAGACAAAGATGGATGGAAGGAGGGTTAAAGGTGAAGAAATGGGATGGGAGCGGGGCAAGGAGGCAAGAAAACAAGCTCACAGGTATCCAGTAAGTAAGCATTAGGATGTGTTTGTATGTCTTCATTAGGGAATGTGTCATTATAGTATTGACATTTAAAACAAAATGTTGGATTGAACTTCTAATTGAATCCATCTGTATTAGGAAAGTGGCTTTATATTCAAAGCATAGTAATTGTGATGTGTGCAAAATTCAGCAGAGCAAATAGGATTTTCCTTTAAAAAAACAAGACGAAACATATTAGTTACCTTTAAATTACTCAAAGTGTGTGGTAGTTTATGTATCTGCAGACCCCTTGTTCTTGGGCCATTTGTTCAGTTATGATTTTATTGTTTTCTGGATGTATCTGGGCTTCAATTTTGATAAAAACTACCACCAGATCGTAAGCATGCATCCAAAAAGATGCTACAAAAATGGCAGACATATTTTTCAAAAAGAATATAGAGAGGACCAAACACCAAGCAGACAAAGCTTTTTCCAAAACAAGAATCTGTCTTGAGTTGGCTTTAATCTGCTGGCGGGCACTGTAACTCTTTTTGAGTTGTTGAAGAGAGGTCGTCAAATTCAACTTGTGCCTTTAATGATTCATGAACATATAGTGATCCAAAGCAAACAATGATATGCTGCTTTCTCTCCAATGACTAAGAAAACTCAGAGTTTACATGTTATCAGGAATTAAAGAAAGGAAAATATTTAAAAAATATGTTGAATCCTATTGGTAAATAATTGTCTTCTCCGGTGGTTTAGTGGACTTGTTAGCCCAATATAAAAAGGTTTCAACAGCTTTGTGATTTTTAAACAGAATTAATGTTTGCTGACGTCTTTCTCTGCAAAAGGGAAAGGATAAATTGTTATAGTTTTGTTATATCCAGACATGGAGAGTGAAAAGGTGAGAGTGAAGGGTTGATAGAGAGAAACTGACAACTTGCACCAAATATACAGAATTAGTGATAATATGTAAAAAATGTATAATCTAAAAATCAAAATAATAATAATAATCACAACAAACGTTTGATAAAAAACAAACCACATTGAGTGTGATTAAATATATTATTGCCCTTCTTAGATCAGTGTCAGTTTCCGTGTGATTGTGAGTGAGTCACGTTACTCAAAATGTCCAATGTCCCTAGCTGTATAAATGTCTCCATGAAGCAGTCCCTGAGGGCAAAACAGCGCTTTGCATGTCATGAACACTCCTGTCCTCAGCTCTCTTGGATAAACCTCTCTCTGTTGACTGATTTATGTGCTCTGCTCTCTGGTGACACCACTGTGATGCACTCGTCACACTGGAGTCAGTTTGACTGACAGTGAAACCACATGTTGGCAATGGTCACGATCGGCAGTTACTGTCTGACAGATGAACGTAGTCAATGCAAAAGGGGAAGTCATTTAGACTGAAATTGTGCTTTGGGGAATACTAATTCGATTATTTATTTTTTTAGATTATTTGTTTATTATAGAATCAGAATCAGAAACAACACGTACGAGGAATTTGACTAGGTGTCGTGGTGCATACATAATTGTTTAAAAAAAAAAAAAGAACACAGATAGCGAACTATATTAAGAACACTGTAATAACATTACAACAGATGTGAAATGTAGGACTTCATTTCATAGAATATGATAGAACGTTTAGAAAACTCTCTTTTGTTGGGCTCAATAACCCTATGATATTGTTTGTAGAGTGATATTTCTATCAAAACCTGAGGATTTCATGGAGATGAGGCTTGCAGATTTTGCATCCGGTAGTTTTCCAAAAATGTTATTTGCTACAAACGCCCGTTTTTAAAGACAGAGAATTTCCCCTGGATAAATGAATCTTTGAGGAACTTATTGCATCTCGACCCCAGGGATTATAATGTTAAGGTTCAAAGATATAACCCCCCTTAAAGTTCCTGGATAGGGGCAATACTTTCCACAAGTTTTAATATCTTTTAGGTGCGAAAGTCTTGGAACATTTTAGCTTGGAGGGTGGCGTGTAAAACAGCCTCCTTTTTTCATATATCAGGAGATTTATTTTTGCCTACTTGTATTGGCTGAAGAATCCTTTTAGTTCCTTGAAAAAAGTTAGTTAGCTTACAGTTTAGTGGAAACGTGGTTTAACTGGAAAAGCTGAAATCAGCACAATCATTTTGGAGATTTCAGGTAAAAAAATATATCTATTTGTGTGTTAAAAGTGAAAGAGTTACATGCAACAGGTCCTACAGGAATGCCTGTATGAGAGCAGTGAAAAAGCAAAATGTGTACAGCTCTACAAGTGAGGTGCCACCGCGGTAATGATTGCATGTTTACTTAATCCTTCTTGCCTGCATTAGTCTGGAGATTCATAAGAGTGCTAAAAGGGTGTTTAAACACAACTGATGCATCTCTGGGACACGCTAAAACATGTACACAGAGACACACACACACTCACTCACAAAAATCCACATAAATACAGTACACTCCACATTACAAAAACAGAGCTCTCTCTCTGTGAATATGAGGCTTAAAGGGGGTTGTGTGTCACTCACTTGACAAGTACATCCTCCCTTCATGTGTCATGTATGCAAATATATGCACGGCACACTCGATTATTCATATTTGACCCTCATGAAAAAAATATACTCATCCAGTCTCATTTGGTAAATTAAGATTCAGGCATTAATCATTGAGCTCATCACTGAGTGAAAAGCAGCTGCTCCAGTAAAGCCTTCACATTTCCTACACGCTCCTGCAAAGCTGACAAACCTCAGTACTTAGCAGTGGAGACTTGTACGTTTCAGAGAAGCTGGAGTTGGGCTTGCACTCATGTTAGCCCTCGACTAAAGGCACGTTTTAAAAGGCAAAATAATGGATTTTTTTATTGTTGCTATGCAACGACTACACAGTCAAGACAACAGGCAATGCAGCACAATACTACTGTGTGTCAGGCTGTGGTTAAACATAGGGTGCAAAGAGTACACTTCCAATTACAGGGACACATGCTGCCTGTCATCATCCTTTCCTGTGTTTTCACGTCAGGAAAATTGGTTGGAAGCCATTAAGGTTGGCCCACACTGAAACAATTTTAAATTCAGTTTTGCTCCTAGAGAGAAACAATTTGGCAAAAACAGCACACCAACAATAGTTTGTATTGAACTCAGTTTACTTTATACAACTGATTTATACTGAGGATGTACTCTCTTATGGTCATGTATTACACCTACATGTATTACACCACTGCATGTGATGATGTCCTCTGGTGAGTTTGTGCAGTGCATGTTGGGAGACAGGACTCCTCCTGAGAGCCCACAGTGTGTACAAATGATCTCAGTGTGTCACTGTGCATCCATTATGAGGAGTACTCTCTAGAACATGCATCATCCATGTTTCAAACACACTGACACACTGAATTAATGTTGCATATCATACACTCACACACACACACACGTTCTCATTTAATCAATAACTCTGCACTCTGGGACATTTAATTCTATACACTGTATATCACATTGCATATTGTGCATACTGTTCATTTACTTTCTCATAAACACTAAGTCTTATCTGTTATGTACACACACACACACACACACACACACACACACACACACACACACACACACACACACACACACACACACACACACACACACACACACACACACACACACACACACACACACACACACACACACACACACACACACAGGAGATCTTAAGCTCTTTCTTTGACAGCGCTGTGGTGGTGATTATTCATGGGAGGGAGATGGGGATGAGCAATCAGCGGCCGGCTCATTAATCACACTGGATGCAGACCCTTAATCTCCTCCACAGGTACAGTCTACCTCTTTCTCTCCTCCACACGGCGTATCATTTTCTCTCTGATGCTTTGTTTGCATTCTTGGCAATTTCTCTCTGTCTTTGTCCTCCTCACAGTCGCTAACCCTCTTTTTCATCTCTTTTACTCTCTGACTGCCTGTCAGTCTTCCTTTTCCATCTCACTCTTTGCTTTTTTCTCACCCTGGGTCTTAATCTGCCTCTCTCGCTCTCTTCCTTGTCGTTCTACTTAAAGTGCTTCCTTGCATGGCTGTCTCTCAACTTGCAAGCAGAGCCTCGATGGTGCTTCCTCTCCAGTAAGGCCCCTCTTAACTAGGCAGCGAACAAGCCTCGTTAGGATCACATAGAGTGGAGGAAGTGTAGAGTAGGAGAGCGGGGAGGAAGCAGTATTTAAAACAACGACTTCTATGCTGTTTAAATAGGCCAGGAACAGCAGTTTGGCAAGAGATCGGGCTCTTTCACTCTTCATCTGCTGCTGCATAAGAACTTAAATATTAAGGTTGAGAATACTTTATTTCTTTCACAGCTCATTATTTGTGATACAATCGGACCCGGAATAAATCAAATTAATGAAAAGGTTAGTTTATGATCACTTGATAAGATTGCTACCTATTGTAACTTCTAGTATTTCACAGAACAGAACAAAGTGTAATACTATGACCACTTAAATCGTAGTCCTGTCTTTTCGGAAAATGACAGCTTTAAAAAGGTAACAGAAACGAAATGCCTCAGCACAAACAAAAACAAAAAGAGATACTTTAAAATCTACATCAGTCTTCTAAAAGTGCAGGCTTCCCAGGACTTTTAAAAGGAACAACTGTCATGACTTAATAACCAATTCTGCAGGAACAGGCTGCTAACATCAGAGCTGAATATGGAGGTGTTGAAGTGTTGCAGTGATTTGAAGAGGACAAGGCTCAATAATGAACCAATGACAATGGATAATGACAAAGCAGAAAACTCATCAGTGTGTCATTCAAGCCCTGAGAGCAGGAGTGACCTGTCTGGAAATGAGCAGATTCATTTCCTGTCCTGAGGGTCCACAGACTTGTTTACCAAAGTTGGGGACATCTAAACTCTGCAGATATTTACTTTTAATCTTGTAACTACATGCTAAGTGGTATTTGCTGCTCATAGCAAGGTCTATCATTGGAAACACAATCATTAGCATTTTCTGCAAAGTCCTTTTAACCCTTAGATGCATAAGTGGGTCTTTTTGGACCCGGTGAGGTGGTTTTCTTGAAGTATCTTTGTAATTACATTTTTTTATCATTTCATATTCCAGCTATTCCTCAAAAAACATGTTTTGGATATCATGCCATTCTAATTTTTAATTTACATTTTAAGAAATTGTAGTTTTTGTATTACTACCCCCAGCTTCCATAAGTGGGTCAAAACTGACCCGCATGCATTTTCTATGGAATCCTATGGGAAAACGTTTTTTTTCAAAATGTAAAATACATTTCTAAAATTATAAATAGTGAAACATTAAATATAAAATATTTCTAGTGTGAACCAAAATATAATACTAAATATTATACAAGAGATTTTTCTTAACCAAAATGACAAAAATAGCATAAAAACACATATTATTCTAATACGGGTCCTTTTTGACCCACTTATGGAAGAGTGTAGGGTCCAGTCACTCGTGCATCTAAGGGTTAATGCAAAGCCTGTAAAGTGCCAAATAGTAATACAATATGTATTATGTTATGACTCATGAAGTTCAAGATACAGCGACCCTCTGGCATTATCACATTGCATTGACCGACATGAGAGAAAGCTTGTAATTTGTCAGGTCTTTCATGACATTTTCCTTTAAAGAACAATTCTTTGTGTTTCTACAGTATGTGTCCTTTCCCCCAAAAAGCCTTTAGAAAGCATTTTCAAAATCCCTCAAAGATGTAATTTCATTTGCTGGAACTAAAAATAATGTAACATGATGAACAATAAAATAAATTCAACCCTTTTTTAACTTTCTTTCTAAACTTTATTAGCCTTTTAGAAATGTGTGACAAATCAATCTGATTATGAGCTATTTAGAGACTTTGGTGTTAAAGTTTTCCGTGCTAGAAAAATACAAATATTATTTAATGTCTACGGTATTAAAAAAAAGCACTTTTTTAATTGCTTGCAGGCTTGCACAAATGTGACTTGAATGGCCCTCAATGTCTGTTTTGCCATATAGTTAAAGTATACAGTCTATATGCAGCATTTAGAAAAAAGCAGAGTTGGATGAAATGTTATCTTCACATCCCTTGGTTTGATAAAACTGACATTTTAAGTCCCAAAAGGCCAAAAAAGTCATCCTGCTCTGAGAGGCTTAAAGGAAACAAGCTGGCAGTCTGGAGCTAATCTTCTATACTTCATTTGGCCGAATGAGACCCAATTCATTAAAGCCATACTCTCATCTGATCGCGGCATAAGATCTCTGACAATCTGGATAATCTTTCATCTTTATGGGAACAAAAAAAGAGCCCCCATCCTCCACTCTATCTGCTGTAAACTGCGGAGGCATTTTCTGACACGGTTGGCTAAGTGGTCTTTCTCGTTTCAAAGCCCTTTCAGCCTCGGGGAGGAGGAGGGTAAGAGAGATTAGTGGTCTGCAGCAGAACTCTGCACTGCAGGAGACACAGCTTGACCTGACCTGAGGGCCCGCCTCGATAGAGACAGAATGCACAATGAGTACATCACGTTTGGGTGGATGCAGGATCGTATGTGTTGAGATGCAAGCATCACCGTTCACGTGCAGAACATAACAAAATGCATGCAAACACAGAGGCAGACACATGCAGGGGTTATTGAACAATAATGATGATTAAATGATCATTACAATGATTAAAGCTGCAGTACAGGCAAATGGAAAGACCAATCGCTTTCTTTCATGTGGCTCTCATTCGAGTTTTTTTTACCATGATAACAACTTCAAGGTTAAAGAGGTCAGATTGTGGCAAAAATAGTGAGAGGGAAACACAAACATTGTACATTGGTTGGTTACAGTATAGTTTAGAGAGGTTATATTATTTTCTCCTCAGAGAAAAGAGTGAGGTCAATATTTGACAAAGCTAAATGTGGGATTAAAACAGAAGCTAATGAGACTACATCTATTGAGACAAAGGAAACAACAGAGGTTGTTTCTCTTTTATTTAGTCTTAAAATAAAGTACTGGAACAAAGTGATGTTGTTGCATTGATAACTGGCAAAGTATTCTGCCAGAACTATTGAATGCTGTTTTACAGTGGGACCAATTCAAAACCCTCATCAAGCATCACATCACGGTAACGCCAAGTAGCTTTTCTGTAAATTACAGAAACAAGCTTGTCCATGAAACGCTCATATGTGTTTAAACATCAATTTCCCACATTATATCCAATTAAATTGGTTTGCGTCTGTTAGTGTGTGCTTGAGTGGGAGTTGTACTTGAATAAGATCAATAGAGTTAAGTGACAATTCCTGCACATTTTTGTAAGGTCCAGGAATTCAGGCTAATTTTACTTTACAGAATAACATTTAATGATAAAAAATATATTACTGTATGTATTTTTTAAGACATACAGTATATACAGTAGAGTACAGTACAACAGTACTGTACTCTACTGTATATACTGTATATACTTTACTTTAAGTAAATACTTTACTTGCTCTTACTTTTAAACTTATTTTGATATAGTATGTGTCTCTTATCTGATTCAAAACGACTAATGCTGTCTCCATTAAGTCTTAAAAGACAATTTGATCGGATTGATTTCAATCTATTAACAGACCAAATTTGGAACAAATAATATTCGTTGTTATTTTTGTTTAGTCCATGTCTCCCCACACTCTCGCATTATCAATTGCAAGTTTATTATACTATTTTTTCCTTCTTTTACACCGTAAAAATGTGGGCTGATTAATTAGCAGGAAAGTGAACTAAACAGGCTCTGCAACATGGCACCATTATACCCACTAACAGGGTTTTTAAAAGCTGCTGATGAGTTGATGAAGTTGATTAATTGCTCCATAATTTCCCCTGGAGTATGCTCGCTCTGTCGCTCTCTCTCCCTACTGTGCACTGAATTATGGTAGAATAAAGTTTGTCTACCCCATGCATATGCCAAACCATTAAATGATTATGGATTCTCCAAGCATGGCAAGAGTTTCAAAAATAATTATGAAAGTTTCAGGCTAATTTCCTGCATTCTTAATGATTAAATGAAATGGGCAGCACAGATGCTGGCGGGTAGAACTGTTGGCTCAAAATGAGAAGAACATGGAACTGATCCACAACTGGATCCTTTCCACACGAGTCTGACCTCAAGGAACAAGTGACCTGTGTGTTCACAGGAGATAGTGTGTCCAACAACTATGCCTGCCTCAAATGGTGACCTAATAAGCTCATAGAAGCTGAATCAAACTATCAATATTCATGGGGTTGGCTCAAAATGTGAGTCAAAATGTATTTTAAAAGTAAGCATAGTGAAGTTCTGGATTAAAACGAGAAATAATCACCAATTAATATTCCTCATACTTAAGTTAAATGTACAATATGGTCCACCATCTTGTTCATTGTTCAATGTTTTCTCTTTTTTATTGCCCTACAGTATGTCTCTTTTTCTGACATCATGACCATGTTATTGCTCATGCCGGTACCATCCTTTTTTATTGGGTCTTTAATGTAAAGGAAGTTGTGTAGGATAAATTGTTTTGCCCTGTGAACTATTGAATGTTTTCATAATCAAAGTTATAAGTGACTTGTAAATAGACATTGAATAAAATCAAACCATTACTTGGCTTGGGATCGTATCACAAAAACAGACGTGTTAAACATCAGGGATACACCATCAGGAGATTTTACACACCTCTCTGCCTCAAAACCAGTGCTGTCAAGTATGACAATTAGGTAGTTGGTAGGGTGTCTACCAACTACCTAATTGTCATACTGTGACATTGATGTTTTAAACTTAAAAGCCTATGAAATTCCTACTGGATTTTGTTGTGTAGAACAAAATCACATCAAGGTGTTCCACATGCATGTAGCTTGTAACTGGGATTTAGCCTGGCAGCAAACAAACAAAACAAAAAAACACAATGCATCATATTGGAACAAAAAAGCCTGAGCTTTAACCCTGAAGCTAGCTCAGTGCATGTTGCTTTCTAAGGCTGGGTGTAACTGGAGCTTGTTGCCACGGGAGATACTGATCAACAACACTCAGCTGGGAGTGTGCAACTGAGCTGAGCTGCAGAATCAGACCTCACCTCTGAGAATAAAGACTTTAGAGGTTTAGGATTACCTGCTCCTCTATCATTACCTTCTCCCTCTTTCTCGTACGCACTCGCACTACAAACATGTTTGACTGTTTCAGCTTTCTGAAGCTGTCAAAGGTGCACTTTCAAGGTCTGCTGAACAAAAAACTCTGGCTCTGGCTAAATGATATTGGTTCCAAGTATGGGCGCCCTTAAAGGAGGGATGCAATTCTACCAAATCGGAAAGGTTCAGGCTTACTGCACGGAAACTGAAAGAAAACAAATCAAAACTTCTCTCTAAAAAGATAACTAATCCGTCAGGTTTGTTTTTTCATTATATCCCTGTCAACTCAAGCACAAAGGAACTTACACACAACACTTCGGATCCGTCTCAATAACAAAGATCATATGATTTATAAATAACTGAGAAATACTATTTTTGAAACTTTCATTTTTGGAGTTTTATTTGTTTGGTGTTGTTTGTTCTTTCCTGCTGCACAGCTGTTCTGGTGTATTTGATTCCCTAGAAATTAGATACCTGCAATGCACAACAGATACACATATACAATATGTGGGCCCATGGTTTCATATAAGTGTTTGAAATAAATATTAATACAATCTTAACAGTTCATTAATGACAACAGATCAGCCCAAAGCTCTTGCTGCGTCACCAAGTGTTCCAGACTGACATTTCTTATTCCTTCCTGCTATGAACATGTGTGTTTGTGATCTTCTGTATCCATCCCATATGCCCTTCATCCTCCCTCTCAGTCCCAGCTTTACGTTCTTTCCTCACCCACGCCTCTCTTCACCGTCACTTGTACTTTCCCTCTGTCCTTGTCATCTTTCAAACAATTCAAATCAAAACTCTATTACCTACTCTAGTTTAATCCTCTCTTTTTGCTGCAACCATCTTCTCTTCTTCATATTCCCTGATTTCTCCACCCCGTGCTGCCCACCACAAATCTCTGCACCCCTTTTGCCCTTGACAAATACTTGTTCATATGTTATTATGCATCACCTGCTTTTCTAAACCTTCTCCGTCTGTCTGCTTTCTCCACGCTTTTCGCCCCCTCCCAAATCCCATTCTCTCCTTCCTCCCTTGTAAACACATGTGAACTGCGCCCGGCTAACATTACAACAACTCCTCCGCATTTGTAGTCCTTACTCTGATCATAATACAGTTTCATCCTTTTGAATACGGAGGAATCAAAATGAATAGCCCCTAAGGTGTTTGTTTAGGTTTTTGGATGTGCGCAGTTGAGCTGTTTACAACATTTCAGCTGGGAGCTAACACACAACTCACTTGTGCTTTCACTCTTTCCCTCCTTCATTCGGTTCCACTTTCGTTCATCCCTTTATAAGATCTGAGTGTTTGTTGTCTTGCTTGTTGAGTTCAGCTTAGCGACGTCACGTCAGTGCTTCAGTTACACCGCACAAACAAGAAAAACAAGTCTAATTTTAAAAACATAACCTTTTACCATAAACAAGCCATCTGGACCCACTCGCTAATGACTTACACAAGTAAACAACACATCCTCAGAGTGCATCTATGGAAAATATGTCTTAGTTTTACACAGAAATGCAACAGCAGAGTACCCAAAAGCTGAAGTTATCCAGCCATAACGGATTATGTGGTTGTACTCTAACCTTGTGTGGTTGATTTTTTTTGTTCTATGAATCTGCTGCTGTATTATTTCTTTCAATTTTTCTCTTTTCTATCCCTTTTCCTGCTGTGTTTATCTCCTTTGTTCTGAGAGAACATTTTCAAAGCTGATGAAGGTGGATGCTAGAGGGGATTTCGTCAAGGAGATGAGAGGAGAAAAAGGAGGAAGAGTACCACTCGCATTCAAGCACACACAAATGGCGACGCAAACACTCATCCATACGGACACACACTTGAAATTCTTAAAGAAAAAAATAGGGAGAAAGTGGGGATTGTTGTAGCAAAGAGGCAAGAGAAAGAACAAATCAATGGAGGCATGATAATGAATTATTTCCTCGCCAGAGACGTAGTTAGAGGAGGGAGATAAAAGCAGACCACATGCTGCGCCACTAACAGCCTGGGGGCTGCTGCCTGTGAATTATAGAGCGTTCGAACACACTTGCTGCCCTCGGGAGGCGTCGGGTGCAAAATAAAGAGAAAGGGGGAAACATGGAAATAAGAAAGCTGCAAAGATGATGAGGGATGAGAAAGGAAATGTGTAAAAGGGTATTAGGTCGAAGCAAAGCCCCCCCGAGTCACTGCGAAGCATGGATTTACATCTCTTTGGCTAATTAGGGACGTAAAGATGAAATTAAAGTGGTGGAAATTAAAGGAGGTTAGATGGAGGAAGGAAATGGAATAGCAGAAGGGGGGGGGGGGGGGGGGGGGGGGGGCAAGGATTTTCAGCATGAATGATATTAGATATTGGTTAGAACAGTGAGTGTGTCACCAATGAGAAGTCATGTCCTAATGAGCCTTATTTGATATTCCAGATGTACCGTGACATTTTCCCCCATTACGACATGATCTGCACTTACTGGCCCAGATTACTCAGCTACTGAGAGTCAGACAGACGAAGGAATTACAAGTGCAATTTGTGCTTTATTTCTCCGTGTTTAACATACCCAAGGCGGGCCTTTGGTTAAACTCCTCTCTTTGTTCTTCCTCAAAAAAGACACCGTGCTGAGTGTGTCCCAATTAAGGTGCTTGATATAGATTAAGCCTTTGCAACTTAATAAAAGAGTAGTTTGAAATATAACAATACTTGAAACATTAAAATGTTCTGTTCTTGACTGCATAATGGTTAAGATATGAATTATGGGATACATTCAGAGCCAATATATGGCTTTATTGGTTTGTCTTATCTTTTTGTGCTAGCAGTACAATCTTTACCTCAACCTCTTAATAAATGGATATTCTTTTTAAAAGATCAAATGTGTCTGCAACTATTACAGTTGTCTACATCCTCTATCTGTGATATTAAATACGTTTAGCTTTTTTTCACTGCTGTAATTTAGACTTTGGGTGAAATGACTTTCCTTCAACTTGCCTCATCTACTTCATTTATGAATTCACCATGATTCCTAAAATGAGTTCCAATATCCCTCAGAGAACATGGATTATTTTCGAAATATCCGGCTGTTGTTTTAAGTCAGGATGGAGAGAGCAAACGCAATAGCAAAGCAAGAGAAAGAGCAGATATCAAGCTATAATTGCCCGAATGCCTATAAACAGATATGAACGCAGAATCTGTGAATGTTTTATTCACCAAACAATAACCAATCTATTGTTCTTAGAACTAATAAAAAACAGTAGTATAATAAGGAGATTGATGCTGTATCACTAAGTACAGAGATGGAGACAGATGGGATCAGATCAACTTTGATTATCTGTAACCTCACGATGAAGGCCAGATAACTGGAAGTAATTGCCCAATATATAAATTGTTAGGCTTAAGAGGTGTGAGGCATATGTTTGACTTAAGAGAAAGCCAGGCTAGTTTTAAAGCTTGCTTTCAGATCTTTATGCTAAGCTAAGCTAAGCTAATAGCTAATGGTGCAAGGCCTAAACGAAATAAACAGACATGACAGTGGGGTCCCAGGTCAGTGTTACGGGGGCATTGGCCCCTGTTGGCCCCCCTAGAACCACCCCTGGACGTACTACAGTTTATTACTAATCCGTAGCAGACGCATTACATATGTCTAGATGTTTAGAAAGCATTGATGTCTCAGCTGAGAGTTTCATTGAACAGTGCTTCAAAGGGCCTCTGATGCTGCACACATTAAGTGTATTTGTATTATCATAAAATAAATTGCTAGCCCATTGTCTCTAGATATCCTTTGAGGAGCAGTCGTGTTTTTGTTCATTTAGACAGACAGTAAATCGCTTATTCTTTCTTTATCAAGGGCCTCAACAGACCTTGTCTGAACGCCCCTTCATTTTTGCTTTCCCTTCGCGCTCTTCTTTTGATATGCCCCCCTCTTACGTACTAAAGATGTCCACCTTAGTGCAGTGTTTAGCAACGAGATATTACATCCAGCGGTGGAAGAAGTATTCAAAGCCTTTATTTAATTAAAAATAAATACTATGGTCTTAAAGTATTCTCAAACAAGTCCCTATTATATCCTTTTTCAATATAGTTGCTGAACCAATTTATTTCCTTTATAACTTACTGGGTAGCTAAGTAGAGCAGTAGAGCAGTACTGCAGTATATTATATGGGTTGTAAATGACTATGAGTGTTAAATACAAGTAGAGGAGGAAAATGTCGTTAGATTTCATGCTATATGTAGCATGAAATTATTATGAATTATGAATTATGAATTATGAAATTATCCATTATTTTCGATTAGTGATTACTCGAGTGCCTGTATGCTAATTATGTGAAACTGGCAGGAAATATATAACAGCAGTACATACAGTACATCAGAAGCATTCCAAACATACATCACATGGAACATGAGTCACTTCATAAACAGCAAACAGCGATATACATCTTATCATCAAATTCACATCTTTTTTATATAAAATCCATCTTTCTCTCAGTGCAGCATGTAAAGCTGAGACCAACGCCTCAACAGTCCCACACACACACAGTCCCACACACACACACACACACGAACACACACACACACACACACACACACACACACACACACACACACACACACACACACACACACACACACACACACACACACACACACACAATTAGCTTGAAAGGTCCATTGAGCGGTAATGAGACATCAGACACAAACCAGGGGGAGAGGGAAAGAAAGGAAAGAAGAAGAAGTGAAAACAAAGAGTGTTGAAAGTGGCAAAAAAGTCAAATTGAAAGAAGATAAATTGATAAAAGAAAAGGACATGGTCGAGATAACATGGACAGGAACAATAGATGGCTCAGGGGAGGGAACAGAGAAGGGAATGCTATTTTGCGGGTGCAGCGGGAACCTCTAAGACCTCGAGTTCAAAGTCACTTTGTTGTTAAGAGCTTAGCTGGAGGTCTCTCACCCTCTTGGCTGTCAGAGAACGACAGAATCTCCTTGTAAAAGTGATATCTGATCTCAGCAAGATCATTTGTGCAGATTAAGGCCAAACTTGAGAAACATAAAAGATCAAACCTTGAAGGTAGCCGCCAGGCAGGAACACAAGGATGTTATCTTGCTGCAGAGACATCGGAGCTCTCTTAGAGCTTCATTGGATACATACAGGGAGTCAAATGGAGACAGAGCCCAGCGAGAATAATACATAACCGGCTGCGTTTCTGCATTGTATGTTACCTGCAATGGCACACGATTGAAATTCAATATTTCGAATGCGATCTCAGTTTTTTTACACAATAAAACGCTAAAGATTTGTACTTAATCAAGAACCACAATTTTTTTCTAACCTTGTCCTAAGTGCTTTTTTTTTTTTGTTGCCTATATTTTTAAACATGCAGGATTCAGAATGTAAACCCGATTCTTAAGCAGACACCTCCCTATAACTCCAATGCAGTTCTTAAATGTTGCACTGCCAGTAAACATAATTGAGGCAGTGATTTTGTTTCTTCCCACAATTTAAAAGAGGACCGGTTTAGAAGTTACAGTATTATTGATTCAAGGAATCTAATAAAAAAAGAACACTAAAATAAATAAGGCAAAGTAAATTCCACAAATATCAAAGGTGCAAGATAATAAGCATTGATATAAGCTGACATATTTATCTTATTTTTAAATCACTATTTCTTTAGAGGCCACATGTTGAGCTCTGCTTGCTGTTCATGGGAATATGGTAATATTTGACCTTCGGATGAATACACAATGTATTGATTTATTGAAATGGAATAATTTATATAAGCATTTGTACCATATGCCGTTTCATTTAATGTTGACCTTCACACATGTGCAGTACGTACAGATTATAACAACTGACATACAGCCTTCAATTCACACATTCACACTTGTAAACTGTAGATCCCTGTGTTCAACAAACCTTTTGACCTTTTTCTGACATGCCTGACATGCACTTCTCAGCAGCAGACCAATTACAACCATCTCATTTCTTTCTCCGTTCCTCCTGCTGTCCATCCCCCTCGAGACAATCAGAAAAAGGCTCTTCCACCCGCTCCTTCCACCACTGGCTTTTATTTCTTCTGCTTGTATTTCATTCCCTCTCCTCCTCCTCCTCATATATTGCGCCTATTTCTTCAACATTGCTGCTACTACACCCTCTTTATTAATCTGCTGAGCGGCCCTGCCACAACTCTTCTATTAATAGTACTCATGGGATACAAACCCACAGTGGAGGAAGTTGAGAAAAAATAATTTGAACAAGCTCTGAGGGGAAGAACTGCATGTGGGAGAAAGACAAAGGAACAATGGTAACAAGACAAAGACTCTCCTGTTCCTAATTAGATGCTCACCAGCTGTGTGTTTTTGCATTTAAAGCAGGACCAGTGGCTCATTAACAACCTAACAACTAATGATTGTGTTAATATACACAACTGTATAGTTCAACTTTATACATCAATCTGAAGAGGAATCAGCCACCTTGACATACATTTAAAATACCAAACCAGTCAATCCTAAATTGAAGTAGAGATTAAGTGCATGTTAAAGGGTGTTGCACATACATATAACCAGTGATGGCAATGCTATGTTAAATGTCTGTTCCCTTGCTTCTTGCTTTAAATATTTTTCTGCTGTGCTGCTTTACGAAAAGTCTGATCTGACAATAAAGTAGTATGATATCGTATTGTACTACAAGAAACATTTTAAAGTGGAGAGAAAACTGGGGAATTATTAAAATCATATTTTAATGAAAATAAGTCATTTTGAACTCATGACCATTGTTGTTTATTTTTGCTCGGCTGCTTACTGTACATGCTGATCACTGCGGGATCTGAAGGGTCTCCAACAGTCCAAAAGATCCTGCATTAAAGACTACTTATTTTGTTTTTGATCATAAAAACACAACAAGGCCACTTGTTTCTTGGCAGTAAATTAAAGCTTTCTGAGAGCTAACACTGCTTTCCAATAGTGCTTACACTGTCCACCTTTCAGCCATAAGGACACAGCTTTAGGCAAGTTAGCTTTAAGACTTTTTGTATGCCTCCCTGAATGTTAGAACAATTTCAGGCAGAATGTTCCCATTATGTATATCTGCCACCACCATTTTTTCAGATTTGACAATGCCCATGTCAAAGCAATGTTTAGGTTTTCTGTAAAATGATTTCAGACTTGTTTATCAAGTAATGCCTGATTTTAAGATTTAAAAATTCAATGACTTTTCAGACTTTTAGGAATCTGCAGAAACCCCAGTTTTCCATCTCTCCCTTCTATTACTCTCTCTCTCTGTGCCCCAACTCTCACTCACATATTTTTCTCACGTACGTATGTTTTGCATCTGTTCATTTTGAAACAGGAAGAAAACACTTCCTTTGCAGTTAATTTTGATCTGCTGTTCAGGTAACAGAGCTTGTGACCTCTCCCATGGGGCTTTTGACTAGCCCACTTCCTTGAAAATACTTAAATATACAATATTTTGCCAATTACCTATAACATACAGAGATCTTTCTTTTTTTCCATTTCGCCCAGCCCTGCTGTACAGGACACTAGATCTCCAGATATGTGAAAGATGATATTATGAAGTCTAGTGCAGATCTCTGACTACACATTTACAAAGGGTTACTCTCCATACATAATGCACATGCAGTCCATGTATCACCGCAGGGCCCCTGCATATACCACACATGTATCCACCTAGGAGCTCTGACCTTGTGTGACCGTAATATCTGCAGGTTTGAGATATCTCCAGTAAGCCACTCACCTGTCGACTCCACTGCTTATTCACTGTTGTATTTTACAGAGCGCTTATTGTGAATAATCTCTGCTCCGGTATCAGTGCCAACGTCGGCAAAGCAAAAACCTTCACATATGTTAATGTGTAATTACGGAGTTTCTAATTCAGATACAAAGGGCACGTGCAAAAGCTGTCCCATAATACTGTCCCATAATGCTGACACTGTAATATGTGTTAGGAAACAGAGCTGATATATATAGCCATTATGCTGTTAATTGTCTTTCAATATGCTCTATGGCTTTAAAACAGTTCATTACTGCTTTTGCAGCATAAAATAAGAGGTCATTCTCTGTTACAATATACATGCAAAATGTAAAAGGACTATCATTGGGTTTTGGTTGCCTGGAAAATCAAGCAATTTGCGCTTGTCAACTCTTAAGAAACTTGTGACAGGCATCTCTGAACAAAATAAAAGATTGAGCTCATAACCATTTTGATTGCGGGTAACAAGGTAGCCCATCAAGTAGAGCCCCATGTAATTGTTCTTCTCGCAGTGGTTGGGTTTGAATGCAACCCGCGGCACTTTTCATCACCTCTCTCTCCACCTTTCCTGTTTATCTTCACCTTTTCTACCGAAAAAAGCCAGTAAAATAATTGTTTTAATTGTGAAATCCCCATCAGTTGAACTAAATGCACTTTCTAAAGGATACAAGAAATATTTGTTAAATCTCTATTCTTCATTGTGTGACTGTAACCCTACATGACATACTGCTAGTTACTTATTCAATCATTTAGAGATGAAAGATGATTCCATATTTTTCTTGATTTCACTAAAACACTATCTAAATGTCTAAAATACATGTACATTTGAAATAAATAGGTGTTTAAGTACACTCTACTTAAAACAGGTGCCAAGGAGGGAGTAGAGCAAAGAAAAGAAAGTACATTCCAGCAAGCTGCTGGCCTTGTAAAAGGTAGAATAAAGATGAAAAATCAATAATAATGCAATCATCTCAGCAGTATACTCCAAGCATATTCCCTTTTATTCAATTTGTGGTAAAAAAAAGAAAGAAAGATGGACTTGGGTTGCTTTGTGTGCCTGTATGGTTTTTATTCAGTGACAAAGACAACGAGGCAGCCAAAACCCCATAATCAGCGTTTCTTAACAAGTTCAGTGACTTTAAAGGCCCTGACACACCAGGCCGAAATCGGCCGTTTTCGTTAGTCGGACGACGAAGCGTGCCCTGTCGCCCAAACTCAATTTGGTGTGTCCCGCACCGTCGGCCGTGACACGACTTATTTGGCCTTTCATGGCCGACGCACGGCCGATTCAACATGTTGAATCGGCCGTGCGTCGGCCACAGGCAGTCGGACAAAGACATCACTCTGATTGGCTGTTCAGCTAGCGAATCAGTGCATGAGAAGCGAAACGGTTGCTTGAGAATGTCTTCCACAAGCAACACTCCAATGGCTGATAGCTCCAGTACCGCATGAAACATGTTTTCGATGGACGAGAGTGAAAATGGAACGCACACGCTATTTGTTGTTTGTTTAGATCACGCAGTCTGTTCTTCTTCTCTGTCTTCCGGTTGTTGCCTCTTTTGTCTTTGCGGTGTGTTCCAGTGCGACACAAGACGCAGGAGAACACGGCGACGCAACAGTCGGCGTCTGCGAATTATCTGGTGACTGCTTGGTGTGTCAGGGCCTTAAGAGCAAGAAAGATGCTGGAGTCTCCTCTTTGGGAAACAGCCGATATGGTTTGGTTCTTACATCAAAGCTGCAGGACAGAAGTGAGGATCAGCAGAGGAGAGTCATTCAAACTAAAGAGAGATTTCCAAGTTCATTTTTTTAACTCCCGTGTTATGGGTTAGAGGGTCTTCATAACATGAATACAGCTTGATTTCCAAATGTATTTCCCCTTGGATCAGACAATTTCATCTTCTCACATCATTTAGATTATCATTAATATTCAATTTTCCAAGCTTATGACCATAATGCAAATTTCCACCCTGCTAAACACACCTGTGATTCCTGGCTGCTCTGCTTCCCAGACCACTCACAGGGGAGAATCCATCCCAGGAATCACACACACACACACACACACACACACACACACACACACACACACACACACACACACACACACACACACACACACACACACACACACACACACACACACACACACACACACACACACACACACACACACACACACACACACACACACACACACACACACACACACACACGCTTACACACAAACTTAGGCAATTCAACACCATCAACATTATCGAGAACACCAGATGCACCACTCAACAATAATTACTCCCACTTGGTGTTGCTTTTCTACAGCCCAACACTTAACCTTGAGCGTCATCTGATCAATAGCTTGTTTTATTGTTCCCAACCCATTGCTTCAACATACAATTCATAGACAAACACGACCTAGAACGCTGAAGCAGGCCATGCAATGTCTGATAACTGCCCATCTGGAAGAAGAGGGCAGTGTAACAGAATAATAGCAGGATAGTTCCCACTAAAGCCAGTCAATAGAAGGCTGAATTAGTGGTGAAGCCTAATGGAGCTGCACAGGCTGAAGGTAGAGCTTTAGAAATGGCTATCTGTCACAGCTAACTGCTGGCTTCATCAACTTCAGCTGATTTTAATGCCATTTTGGTTTAACATCAAGGTTATTTCGCTGCATATTGCAAATGAGACAAAAAGTATTGAAACAGGAGTTGCAGCAACTTGCAATTAGTGGTGGAATAGTGGTTGTTGGTCTTAATAAGGTGGAACCTGCGTGTGCTCTCAGCTGCTGCTCAGCCTAAACCCCAGCGGCTATTACGGCTGTACCAGATGCTATAATCATGGCTGGGTCTGGGCACAGTGGCTAGTGTTCAATTATCAATTTATCCATGGCTGAAACACTTTTATCCTGATGGCTGCTGTGGAGAGGCTGACTGGATGGGAGGTCATCCGGTTCTACATAGTGTTGAAAGAAAAGCTGTGTTTTTGATTGTATTGTCAAAAAAAGGAAACCAATTAACACAAAAGTGCAAACTTGTAGGTTCAGCAGTCATTGTAAATAGGCTTTGAGTTAATTATAAATACATTTATTGATGTTCACTGTTTCCCGACATTAAAGTATAATGTATTGTTTTACAGGATAACATTGAGTCTGTATGGAAGAAGATTAGGTCTACGTGTAAAACAAAATGGAGAATTTTATTTTAGTGTGGAGAATAAAGTCAAGATCAAAATTCTGTGAAAAAAGTGTTGTCAAAAATGAAAACCAAAAGTGTTTTTTTTCTGAGAGAAAAACTTTCATTATTTTCACATGTGGCCCTAATCCTCTCTTCAGTGACAATCCTTTGTTTGGTTTGTTTTTTTAGAGAACAAGGGATAGGAAGAAAATAGGGATAATTGGACTAGAGACTCACGGAAAGCTGTGTAGAACTCGTGCAGGCTGAGGTGTCTGTCGTTGTTGTAGTCGTCGTAACGCAGAAGGTCCTGCATGGTGCACTCCAGCAGGCTGTCCTCCAGGTGCTCCTTCATGGAGATCTAACACACAAACACACATGGAGAGTTACATTTTAAACGTGAGATGAAAAGAAACTGCAGAAAGACTTGTGGGAAAGCCAGATGATATAGGCTACTATCACACACAGCTACACATTTGTCATACCTTATCAAACCTTTACTTAGAGTTTCTCCCATGCCTTCATTATTTTTATTCTACGCTTTCATTCTAATCTACTGGGAGATAGAACCACATTATGCACATTACCTGTGAATGTAAATCTAAAATATTTAAAAGAGGAGATACCACAGACATTTAACAATTCAATATACTTCTATTAGGTTGTCTGGGCTTTTTTTATGAATATGAACATCTGGAATTCTGAAGAAAAATTATACATTGCATTTAAATTCCAGCCCCCGCTGACTTATTACAAATGAAACAAGAGAAGTAAGTATGAAGACAAACCAAGGCTGACTGGTAAAATCTGGATTGGACTGTTTCAGTGATTTTGAGTTTGGGGAAATACAATTTTGGTGACTGAAGCAGCACTTAATGCTTCATTCAAGTGCTGCTTCATTTCAGTCAAGTTATGCTTCTGATGCTTCTGATGTGTTTGTATATGTTCTAAGGAGTCACAAAGAACTCAGAAATAAATATATGACTATATGAATAACTAGTATTATGAGTTTGCAAATCAGTCACGTGTAATGAATCATAACGAACAGGTAGCAACAGAAACAATTGGAGGACTTGGAACAGATTTTACAATCAACAGATGGATAAAACTATACATTTGCATGCATTCTGTATTTACCTTACGAGTTTCTGTTGAGTTATTATCTAAATGGAAGTTTTGCTGCTATATTCAGAACAGCCTCCTATTGAAAGCTTTTACATTTTGCTGTTCCAAGTACTACAAGAAGTGGCAATTTGGGTTTCTAGCAGAAGCAATAGCGATTTCAAATTAATTGCCTGCCTGAATACATTTAGCATTATAAGTAGTGCTCAGAGTGAATATTGTATTCCACCCACAATTATAATTAGATTTCAATCAGACAGAAAATGCCTCATGAACATAATCACCTGAAAAACAGAAAGTGACTCACTATGAGTGTGATTTATTTTTGTTAAAATGGGATGGCTAAAATATATAATTTGTCTTGTAAGTGCTGTTTCTGATTGTTTTCCATTTTAGGAAAATCTCCACTCTTACTGTTTATGCTTGTGCACACTGCACCTGACTTAATTCGCAGCTGTTCCCCTGGGAAGAAGCACCACTCACTCCTCTGTTGTTTGTCATTTACGAGCCCTCTCTTCCATTTTAGCGCTGTGCCTTCCTCAAGGGAACCATCTTTGAATAGGTAGTGTTAAGCAGTTTTAGGGAGATAAACAGAAGGCTGAGCTTCTGCTCACTAACTCTAGCAGCAGTAAATTGTGTTAATGCTGCTGCTTTTGTAAAAAGGAATAGCTTTAACTAATAAAAGTGACAAATGCTGAAAGCAGGTCCATCTTTGTCAAGTTAAAGTCCTTATGTATAAACAAGACACAATGTACTATCATTTCTTCTAAGCCCCTATACTTTTTTACATTACATTTCATTTAGCTGATGTTTTTTTCATCTAACGCTACTTACAATGGGTGCATTCAACCATGAAGACAAACCCAAAATAGCAAGAATCCTGCAAGTACATTAGCTTTAGATAAGCTAAACCATTGTAAGTGCTACATTCAAAAATGAAAATTATATTTTTTTGCAACCAAACGTGGGTTTTTAGTCGAGGAAAACATGTGTAGACCTTCTGTAGTCCTGGAGTCAATTGGGAGCTCTTTCTACCATTTAAGAGCCAGAATAGGGGTACCTGGGTCCCACTTTAGATGAACGTAGGAAGAGCCTTATCGATTCATTTTTGTGGTTTCAAAAGCTGAAAAAAAAGACTGTTTCATAGTCAAAAGGGTCCTGGCTACACTTCAAAATAAACAGTTAATGAATAAACAGTATACAGTAAGCTCTACTAGCTAAACCTTTCACTTTTCAATCACATTTAATCTGCTTTTAGAAACCCCAAATACTCACTACTTAAACCTCAAAATATGGTTAAAGCTGGGTGGAGCAATGGAGGAAAAATGTGTACGATGACAATGTCAAATACAAAACTAACAGGAATGAAAGGCAGCTGATGGGCACAAATCAATGCAAGAATCACTATATACAGTATATATATATATATCCTAAAGCAGCATGTGTGGACAATGAACTTAAAGTTGTACCTATTACATTACATTACATGTCATTTGTTAGACGCTTTTATCCAAAGCGACTTACTGCGCTTTCAGTACTGCGGACAATCCCCACAGGAGCAATTTGGGGTGAAGTGTCTTGCCCAGGGACACAACGACATGCTGACTGCGGTGGGACTCGAACTTGCTATCCCCTGATTTGAAGGCCAGCACACTATCCACTGAGCCACAGCCTCCCTATTAACCAACAATAAGGCTCTTTTCATTGTATATATTAATATTCTTTAATTCGGGTGTTTTAAGGGCAGTCATTCTAACAAGACTATAACTATGTAGTGTAAGTTCAATGTTTAATTCTCTCTGCAATGATTTCAAAGCCTAAAAATACAGCCTCTGAGCTTACATATTTCCTCCAATTGATTCTGTATGGAGCTGCACATGTGACATGGCAGATTAAGGGATGCGACAAACTTTGTATATCCTTGCTGCCTTCAGCAGACTGCAGCCATGTGTTCCCTGACACAGACTGATCTGTCCTTAGGCATTTAAGTAAAACATTTCCAAACCAAAGTACAGAACTTTACTCTCCAAGACTCTATTGATAAAAGATGGATGTGAACATGGAGACAGTTTGGATGGATGACTGGAATTCATCTTTGAATTGCTTTGGTCTTTAAAAGCATTATCTCTGTGAAAACGCATTTATGAATTCCTGCAGGATAAGAATGTCTTATCAAAAGACTTCCTGGCCACATCTCAGCATTAGTAATTGCCAGCTGTGATTGATCAAAATCATTTGATGGATCTTTTAGTGCAGCTCTGTCAGAGAGGGATTTTATTATTTATATATGCTGCTGGAACTTGGCCAAAGAAGTTACATCATCTTTTTAATCTACATGCAGTCAAAGTGTGTTGTCATTCACATCTGCAGAGAGATGACAAAATGTGAAACATTGTGGCATTTATGAGACTACATTTAGTGGCGCTTATTAATCTTGAGCTGCCTGTTTTTTCTTTTGTATCATATAGCCACTTCTTTAAATTCTCCCATAATTAGAAAGAGCTACAACACATTTGAAACACTTGTAATGTTATTCGATTGTAAAGCCTTTGAAAATGCACTCATACAACTGCATTCAGAAGTGACTCTACAATGGTTTACTGCATTCTGGCAGAAGTTACTGAGATCACAACATTGGTTCAAAGAAGTCTAATTAACATCTATCTCTGATGCCCATTTCCTGATACCAGATGATGCCCACAATAATTTAATTTCCTCACTCGGCAAGTGTGAATGCCAATCCATTCTACAGTTCCCCCCTCAGACCCTGGTGGTGAGATAACCTCAATTAGCATGTTTCTTTGTTAAAGAGGATTACATGGAATCTAAAAGGAAGCTTTAAACTGTTAACGTTAGCTGCTAGCTTTGTTATTTAACCAATCAAGAGAGTTCTGCCCGCCAGCTGCTAACAGCTGACATAAATTTGCTTTTGTCCTGCCAATTTCAACACAGATTTGAGATTCAAAATGTAGCATTATCAGGATTATCAATAGTGACTTTACTGCATCTTATCAGATTTTAACGCGTCTCTGGGTACCATAGTTGAGGTAATAGTAATAACTCTGGGAGGGAGACACACAAATGAGAAAATATCTGATCAACTGTTTTTTAATGTGTTCAGATATAGGTTAACATTTCAATGTAGAGGACTTAATTCAAATAATAACCAATTCTTAAAAAATGATGGTGATCCCTAAACTGCAAATGTGTTTAATCTGTTGTTTGTTGTCAACACAAGGTCTCTTAGAGAACAAAGTAAGGTTCAGAAAAAAATAAATGTACAAAAAAATATCTTAAACAGTCATTTGTCAATCCATACAGCTATCCTTTTAATATTGGATCAACTAATAATTCAGCTTGATACCAACCTTTTCCAGCTCCCCACTGACCAGCCGGCCGTCCTGGTCCACATCCAGGTATTTGAACATGGTGTCCACCCGTGCTCTCTTCTCCTCCATGTCTCTCTGCTGGCTCTGCCCTCCATCTTTCAGCACTTTTGGTTGCATATCCAGCAGCATGCTTTTCAGCCTGTTGTACTCCGACATGGTGCATGCATTGCCTGCAGGAGGAAACACACAGATATGGAAGAAAAGACATTTGATTAACCTCAATTATACAAGCCAAAGCCTTTTTATCGTAGCTGTAAATTGGATTGAATGTGTTTGTGTCTTTTATAGAGGGAGGAGAGGAAAAGAGGGGATATATAATTTGTATTTGTGCATGCATGTGTGAGTGTGTCTTTCCTTAAGTGTTTACTCATCTGAAAATTGTTGTTTTTTTGTTTGCATAATTTGTCGGACAGCTTTTCGGGCAGGGGGTCCAATTAATTAAAAGTAATCCTAGAATCCACAGCAAACAAAGGGTAAACACCCTCATTTAGACCCTTTCAAGCTTCTTGTTCCCCTTTGCTATGGGATTAAAGCTCATGATTCAAACCAAACTGGGCGTCTCGCTCCTGATTTGTTGCAAGGCTTTGCCTGATGAGGTTGAGCAGAGGAAGTGAGAGGCCACAAATTAATCACCATCAGCACTCAGCATTTTTTCTTCACACTGTAATCAATAATTATGCGAAACACGTCTGTGCCATGCTGTGAGGGACTTGATCATGATGGAGAGCAGGGAAGCCGGTTTTCCTTTTCTTTTGTATCACGTCGCACATTCACTTTATTATCAACTGAGCCTGATGACAGCATCAGAGGCGTTGGCGAGAGGGTGGGAGGGAGGGAGCAAGACCTACGTGCAAGTCTGAAGCGTGGTGTTGAGAGAACAAAATGTGAAAATAACTCTCTCGTATGAATAAATCATTAAGTGATGTCCCTGCCCGATCACGGCAGAGTAGGAGACCACCCTCTGAGAGTACACAGGAAGGGAGCTCATTGCCTAATCTCCTCCGACAACGCAGCAACTATCAAAGCTAACAAATACAGAATGGGGGAACAAGATAGACCTAAAAGAAAGACTCTTAAAGTTTAGTCCCAGCATCTCCTTTTTGTTCCAAATCCATAGCCATGGGGAGTGCTGCCAAAGCACATCTACGTTTGTTAGCACAACTGTCACTGCGGGGAAGTCAACGCGGGTTCAACAAGGCTACAGCAGAAAGGCAATATCTCCCGCTGTGGTACTTTATGTTAAAGTGCATATTATAAATGTACATATGTTCATGCTTATGCATAAGAACAAGCACACACACACACACACCCTGAGAAACAAGGGGTTTACTGGGGTGGAAAATGCCACCATATCTCAAAGACAAGCTCAGGGCGTGATATGATGAAGTCCTCAATAACCTCTGAGACTACATGCTCTCCATTCATCTCGAGAGATTGACCTGACACTAGGACAAGGAGCAGCGCTATGATGAAGAGAAAAACGTGACTTAGCTTTATTACACTTACATTTATGAACTGACTAAAGCCTAAAATGAAAAAAATAAAACCTAAGACAGAGAAAGAAAGTGGTTTGTCTGAACAGCTTGAGATGTTAAGATAGGTCACACATTAAAACTCAACGTAAAGCAACATAACGCTTTAATGAGCCTTAACATGGGTGTGATTATTCCCTTACATTGACTAAGTGGTAGTTATTCTCTTATTTTCTTGCTTCATAAAGATATGTAAAGCAATTTTTAGGTTGTTCGAAAAACAACCATTGGGCCTTCCCTCCTTTGATGAATTAGTAGGAGCGAGCGACAGCATTTATGAACAAAGCTCCTTTACCTTAGTACAGGAGGGCCACTCATTGTCAGCACTCAGACTTGGTAATTAAGTCCATCTATTACAGTATAGTGATGGGGTGTTGTTCTTGGTGGTGGAGATCAACACAGAAAAACAGCATCTAATGTAAAGGCAGTCATCAATCCAATACATCTCAGTTTTCTGTTCTTTATTTCAGGGAGGATTGCATGAGGTTCAACCTTGATTCACACAAAAACCCTCTATCCACTATTTCACAAAAACCAAAGAAACCAAAGCACAATGAACCACACATACAGTAGGTCTCAACACTGGCTATTGTTCTAATTACTACAACACAAAGACACAGCCAAGCCAATGCACACTCCTCTCTACAGGCTGGCAGTCAAGTCAAGGTCTTGGCTAAATCCCTGTTCAATGTTATTTCTGCGGGGGAAATGAGGCGTGAGATGGATCAGACATGAGGGATCATCACCTAACTGTCATCCCTGTCCCTGCTCTAGGAGGACAGAAACAAATTAACACCCACACACTGATTTACATCATGTCGTATGAGGAGAAAACTCTCCGCTCTGTGTTCAGACATACAGTACTTTGAATAAATGTCATGATTTGTCTTTTGAAGAAGGCAATTTTTATTTAAAATAATGGAAATTCTGAAGGCCCTTTAAAGACTGTAAGAGGACTCATGTTGCTGCACTGACAGCCAAAACTATTTAAATAAAATGTATATTATTGTATAATTTGGTGTGATGAAAGACTAGATATTCTCTAATATTTCAGTTATTGTAAGTGTTTTTCCTGCTTTTCAAGGTAAAGTGACATCATTTTGAAGTTAATACAGTATTAACTTGCAAATTTCCCCTCTGTGGGACTAATAAAGGTATTCTGATTCTGATATATCCACATTATATGACATGGAAAACCGCGTCATCCAAAAATACTTTTCTCAATACCGCCCAGCCATAGATTAAGGTCATCATTACTTGAATAACCTCCTTATTCCTGCAGGTACACCTGCTATCCTCTGGTCATGCTTAGAAGGTGAATGTTACACCTGGATGTTACATTGAATCACGCTCACACTCATCACTGCTGTGAACGTCCTTTGATTCAGTCTATCTCATGGTGCTGAGCGCAGCAGCTGCAGCAGTGGCAGAGAAATATATGTCTGTATTACAGTGCATCCACCCCTGACTCTAACACTGTTTTATTGTTCTAGAGGGACCAGGACTCTTTTTATTGCCCCTTTGAAATGTTAGCTGTTTAAGTGAGTGATCCGAAGCTGCTCGCACCATGGACGCCCAATGTCCCGGAGACAGAGCTCCTCACCGCCGCTCAGAGCCTCCTCCAAGCTCACACTTTATAAATGTCAGGCGGGGGGGAAACAAACAGAGGGAGGAAGAACCGGAGAAGAAAGTCCCTGATATGCTGAGGGAAGGGAGTGTAAGAGAGGACAGAAAGTAATTGACATTTAAAGGGCTAAAATATCTCCTTTTTAAAACACATGAAATAACAAATCATGGGGGATGTGTGTATCCTGTTAGTTGGACTTTTCTATATGAAATATACCAACACTTAAATCAGTAGTTTTTCAAATGTTATAAGGATTAAGACGTATACATTTCCTCCATATTTTCCTGCATTTTCATTGAGGTGGATTTTAATGCAAGATCTTGTTCACTCTACAATATAAGCAGGAAATACAACAAAACATGCTTTATTTTATTTTGAGTAAATGTCAAAAAATGTGATTGTGAGTTTTCAAATGCATGTAAGGGTCAGGAAATGTTATGTTTTCAATCCAATGCATAGGCTTCTAAACATGGTGTGAAACATTTTCCTAACTGGCAATCATCCTGGTCTGATTGGAAAAAGGCATTTCCTAATAGCAGAGCACGACCTGTTGTTAGAAAGGCTCAGAAACTCATTTGATGTTGTTCTGCGGTAAATTGTTGCTCGTCAGAACAGCTTCTTCAGAATTCCATTGGATCCACTTGGATTCAGATGTGTATGAATCAAAAACGCTGTACTTATTGGATGAGATCTTGGCTCTGGCTAAAAGATGGAGGGATGGAAAAGGGAATCTAAGGTATCAATCCTTCAGATGATGAAACCTCTCTGCCCTACAGGATGTTAAAGTGCTCGGTGTTAAATTTATGTCTGCCTGACCTCCTCTGGCTGAAATGAAGGGATTATTTACTGCCATGCCGTCTGTGTGCTGCTAATATGTGATGGTGATGGACCTTCCTTCCAGATAATTATGAATATGATGGACACTCTTCGCTCCTGAGGGCGGCAAGGTCTAAGAGAGCTAGCCAATCTCTGTAGGGTGACACAAGTCACAGGAGAGCCTCATATTGTATAATAGCTGTTGGCAGCTGTTGACATCGGCTTACTGCTAGCTAGTCAATCCAGACTTTCCTCTGAGACAAGACACTACAACCTTTAACTTTTTTCTATTTCAATATCCTTCAAACTGTATAAATTAGAATGTTTAACTGGTAAGGAACTGTACTTATTTCGAAAGTCTCTTGTATGAGAAAGACAGGTCGTTGGCAGTAGATTCAAGGTTTAAGGTTAATGAAATCACATTACCCTTCAATATTAACAGGGAATGGGTGACATTTCAATTAATGCTGAAACAAGTAGTCTATTGAGAGAAAATTGGCAACAACTTTGATGATTGATTAACTGTTTAAAGGTAGGGTAGGTAAGTTTGAGAAACCGGCTCGAGATACACTTTTTGTTATATTCCATGGAATGCTCTTAACATCCCGATAGCAATGAATATCTTAAGTGCTTTGACAAAAAATCCATAAAAAAATTTCATCTGTGGAAGCCGTAATACTGTAAAAAGTACGACCAATCATTGTACTGGATGGCCTACATGCCTGTCAGCCTTCCATCTGTGCACAAACGTATCTCGTGCCCTCATTGGTCATGTGCGCGTTCGTGTGTGTTGGAGGAGGGGCTCTGTAGGGAAGTGGCAGATTTTCTCCGGTTGTGTATTTTCAAATTCTAGCGATCTCGAGCCGGTTTCTCAAACTTACCTACCCTACCTTTAAGTGATTTATAAAGCAGAAATTCACCTACATTCCACAAACATTTACCACTTGTAGCTGCACAAGGGTGACACATGTCATGCTTTGCAAAAAGTTGAAGTAGTACAATAGTTTTTGCCTTGTTTTGAAGGCGAATTGTTATAGTGATACATAGCACTTATTGCTATTGATCACTTAACCTTGTTGACTGCATATCCTGTTGCAGTTTCACTATAACTTTTCTGATGTGAATAAGCAGCATAGTAACTTAACAGAGTTTTGATAGGATTGCAATACTCTTTCAAGGAAATGGGAGGCTTCTACCAGTAATATAATAATACACAGTAACCAAAGCATGGTGGCTGCGCAGGAAATACATACTCTGCCAACAATTAGAGACACTTAATAAAGAGCTAAATTGAGATATATCTGCCAAAGAACGTAGGAGCATGTATTACAGCAAATATGGAATTATAATACAGAAAATAATCTGAGGACGCCCACCACCGTATCCCAAGCAGCATGAGAGATACTGAATTCTGCAAGAAGTGCAATACAAACAAAATCATAGATATATATTTCCATAAATATGAAACCATGGCATAAAACCAACCAGCCATTATTAAAAAAACAGCTTACACAGCATCCAACTACAAAGAAGAGCGGGAGGATGCTTGGGAGGGGTGAGGGTGTGTGTGTATGAGCTGTCAAATTATTAAGACCTCATGTGCAGTTTGAATGTGTTTTGGGATGATTGAAAGAATCAGCTTTGAGATGACCATGAGGGATTTATCATGGCAAGAACAATGTCTATTTTAAATGATTATCCCATTTCAGAATCAGACACAGGTTTATTACAAGTAGGTTCACACACACGAGACATTTTCCTTGGTGTATATGGTGCATGCATTCACACAGTCAAAGAAGACACATTGTAGGAAAAGGACCTAAAAATAGAGCAATTATAAAAAACTATTTTAAAATACTTTATAACATTAAAATATAGAGAAATATGTACATGAAAGATACCAAAAAACTACGTACAGTATAATATGACAAAATACTGAATTTAATTGAATACAAATTAAGTATATGCAGTATTGTTATGAAAAGTGGAAAGATGTGAAGATATACAAAGAGGCAGCTTTGTATACAAATGTGCAAAATTCGGAGGATTAACAGACAGTATGGAAATGAACATGATATATTTTTTGTATAGTCTGCATTAATGTGTGCATAGAGTCTATGATGTAGCTGAGGGTAAGTGTCAGTTAAAAAGGCCTTGTTAATGAGGCCGGTAGCAGACGGGAAGCAAGTAATATAAGGACTGTTCTTGGGAACTTGTTATTGATAGTGTGAGCAAGAATCCAAAGTCAAAAGCAGTAAAATGTGATGATTCACATTAAAGTGACTCACACATTTCTCAGCTAATACATAACTCCTACTGATTCAAAATGACGTCTCAAGACTTCCTGAGCACAGGCAAAGCTGTCGGCTGCCAGTTTGCCCGGCCATACATTGAACAGAGTGGATCAGCGTGTGCTCGGGAAGCCTTATCAGAGTCTGTGCAGCTTGGCACTGACTAAACGAGAAACCCAATGCAACACCAAAGCTATTGGCAGAACAGTGAAGGAGAAATAGTACAGTAACATCCACTCCCCGCCTGCCTGTCTGTCTGCAAGCCTATCGTCTCAAACTGCACATCAGCACTCTACACATCAGCCCTGTATCTCTGCCTCTCTCTCTCTCTCTCTCTCTCTCTCTGGATCCTGCTCTCTTTCCCTCTCACAGAGAATCCCGTCCGTCTGAGGAGGAATATAACTTACAGGGACAAGTAGAGTTGTGTAGCTACACCAGCTACAGTGATTGCCCTCGTTTCAAAAAGTTCTCATCTTAACCAAATAGTTGCTGATTTAAAAAAATTGACTTTATTATTGTTGATAATGCTGCTGCTATTCTTTAAATAATTAGTGTTGTTAAAAAGCCATCTTACCCCAATTTATATATAGTGTCAAAGCACCTTTCTCTCCTATGAGCGTTAATGATCACTCTGTAAGTGGTTTTTAATCATACCCAGCTGATTTACTTAGGTATGCTGTTTTTTAAAAGGTTGCCTGAAAATATCGTTGCAAGACTCCTTTTTTGTTCCTCATTAGTTCTAATTAAGCACTTTATTAGCATAAAGTGCACTGCATGGAGGCTGTAATGGGTTAGTTTACGCTATATTGAGTTTTTTCTTTTATTTTGAAAGAGGAATGCATGCCAAAAATCTGAGTTCTTCATTACTGTTTTCAACTCATGGTATAGGATATCCTAACGCTCATACATAAGGCTTCATATTGGATGTTGGATATTGTTCACATATCACAGTGGCCTAAAGAGAGGCTGGCAAGAAAAAGCTGAGAGAGCTGTTTTCAAAGCAGCAAGCATCTAAAAAGTGAATCATTAGGACTAAAACATCAGCATCAACATTTATCTTTCTTAACAAACAATTATATTCTCTAAGCGTTTATTTGCCTCTATTACGATTTGGTTACACGCAACTTGATGTATGTGTTGACTAGCCCTCACATTAAATACATGGGTGAGGAAAAGTGTATGCCTATAGCTTGCTCTTTTTCAAAAGCGGAAAATGTTTTATATTCATTTCATATTTAAAAAAAAGAAGGTTACATTAATTCACAGGAGTCTGTGTTAATTGTTCTAATACTAAATCAGACAAATATATTTTTCCGTCAGGGACATGGCTAAAAAGTCAGATTGGAAATGAACTGACCTACTTTCCTTACAGTTGTATGCACACTCCTGAGTATGCCCAACATTCTCAAAGCAAATAGTAACAAAACTGGAGACTGAAAAACATTCAGTCCCATCCACAGCATCCATTAACTTCATCCTCCCGGTACATTTTGAAAGCTTTTTCCTGCAGAAATGTACAAGGACACAATCACAGTCAATGCAAGTTATAATTATTTTGTGCATGATTACCTGTAGGACCCATAAAGCACATAATAACAGAGTTTGTTCAGTGCACTAGGGTCAATAATATCACAAAGAATAATCAGACCCAGTATATAAATACATTTGTTCTTGTACACTCAGCCCTGGTGAGGCGGAGTTTGCGAAGGAAAATAATTACTAAGCCTGCACTCCCACTAATAGATTGAGACCGGGAACATGTTCAGGCGTTGATTACACTTTTAGCATCCATCTTCCTCCCTCCCCTGCACCTGCAGTGTAAGTTACAGTAATCTCAAGGCCTTTCACTGCCCTGCAAGCTGCTGCCCGATGATCCCTAGAGTATACAGCTTTTAAATTGCCTGGGTGTGGGGACTGGAGGAGACAGCCGCCCCGGGCTATATGTGGCCTAACTGAGCCCACTGATGACAGAGAAACCTGGACTAACATCCAACATCGCTCTGCCCAAACACACAGTGACCTTGTGGGGAAAGTTTCAGATTCACAGAAAAAATGCCGACAGAGAACCCCTCTGTGTGTTTTCAGTGCATTCAAAAACTGTGGCGGAGATACCTACTGTGGCGGGCCAGTTATTAATACTTTAACGACGCAAATTCCTTGACAAATTTGCCACTTATCAAATGACTAAAACCAATGACTTGCTTGGAACTTTCATAGGACCCTGGGGTAGTTGTCGCCTTATCCCCAGTTGATAATCCAGCCTCAGATACATACATATACATGAATGGTATGCTAATCAACAAGGATTGAGGATCAGGATTCTGGGGGAGAGTCTGTTCTTTGTAGTCAGCTTCAATATTTATATCTTGCCTATTACCCCATCCTCAAGTACTTGCAAATGAGACCAATTTAACACGAGTCAGGACTCTGCCATCAGCAGATGACACAGCTAAAAAATCACATTTTCAAAGCTACAAACCATGGTTTCAAGATTAATATTTGCTTGAGATATAACATTTTGTACTCATCAACATCAAGGATCTCAAAACATTTGCTAGACAATTTATGGATTGGGTAGTTCATGGGTTAAGATACAACTATGCATCCAAGAGGCCAGATTATGCTCATTTTCAGGTTCATATTTTTATTTTGTGCTGCCACTGTGACATGTTTGGATGCTTTAATGTTCAAAATGTGCTTTACATTTCTCATACTGCCTGTGCTGCAGCACCTCTTGTCACCCTCTGTCTGAAACCAGAGCCCAGTCTGCTCTGATTGGTAAGCTGGCGTGCTCTGTTGTGATTGGTCAACCGCTTAGAGATGTGTCGGAAATGTCACGCCCCTTAGCCTATTACAATAAATGTGTTTAAGCGCTAGCCAATAGAAGAAAGAGCTGTTACATTTCACTATCTTACTGAAGAAAGCAAAGGAGTCCAATCAAGGCGATTCAGGTAGGTTGAACTTTGGGATTTTAGCCTTAGCAGACCATTAACATGCACAACAACCTATTTAACACACTACAGGAAAGGGGAACCCCAAAAAAGTGTAATAGGGCATTTTTAAGTACAGGAAACGGTTCCATAGAAGTCTGAGGATAACTAAGGAACAAACTGTTGCAGCAAGGAAAAAGTAGAAACTCTTCAAATGATTATGACTTGATAAATAACAGCATCCTTGCAGTTTCTTTAAAAATGGTAAACTAGTTTTTTTTCCCCCACTTGATAAACAACAAAAAAGGAACAAGAGGAAGACAGGGATTTACGCTGAGAACACAGCTTTTATTCTTTTCCCTCAGTCAAAGGGAAAGAGATTCATCCCTTTTATCTGCAGTTGATCTTTCATCTAAATTCTGTCTGGGAACGGATGCCTCAAGAAGACTCTTCATCTTTCATTCTTTATTTTTTTCTCGATAGGTCACAACTGTGCTTCAGTGGCAAAGGCTGAAGTATTTTGTGTGGGTGTCTCTTTTGACAGAAGATTATTTTTCATCGCATTAAAATAGCAGCTGCAACATCTAACTACATATCAACCGATGCTGAAAGTGCAACTAACTGTGAACACTAAAGTGCTATATCATTCATGCGTTGAGTTTACTGGATTCTTTTTTAGATGTTTTTTGTCAAAACGAGGGAAGCTTTGAAAAGTAGGGGGGGGTTATGGAAGATTTTCCTGCAAGAGGTGGCCACATATTCCAGCAGAAAAAAATGCCTTAAACACTGAGTGTGTGACTTGTATTTGATTTACCATATTTAAAATCTGGCAATGCATGAAAGGTGAATTACATATATACTCTGGTGTCTTTACAATCATGCAATCGCCATGATATCTTAGTTTCCATTAAACAAAGCAAACATAGGAAGGTCATTTAACGTTGATGACAGCCCTCAATTATTATGAGTATGTTTTTCTTACAGCTAATGATAGACAATGCAATCCGTTGATAATGCAGCCATTTCTTTCCCTCACAATAATTACAGTAGTCATTTACTTGCTGGTACACACAGGTTAAGATACGATGTCCATTTCTTTCATTCTTTCAGTTCATTTATAGGTCATTGGGGACGGCTGATTGCACCATCATTTGAGAAGTGTTGGAAATGTTATGTTCTAATAGCATCTTATGCAAACTCATTGTTTAAAGTCATGAAACTTCCAAAATCTTGTGACTTACCGTTCTGACAAAATGGTGTCCCATAGCATATTTTTCTTGTAAAGAAAATGAATAAATCAAACAGAACCAGAAGTCAAAATGCAGTTGATTGCACTGCATAACAAATGGTTTGCCCCAGGGTACATTGACAGCAGTGGACTGATATTGACTCATTTGAGGTTTACAACTGGAAACCTTTTCTGCCAGCAGGTAGAACTAGTAGAAGAGCAGGCCATTATCCACACAAGAGACCTAATGAAGGGGAACATTAACACAACACAAACACATTTATTTATGTGTTCCCTGCCTGGTTTCCATAGACATGGCTTTCCTATTTGCATCTTGCCTCCTCAGTTCATATCTGGGTCACACACATCTGCCAACAATGGGGAAAATTGTCAAACCAAAGGTAAAAGACAAACAAAACAACTTTGATAATAAGTTATCTTGACTTTTCTGCCACTTTAATATTAACAGAAATAATCCCAGTAGATCAAATATATTAATCATGTGGCTTGGCAGTAACAAATATTTCAACTCCTTCAAAAACTGGCTTTTGGTCTGTGATATTTCATTCTTTATTCCCCATTCAACCCTTTCCTAACAGTGCTCTTTATAAATGCATACAGAACCCCTATAAGGGCTGAAGGGTTTTCCAACATATCAATTTCATAACAGGGGGAGCGAGTCCTTCAGTCAGCAGCTTGTCAACTGGAATGACATGTTTCAAAGCCCTGGATATACAGCTATTTACATACCCATTGGCTCTCTGCCCCTCTCAGGATCCTGGGCCTAGCTTCCATTTCCTTCCCCTCATGCCAAAGACTGTCACTCACACACAAACATTCAAGACGAGCTGTCTTAGAGCTCCAATGTGTTGGCTTATTCTCATATGAATTGCCACTCTGTTAAAGTAATGAAGTGGTTTCTTTCCTTCTCATACACCTCAGAATATATAATAAGATATTTGAGACAGAGGAACAGACTGAGAGGGTGTTTCTCAATCGCGAGTAAAGCTGCTTCAGAGCCACTATTTCAAGCATACTACGTCATTGAGTGCCGCCGAAGTACTGTTCCAATCTCTAGCATACTTGGAAATCTACCGAGCCCGGCGTACTCCGTTTGGAGAAATATCGAGGCTGCACATGAGTAGACTCCGCGGTCTTAAAATACCCACAATGCTTTGCGCACGGACCAATTTCCCCAAATCTGTGGCGGAAGATGTAAGGCGAGGCCTCTCATATGACGCACACCTGCACACTTGCTAGCGTGTTCCACACTTCGTTTTCCGAATGCCAGGAAGTATTCTTGACTCGCTTCTGAAGCAAGATGCTCGGCAGACATGTGCTACCAAGCAAGCGTACTCGCGATTGAGAAACACCCAGTGAGTATGTAAAGCTTTGTTCTTAATGTTCTTTCTTCTTCATTTTCACTGCTGCTGCAACATTCTTACTGTATCAGAATGACATTTGAAAGAAATGTCCTTTCTATATGCAGGCTTTTGCTTTTCACACTCATTAGTACAAAATAAAAAAGTATTAACAAATAGCTCAAGGGGAGAATTAAGTGGCAGGGTATATTTAAAATATGGGGAAGCAGTAGAGCAGATTTAGGCTAGTCGGTCACATGTATGGAGTAATACTGTGTACCCTGGAGAACTGCTGCTTGTAGCAGTGACTAATTTGAGAGCATTAGGGAAACACAGTTCAGCACTGTACCTTCTTTAATTACAAACGCCATGTGCAAGATGAAAGAGGTTGGGTTAGCGCAATATTTCTAGACTAATGTCAAAAGAGCAATGTTAATGAGACAATTTCACTTATGTTGCAGTTTACATTGCATAGCTTCGGTCGGACAAAACAAGCAGGTTTGATAGATGGATTTATAATGTAAATAATAATAATAATAATATGCAGCATCATGTTACATTTTCCTTCCCTTACTTCCTATATCCTTCATTTCTCCCATCCATCCTTTATTCTTTCCTTATTTTTCTTTTTTCCATGCTTACATAATGCTTTCCTTTTCTGAAACCCAACACTTTTTTATAATAACTACCTTGACTTTGGATGACTTTGTATATTTTGTTATCTACTTTGATGTTTACTTTTACTTAATCAAAATTAAATATAGGGAATTGTCTTGTAATGGGTTTTTTTTTCATCATGGTATTCCTTCTTAAGTACAGGATCTGAGTACTCTCTCTACAACCATGTGCAGGATTTAGTCATCTCGTTATTAAGGTGTTTAATTTAGGGTATTATACCCGACTCTCAGTGAACCTACAGGCAGAGAGAAACTATGGAAAGAGGTTTCATTGAAGTGGTCAGGGGCACGTTGGCACCTACAGTGACTCACACTTCAGCAGCGTTGTATTTGAAGTTGCTTTAGTGTCCATATACAGATGCATGATGTGCATGTACAGCAAATTCTTGTGTCTCGGGAGTTTAGCATCATCTGAAATAATTAATCGACAGGGAGCAATTAATGAATAATGAAGAGAGAAAATCTAAGCAATTAGTATTCCAAACAGTGGATTAACTGCCATCGTCTCGGGAGGAAGACACAAGTACATATCAACAATTATGTGTTCACAGGACTCAATGAGGTGGGTATGACCTGCCATATAAGGCTGTGCACACACAGTACTAAAGGTCTTCAGCAAAGGCCTCAGCAGCATCCTTCTTCATCATAGATTTTAATTAAATACCCAAAACTTCATTAAAGCGCTAAACTGAATTTGATCTAATTCCCACTGTATTGTACACAAAAAGACATTAATAGATTATGTTAATCCAAGACTCCATCCAACACTAATCAAATTAGAGTCTTAATCTTACAAGATCTAGTTTCAGGTGCCCATAAAAGCTACTTATCTCAGTTTAGTATTTATGATGTTTTTGCTCAAAAAATATATTATTAATTTTTACATGCTCTCAATTTAATTAACTGATTAGTTCAATGATGCTACTTTGTGTTAATGCATATCTTACTCTGTACAGATGTACTGAGTTATATCCCAATGTTGTGTGAAGTTTCCATTATACAGTATATGAAAGGGCTACGCAGAGTGCCCGGCATTTTGGTATGCTAGATGAAATCAAAGAAGTAAAATTCACAGTTGGACAGACTTAACATTTTAAGATTAGAGTAAAAGACTTGTTAGATGAGGCAAATGAGGAAGTGAGAAAAAAACGTTGAGTTCAAGAAACGTGAGAAAATCTTATTTCCTAAGATCACTAAAAATCTTGCTGACACGAGTTAAAACCTAATTGGAAGACTTCTGCCTACCAAAACGCATTTTACATGAGATGTGAAGTCAAATGTGTAATTTAGTTGCATATCAATTTAGGTTCCTGCTGAGAAGCCTCTCATCCGTCTAAATGAGTGGATTTGTCGACAGTGGTAGCTAAAGGAGGGAACAGTAACAACACTGTAGAATATGTACTTCACTCTTGCCTCATTAGAAATGACAGACACCGGTGTCTTACACACACAGACACACACAGCCAGGGCTGAGATCAAGAGGAGGCAATATTGTCAGTGCCAGGAAACAGGTGTTCCAGGACAAGAAAGGTTAGATCTGGAAAACCAATCGGTGACCATATGAGACTTACATACAAACTAGACCTTTTCTTATCAATAAACATGAGATTCCCTGCTGTTATCTCAGGGATGTTAGGAAGAACTAGAGCACATGTTATCATTGCTAATCTCCATCATCCTCTGACAATTATTCAGACTCCACTCAGCCATTTCATATTTTGCATTTCTCTCCGCGCACTCTCCAAGGAATAATAGCTGCCACAGGAAATTATGCGTTTGATTGCATTTTTCTGCAGCGTTTTGTTTGCAATGAATACAAGAACTGGTTGCTGGAGGGAGCAGATAGAGTCATGATGGTAAAAATGACAAAGAGAAAGAGTGTCAAGCACCACAAACAGAGAAAATAATACAGTGTCAAGTTCAGTGCAATGTAGTGGCAATTGTGGGCCAATACTAACCTATTTTAAAATGTGCTATAAAGCATTTTGACTAATATTTATTCTTTTTAATGACATCTGAAGTTAGAAATAACAAACTCAGGTTTGAATGTAAAGTGACTTCTGATAGAATAGTAATCTTGATAGTGGTCTGTAAAACATGCAAATATATAGCTGTATCCTGAGTTTGCATGGAGGGGTTTAAGTGCCTTTTGATAGTCATGTGCATTTTGAGACTTTAAGCGACAGGGGGAAATCAAACTCTTTGTCTGTATAAAATATTGTCAACTGTGATCTAAAAAAGATTATACATCCTGCAACAATCTGTCGTGGTTGAAAGTAATTTACAATTGTAGGAAGTTGATTGAACTCCACTAACATCTACTGTTAAATTGTACTGTAAAACTAGAATAAATAGACTGGTGGATGCTATTCAACAAGATTTAAAGGCTTCATTTTCATATGCACCATTGAAAGTGTAGTGTGAATCTTAAGCTCATGTCATCTTGGCAACAACCTGCACTGATCTGCCAAATCTCAACACCCTCCAAAGTATACTTACATTAAAATTGCATCACCACAAAATTCTTCCACCATCAGAACACAATTAAATGTCAGTCATTGTCAAGAGTTCCCGGGGCCCTCATTTAACTTTCAACCAGCCTTAAAAGACTACACCTGTGTTTTAGCTCATTGACTTCAAATGATTTATATTTCATATTACCTTCGGCTATTTTTTAAAAGTATACCAGTCGTTTTTTAGATTGATTTCCATACCTTGCAGGTAGCTATTTGTTTCAGTTCAATGCAGTATGAAAATCACCTTGTAGAAACTATTTTCTTTTCAAAGTTACATAGTCATTGTCTAGTAATGCTCCAGCAAGTAGGAACTGTTTTAAAACGGATCAATGATGCATTCAAGGACACAGGTAAACTGCCAACTGAAGAATCAAACACATAAGACAAACTACAACATTGTTTTCTCTTCTGCTGCACTCTCTTAAGGCAAATTAAAAGTGTCCTTGAATGCATCAACAAGGGCATATTGTTCACAACGGGATCAAGGACTGGACCTGTAACACCTGTTGCAATGTTCAGCTCCTCACAAAAATGAAAGATTCCTCCTCATAACCAGAGGGAGGGTAAACATATGTCTGGTTAATACGTGTTACAGGTCGGGGTGGTATGATGTATTGCTGTGCTTGTAGCAACATTAGCAGAGGTGAGTTAGAGTGATTCAGCCTAAAAATCATCCTATTTTTGTTTTTTTCACTTACATTTGCATTGACATTTTTATAAACATACAAAACCACATATCGTTCAGTATACAATTGAATTAAAGTCCCATTGAAAAAAGAAGAAAGTCCAAATACAAATAATAATAAAAACAAGCAAACAACAACAGTGACATGGAAGCTTTCTATCCTTTTAATGAAACATCATGGTCTGCTTCCAACTCTCAATTCGTGGTGTCGTTCATTTTTCTTTTATGTTCAACCCATTTTTCCCATTTGGACTCAAATGTCCCTTCCTGGACCCTCAATATGTGTGTGAATCTTTCCATATCAAACCTATTTTTGTTTTTATAAACGTACTGTCCTCACATTCAAGTAAAAAGACAGTCAAAGCTTTATCCAGGAGGCTTAAAGCTAAAGAAACAAGGCTGAGGGTGCAAATCCCAAACCTGGTTGGGGAAATGTGAACAGCAAACCGAAAGAAAACGAGATTGCGATGACATGGATTTTCTGTTGAAATTCCCTGGATAAAGGAGGAAAAAAAAGCTTGATGGTTGCAGGACATTATGAGTAATAGCCCCTCCCCCCCCCCCTTTATTCAACCAGTGCTGTCAAGGTGTCCTTGTGCAAGGCGTTTAACCACCCACCCGTTCCACTGAAGCCGTTTATTTGATTGTACCGTACTCGTCCCAAGGGGGAGTGTGATAATAAATAAAGGTTAAAAAGAGAAATTGTCCAGGTTCAAAAGAGCTATTAAGAATGCAGACATTAAATTAGCCGTGCATGCTCCCTTTTATATCTATAATCCCTCAAAAATAGTTTCCTGCTATACGAAATACTTTGTTAAATGTTTGATTAAAAAGTCAAATGTACTGTGTTAGGACAAACTACTAGACACCATATTCAGGATCGGAACAATTCAATGGGTTTCTTTTAAGCTACATCCAGATAATTTCCACCACAAAAGAATTAAGGTTTGATTCAAAAGGACAAAATAAAACTGAACAAAACTGTGACTTTTATTACATTTGTTGTCAAAATGGAAATGTGCAACAATGTGTACAGGTTTGGGCCTGTGTGAGATGAGAAATATGATAAATCAGATTTTGTCTGTTTGCTTTTGATGGAGTGCCACTTGAGCAGATGAGAGACTGAAGATGGTAGAAATCAGACCCATGAAAACACATACACAAACACACACACACACACACACACACACACACACACACACACACACACACACACACACACACACACACACACACACACACACACACACACACACACACACACACACACTCTTTTCACAGCATCTCTCTATTTATCGGTCTCCCTCCCACCTCTAAATTCCATTTCCATTTCTTTCTCCATAGAGTGATGCAGTGCTTGTGCATGATTGGACACATGCCTGTGACTGCTTCAGCCACTTCATGATGTAATCAGGACGAGACACATTTTGACTGTCGTTGTTTTTCTGTGTGATCCTGCACTGCTGCTTTTTCTTCTGCTCATTTCTTCATCCTGTTGCCCCTCCCCTAAATTCCATCTGTATCTGAGTAAAGAAATATGCTGTGGCTTCTTTTAACATCACTCTGATGTTCAAAATCACACACCAATGCAAATACGTTCCCTGTGCAACATACACACACATACACACACAACACAAATCAAATGCATGCACACTCTAACCCTTAAGCGAATGACACAGATGTCTGGGCACCTGCTGATCCAGTCTGAATGTTGCCAGTAATCACTCCCAAGATCTAATTTACAGCCCAGGTAAACAGTTTTAGACCCCTCTTTCTTGGGGTGTGATGACATAAATCTTGGGTTAATTGTTTATTTTTCCCTCGAGGTCTGCAGTGTCATGTTTAGTGGCTGTCTGTGTTGTGGACTAAAAATCTTTGCGACACCGTAAGCCTGAAATATGACTCTCTTAAAAACACTATACATGTTTGTTGTCATTGATCACTGCTTCAATCAAGAGATATTTTGAAAGGTTTTCACACGAGTTCAAGTCACACCCCTGCACTTTGCACAGTGAGCAGAGAGCTATACAAGCCCTGGAAACACTGAGAGGAGATTGACAACACTTGCGACACAAATTTCAATTAATATGAAGCCAGTAGATAATTGGCAGTTCTACTCTCCGAACAAAATTTAACAAAACATATGTTATAGATTTAACACTGAGTCCTGGTTTTAACAGAACATATTAAACTAGTAGTACAAGTGATGAGTCCTAAAATGAAATGGGTTTTTATGTGATTCAACTCTTTACTTCTCCCATGTCTTCACCAGTTGAATCTATGCTTTTGTGGATAGCCATGTACTTTACAGGCAATCGGCATGCATGTTCTTCTCCTGTGCAGGAATCTGAATTTTAAATGTGGCATTGTGATTGATGATTCGTATTCATGAATGCAAGGTTTCCATCTTAAATTACCATATGATTGCCATGAATATATTCAGATTGATCAATCCGAGAATCCCAGATCTAACGTTTTCCAAGGAAACATTAATACTAAATGTCATCAAATGGTACTTGGAGCTGACTTTGCATGCACAATAGCCGCGTTCACACCGGAGTACTTTTCACCGTACTTTTCGCATTTAGTTCCGTTAGTACCCCTTATGTCGCGTTCACACCAAAAATCGTACTTAATCTCGGGTACTTTTACCCCCATTTTTAGAGCCGGCTGAGAGAGCGTACTTTCCTGAGGGTGAAAAGTGCCCCAAAAGTGCCCCAGTGCTGATTGGCTGGGCGAATTGCAAACCACGCCCGTACAACTGTGAAAATGTTGTGTGGAGATGCCATTGTTTTCCCTCGCTACAAAATCCCAACGCACCGACGGAGCGTTGGGATTGTTTTTGAAAGCAGTTATGGCAAGCATCAAGAAATGATGAGGAGGTGTCGGCGCTTCTGGAGATCTACGCCGAGGACGCGACCCAGGGAATGCTACTGAAGCCAGTTCAGTAGCTTTCACTCCACCTGGGAATCGTGCACAGCGCCACGGCATACCGGCTAAAAATAAATAAACTCAGGCAGGACTACAAACGGCGGATTCAGTGGCCAACGATGACGACCACGACGAAGGTAAAATCAACTACATGCACTGGGGTTTTAATCTGCAAAATAATGGTCTCAGATGTACTTTTATTTGCTCAGTAGATCAAGCTAGCCATGCTTGGCTGAATAGGCTAACACCGGCCCCGAGCTAGCTACATCTAGCTAGCTAGATATTCTCGGCCGCTATTAAAACGTTTTGACTTGTGAATAACTGTGTAGTGTTTCTGTAATTTGCTTCACTAACTCATGGCACTAATCGTCTGTTTCAGGCGAGGATGGACAACTCTCGGGATTGGAAACAAGCGAGCTTTGCATTCTAGATCACAGCGCTAGCTCGTCCTCCTTACCAGCAACCAAACGCAAAGGTACACACACTGTAACTTTGTCTTGAAAGAACGTTACGCATCGAACTGATGTTCACAATCATGTTTATTTCCTTCTTGGTACAATTATGAAACAGCGTGAAAACGTATTCGCCTAGACCGGAATTTACAAATGTCTCACACAAACATTGTAAACATCAGGGCTAGAGGTCACATGACTTCCGGTACGAAAACTTGCCTCAACAACATTAAACAAAATTCAAGCATACATGAAGCACAATCCTCCGTGTTTGAACCTCTTAAATCGCTGCATAGCCGATTTATTTGGACTGGATTATCCCAGAGAGGCTAAACATTCTTTATAACACAGTTTGAGATTTGTGAAACCTTAATTCTATTTGTAAAAATACAAAAAAGGGAGATTTCAGTGCTTTTTTTTACATGTAGACCACATTAGACCAGAGGCCTGTACTACGAAGCTGGATTTTCGCTTAGCCGGCTAAATTCAGGGAAATCTCGGGCTTTCCGGTCCTACGACGCTGGTTCTCTTTTTAGCAGGCTAGATTTCAATGGTAACTTATGCTGAGCGGCAAACCTGCTCCGGAGCAGGTTAGGTGGCAGGCTAAGAGATCAACTCAGTGAAAGCACCGCCTGCTGACCAATCAGAGCTCCGTGTGCAGAGTTTAAAGCGATCAATTCATATTACAGGATAGAGGAAATACAGAAAAACTGCCGTTGCAGGAAAGACGTCCGGCCAAAATCAACTGACTGTGTGAACGTGAAAATTAATAGAATATCCCCTCCCATCTTCAGAGCAATCAAACTATTATAATATTAGCGTTAAGAAAGCTTACTTAAATATCTGCCACGACATAAGTAACCGGATCAGAGTAACATTAAGTACAGTCCGCGGCACTGTGAGTGCAGACGTCGATGTGTCCAATTATCATTCATATCATATCACATCATAATGTATCATATATTTCCTTATTTGAGTCAGCTGAGCCGTATCTGGCCGTGCAACACTCACAGTGTCACATACTGTATGCAGAAGTATTATTTTAAGCAACACATTAAGTTGATGAAACACTCGAGTCAAATTCTCCTAATTAAAGTCAGATCCACTCGTGTCTTGGCAGTGATTTCATAAACCTGTTAATGTACGCATTCAAACACTTTTTCTTTTACCAGCTGTATTCACCTTGCAGGTGCAGCTATGTGGCTTTTATCCTGGAAAAAGTGTTTAAGTCATGGATGTTTAAAGTTTAACTTCTTCATATTTGACTAATATTAAAGTTCACTTTTCATTCAGGAAGTATGACGCTGCGCTGTCAGTACGCTTGTCCGTGTTTGAGATTGGTCGAATGCTCCAAATACCACCCCTTTCATGTGAACGCGCACCTAACTAGATAGGACACGGCTGGCTTGAGCGATCCACTTGATAACCAGCGTCGTAGTACAGCTTAGCGCCAGCGCGTATGTTTTGGATTGGGCCAACCGGCTAACTCAAACATATCCAGGTTAGGTTGAACCAGCTTCGTAGTACAGGCCTCAGGTCCTGATCTAAAACCACTATACCTAGACTCATCAGATCTGGACTGGATTATCCCAGAGAGTCAAAAGATTCTTTATAACACAGTTTCAGATTTGTGAAACCTTAATTCTATTTGTGAAAATACAAAAAACACATTCCTAGTATGTTGTAAAACTACATGGCGACTAAACACATCTTGTATCTTGCTTATTTTCCCCTCTTAGGAAAGCGGACACGGGATGCGAATTTCTTTGACACCGTCCAGGCGTTGGAGGACCGGCGTGCCGTGGTGAAAGAGTCGATGCACGGGGATCAGATGGTGCTGTTCACCAAGGCCCAGGAAACGGAGGACAAGATGCTCACCAGTTCATTTTATATTTTTGTTATTACTGTTATTATATAGTCTTGATACAACTGACACTTTATTTGATATTGATAATGTTAATTTACATGTACAACTTCTATTTTATTTACATTAAAAATGTGAACTTCTATTTACTGTTAAACAGATCCTGTAGCTTGCTTATTTCTCCTGACACTTTATCTTTAGTGACCGTAGCATCCTATACATCACATGTAAGTGATTATTCTGATACCATCATGTTTCATCGGTTATAAACTGGCAAAGCTTTATTTGTCATTTATTTATCATCAATGTTGCAACCTTGTGGAGGAATGGCAGGGGCACATACACAAATATGATAATTTATATAATTTTAAATATTATTTGACCTAAAACTAAATGTTTTTATGATTGTCCTCTGGACATGGGGATTTGCAAACCTTTAATTCCCCCCCCCCCCCATTTTACACAACACAAAATGGAGTCCACTATGGGCCGAAACTAACATTTATGTTTCCATAGTGTTTATGGCAGACGGATGCAGTGGGTCTCAGGAAGATATATATATACTAATAACGGTGGGTTTGCTGCTGAGCCTATTTACTGTGAATACAACACACCTGGCACAGTTTATTGTTATTATATTGCCACACTGTACACTATTGTAATGTTGCCTGTCTTGACTGGAAAATAAAAGAGATTCAAAAGCACTGTACAAAAGATTAGCTTTATTGTCAAAATGTTTACAATTTACACGCTGTTCAGATGCCTCATAAAGCTGGGTCGCCGGTAAGGCAGTCCATTCGTCCCTGTACTCATTACTTTCACAAAGGTTATGTAATATGCAACATGCTGCCACCTGGATTGTGATCTTGTAGTCGTTTCTTTTCATCAAGCACCGCCACCTGCCCTTCAGTCTGCCAAAAGCGTTCTCCACCACCACTCGTGCTCGGCTTGTTTTGTTATTGTGCGCAAGTTGCTCAGGCTGCATTAACTCAGTTACAAAGCTGTATAACATGAGCACAAACAGCACAACTTCAGTCGACTCCATCTCCATCATGTCTGAGGTCGGAAGGTAAACAACAGACACCTAATGTACAGCGAGTGGGTGGGCGTCGCAGTATATGCGGGAAGTTTTTTTTCTTCTTCTCTTGTTTTGCAGCGGATTGCAAACAACTTTAAGGTGCATACCGCCACCTACTGTACTCGCCGTGAAGTGGTTTGTGGCCTGCCAGTAAAGCCAAAGCAGAAGAAGAAGAAGTGACGTCAGCGGCTCATTTGCGTAATCTTCCCTCAGGGAAAAGTACTCCGGTGTGAACGCGATCTGTACTAAGTGCCCTGGGGTTAAAAGCGCCGGGGCTCTTAGTGCCGGAACTAAGTACAGGAAAGTACTTGGTGTGAACGCGGCTAGTGTAGGCTCAATTTTGAGCTATTAACTAAAGGGAAGGGGGTACCTTTTTGCCCTGGAAGAAACCACAGATAGTGGTTACAATAGCCGCGTTCACACCGGAGTACTTTTCACCGTACTTTTCGCGTTTAGTTCCGTTAGTACCCCTTATGTCGCGTTCACACCAAAAAGAGCACTTAATCTCGGGAACTTTTACCCCCATTTTTAGTGCCTGCTGAGAGATCGTACTTTCCTGGGGGAAAGAAGTGCCCCAGTTCTGGTTGGCTGGGCGAATTGCAAACCACGCCTCGTACAACTCTGAAATGTTTTGTAGAGCCGCCATTGTATTATCCTCGCATTAGCATTATTAGCATTAGCATTCGCCCAGCGCACAAACGCAGAGAGACTAACTTATGGCAACACAAAACAAAACATGGGAGCGGTGGAGATGAGGAGGTGTCGGCGTTCTGGCGATTTACTCGGAAGTCCCCAACTCCGGGGACTTCCGGCCGGGGACTCCGGGTGGCAGTATATGCCGTGAAGTTGTTTGCTGCCTGCCAGTAAACCCAAAGCAGAAGAAGACGAAGTGACGTCAGCGGCTCATTTGCGTAATCTTCCCTCAGGGAAAAGTACTCCGGTGTGAACGCGATCTGTACTAAATGCCCTGGGGTCATAAGTGCCGGGGCTCTGAGTGCCGGCACTAAATACGGCAAAGTACTTGGTGTGAACGCGGCTAATATGGGAAAATGGCAGGGTAATGAAATATTTTGAAATAATTTCTCTGACGTGTTAAAGCTTTTCTTAAATAGGCGTATGTAAAAAAAGGAAAATCAGTGTCTGCTTTTGGTCACAGTCATAATTGATTCTGGCAAAGTAACTTTTAGAAACCAAGAGATAGATAATTGTATTCTGTGGCTACTCATTTCAATATTTTAGCAAGAGTTTCATGTTGCTTTGGAGTTTTGGGGTTTTATATATTAGGATAAGATTTCTTATTAGTGCAGCTCATAAAAACAAAACGGTAGAGAAATGTCTACGACAAGTTAGGCAAATTACGAACAGTCATTAAAAGAATATCTGAGCCATGGCAAATTCACTCAACTATTGTAACTGCAGATTATAAACTGATAAAAACTAAAAACATGCAAGGAATGGAATAGATAAGGAGCAATTACAATTTGGAGGATAAAGCAGATATGATGTACCTAGTGATTGGTGATGGTGGTGGTGATTTTAACAGGTTTTTGAAAACGTGTCGGCTCACAGTGGAAGATAGGGCCTGACTCTGCAGTTTTTATACAGCTTGAAGGTCACTTCTCTGTTGGGGACCAAGTGGCTCAACAACAGGCCTTTGTACTGATGGGAGGGCTAAGCTGCCATTGGTGACCAAACTACAATTAGAGCATGGAAACACATAACCAATAACCCATCAGCAAGCAAGGCTGTTAACTTGTAAGGACTGACTTAAAATATATAATGTTTTGGCAAACTGGAACTCCAGAATGTTTAACCAATGTGTGAAACCATTGCCATTTGAAACCAAATAACTGATCTGGTTTTGGTCTCGATCTGGAGTTTCCACAGTAAGCACTGCCACAAAGGAATGGTTAGCTAGGCTTGCATTACAATATGAACTTTAGTAAGGATGAATGGCTAATAAATTGAAGCACATCATTTTGGGATTCAGCTTCAGTGTTTTAGATATTATAGCCATTTAGTTATTAAAGCTGCGTCAAGGTTACTGGTGTGGAATCTAGATTTTGTCAATGTTATAATTTGCTGTTAAGTTACATTTCTTGACAGCTGAGACAAAGTAATACGTGTACTTCCAGAAGGACAAAGTGAATTGGACTTGTCAGAGCTGTCATCCTTCTTTAAATTCAGCCAACATTAAATGAGTAAGAATACATTTGCCAAAGTAGCTTCGCTTTTAAAATATCACACTCCAGACGAAATATGACTCAAAATTAAGCATTAAACCAATACTATTACTGCACTCTGTCACTGCATAATGACTTTCTTCAAACAGTAATTATTATGAAAGTCTTTCAAATATCATATTGGATATACGCTGGAAATCCAAACTTCAAAAAAGTTTGCATAATCAACTAGAATAAATATAACTATAAAATGAGTGATAGTATTAATGAACGAAAACGTGATCAGATCCAAGGCAAAACAGAAACAATAGTAATATAATATCAAAAGATGGGTATAGTGAGAACACAAAAACGCCTACAAACACCTGAACCAAACAAAGGCTTATAACATCAAAGCCACGTCTCAGTGTTTTCCTCATGTGGAGAGCCAGCTGCTATCCTATAACACCACCACTGTTCTTTGTTGATTTAAAGCAGAGTTGAGATGGGGAAGAAACTGTGAAGAATATTAAGACAACCATATCCTTCCAGGTAATATCCATCTGAAGTACTCATCTTTGATGAAATACCCAGAGAGAGTGGAATGGTTAAGAGCCCCCTCTATATTTCCCTGCTGACCTGAGATTTAATCCTCCCACAGATCTGTCTTTTTGCTACTTCCCCACTGTCTGCATGACAGAAATACTTCACAAAAAGTAACCTTGACACTAAAACACAGACACATTATGCACACACTTTTGTAAATAACAACAATCACTAAATACATTGTTCAATGAGATTATGGAGATGGACAGTACAGCGGACCAAGATGGAAGATAGCTCTCTTGAAAATGTTGGTCTTAGATTATTTGTATTCAACTATTCAATATCACTATGATACACTGCATCCTTTAATGTTTTCTCAATATCCATATACCTCTCTTTATAGTTGTTCTCACTGTTGCTCGCAGATCACACCTTTGTTGTGTGGAATTCAGGTTGCATACCCACACACAGAAAACAATGTATGTAGATACCACAAACGTACTGTTTGTAATCTATATCAGGCTTTGTTAATTGGTATAACTACAAAAAGTGCAACCAAATAATAAGTTGTAATATTGAATTTTCTTTTATGGGACAAATATAAGTAATTTTCTTTTTAAAACTACAAAAATAAACATGACTTATCGTATTGGCCTAAAACACACAATTGTGGTTCCTATTTTTTGACGACATCAAGGTACAGTAGGAAATCCACAATGTTTGCCCACTTTAAACCCATCTTCTCTTTGCATTAAACTGTACATTTCGGTAAGTAAAATCTGAGAATATGTTTGCCATTGAAATCACGAAATGGAATGTAAAAATACAGCTGCATCTAGCCCCACATGAGCATGTGCTATTGACAACAACACAAATCACACAAATGCATACAGCAGCCTTCTGGGAAACACTGCATTTGGAAAAAGAACCAGCCCTTTGGAAAACATTGATACAGAAAAAGGCACTCTCACTATCTCTCTCACACACACACACACACACACACACACACACACACACACACACACACACACACACACACACACACACACACACACACACACACACACACACACACACACACACACACACACACACACACACACACACACACACACACACACACGAGCATACAAAGCACAGACTGTCCAGAACGGTTTCCAAATATTGTCCCAGTGCTCTATCAGCTTGCCAGCGGGTATATCATGATGAACGGTGTTTGCCTAGTTGGAGGCCATCATTAGCTACCTGGGGAAGTGTTCAGAACTCAGATAGGCTGAGTCCCACCTGCTTTTAGGGAAGGAACATCCTCAGGCGGAAACCAGCACTGCCTCCTCCTCCACCCAAGCGGAAATCCATTCATCAGCTGCTGTAATGAGCTCATGGCACTGCTTTCCCTGCTGTACATGCTGGACCAGTGCACACACATTTCTGCGAAGCGATCACCAACACGCACTGGACATACAGTAAAGGGCAATAAATGGTTAGGATGCAAGTCAAGTCAAATTAATTAATTGATCACACTTTAGGGCAGCTAGAGGAAACACAACTGTTATATTCCTTGAAATATTTCCATGGCAAAATAAAGCTGATTAAGAAGCTTCCGAGGTCCAGTCAAGCAAGGCTCGTTTTGGCTATTTGAGCATGGAAAAACTAAAATGGGTTGAGTCTTATATTTAGATTCACATTCTATTCTGATATGCATTGAGGGAGAATTGGTTTATGAAAGATTGTCACTCGCCTTGTTTAAATTAGAACTGTATCTTTATTTTGGTGGTTATTTCTTTTACAAAAAATGGAATAGGGAGATGCATTTAAGACATTCTCGACTATGCTTATGCGCTTATTTTAACCTGTTTGGTGTTAAAAACTAAAACTGTATTTTGTTTGGGTCGCATGGGGAATTTCTGAATTTTCTTGAAGCAAAAATCCTGATTTTAAGCTTAGCATAATTCTTCAATTGTGCAAGTAACATTTTTAAACCCGTCACAATCTAGTGATGACAACATAGATTAAGATGGTTTATTAATATAAAATCTGCCATCAGTCTTTTTCTTATATTGGGCCACATAATACTTGATATCAATGTCAGTTTGAGTCTGTGCTGATAAAAGTGGATGGAACCACAATGAAAATAACTGTTGTAATTGAAGGATCAACGAAATGTCACAGGAAAATCTTTCTTTTTCGATGAACCTGACTCTCTCAATGTACTCAACTTACATCTCATTTAGAGAAGTCTGCAGTACAGTTAAAAAGTACATAGAAAGGATTGAAGGTTGGAAAATAAACCAACATTTTGAAAAGAGCAATCATCATGTCTATTGACAATTACGTGGAAGGACTAAAGCAAATCAAAAGCAGTCAACACAGATAAATTAGGAATCAATCGATGGCAAGCTTTAAAAAAAAAAAAAAAAGACTCCAAAGAAGCCTCTAAAAATAAATAAGGTAATGATTGATATGTGGTACTGATGGCTTTTGTGGAGACTGGCAGTACCCCAGCATGGCTGACGGTATACTCTGTATGGAGCGTTAACTGAACATTCAGGTCCCTAACATTTTCCAATAGTATTTCATCTTTTTTGCTATATTCTGTGCCGGAGTCAGTTTTCAAATAGTTTTTCCAAAGACAAGGATCTAGAACATATAGGATTACAATAAGTAATGGGTTGTTACCATGAGATTGTTTCTGTATTTGGAACTCATTGTTAACCCTCCACAGGGGTCTTGAACGACAATCCGCACAGAGGCTTTCTTGCAGATAAATCCCCTATCTCTGGACCCCTGCAGAGAAGGATTTTACAAGATTTCATTGATGCCGCATAGGAAAAAGCCTTGGCCTCATGTGAAACCCTCAAAGTTGGCGGAAATCTAAGCACTGCAAAGTGTATAGAAGTCAAGTTTACCGTGATCAATTCTTAATTTCCCTTCCATCCAACAGCACGGTTTTCTTCTTCTATTTTTAATCTTGAGTATCTAGAAATTCCATACCTTGCAGAGCTTAATTGCAATCTATTTGATCTACTCTGCAGAAATGGCTGAGACATCTTACAGTAAGTCTTTCTTAAATGGTATGTACTCTACATGTAACTCTCTTGCTATTTTCCTAACATATTTATTGTCCTCTTAAGGCCTTAACAAATCAGCATTTTAAATGCTCTGTTTCATACAACAATCTGCCATTTCATAGGGGAAATTAACATTTCTTACATAATGACAGGCTTGGCCTTTTGCAGTAATTGAGGCTTAAGGGAGGGGGACGGAGGACTACAGTTGTCCCCGAAGATGTTCATTAGGAGCATTTAAGCTTAACATAGCTATGAAAAAAGGTAAAACTATTAATATAGAGATACAGAGCAGTGATTCCTTGTTATTATTGGAGAGGAATCAATACATATAAGATGTACGCACAATGTACTAAAGTATTGTCAACGTTATAACACTGTGTTTCATATTTTCGTGAAAATCAGCATTAAACAAAAGTAAAAAGAAATACATTCAACAAAAGGCATCAAGGACAAACAAAATGCAGAAAACCAAAAAGTAAATATAGAAAAAATTGTTGGTTTACAAGAAAATAGTTTTCAAAAACTTATTTTTAATATTACACAGCGAGTAGTGTGTGTTTTCTAAGTAAAAAATACGATTGAATGAGGGATTTTGACAGAAAAAACATGTCTAACGTCTTTTAGTTGAAAACATACCCAACACCTATTTCTACATTTTATGTGTACAATATACATTATTAAAACTTTAAACGTTCTTAATAGTAATGTCAGTTGCACAAGACACAATTAATCAAACTATCTCCCGAGCCTTATATATTTCCATATGGATGTGAACCACAAAAAACACATTTTCCTTTTTCCCCATACTGCGAATGCAGTCCAAACGTATGGAATGCAATTGCTCTTTTATGTTCTATGCCATACCCTATGTGTCCATGAATTGATAACATGACAATTGATACCATTTGTGGAGCGCGATAAAGAAAGTGCAAGGTGTTTCTTCTTCTTTGTCAATTGCATCTGTTCCCATGGCAACAAACCCATAGTAGTAGAGAAGCACGTTGGCTGTGTGATATCTTCCTGAGCAGGGAATCATTTTATCACCACCCTTAAACTCTGACTACATATAGCAGTACTACTAATTCTACATAATTGCTTTCATGACAGCTGTGCCCTCTGGTTAATGGGCTGTGAAGTAAAATGCTCTATCTGAGAATTGAAGGATGCAAATGATTTTCCTGAGTGGATGTTATGTGTGTTTTTTTGTTTTCAAAGTGAACTTCATTCTCTGCCCACTTATCACGGTCAGGGTCGCTGTGGTAGGAGGCTAAGCAAAGTTGTTGAAGTGTCCTTTTCTACTACAATGCCCTCTAGCTAAAAAAGACTATTATTTTGGTCACTTTATGGAGCTCATGACCGGCGGTGATGGCTGAAATGTAGTCCAACTGGTAAATCTTAGGCCTTTGTTGCTTCTCAATCTAACATTTCATATTAACTGTACCTTAGTAACAACATCCTGACAACGCTTTGGGCATAACTTAACCTGGGTGTCATTCCAGTGTGTTAACCTTGTGGAGTCTGATATCGAAAAAGGGACGGACCAAGGAGGTGGTCATACACACACTCACAGCCGTAATAAAGGTGACATATTTTCCATTGGCACTTAGTAAGGAAGATAAGGAACTAAGGCGCTGTTTTGAAAAATGGATAAAAGCTAGTGTCCACATGAATATCTACTTTTATCCAGTGGGGTAAAACCTCTGGCTCTGCCAGCCAGCAGGTGTATGGTTCACACCAGCGGGGGAGCCGCACCATGAGGCTAGAATTCTCCGTAAGGGGTCAAACGGCAGTCAAAGGAAGGGCTTTAAGATGTTCTTGGCCTGCTGATCAAATACCTGGAGCTAAAGAAGCTCGACAGGCCCTCTGCAGGGGTGGTGATAGGTTAAGAAATGGAATTTGTTGGGAGTCTTCAAGGTCTTAAACAGTAAAGAACCAAGGTGTTTTCAAATCTGCAATGAAGGCAGTGCAGAAGAGATACACATGGACCTTGAAGTGACTTGTGTCAAATAGTTTGTGGGTAACACCATCAATGTCAGTCTTGTTGAGAAGCTCCTATGTGAAGGATCTCTTTGTAGTTACTTAAAGTGACTATACCTTTTTGAAGTATGCCAGTTAAAAGGACAGGTCTCTCTTGAAAATGAGACCTTGTGTCTCAATGAGATTTTACACCTGTATAAATAAAGGCTAACATTTAAAAAAAAAAAAAAAAAAAGGAATGGAAGCCAATATTTGATTACTAAACCAATGCCAAAATTCGGAAAGTGTGACCGTTGTCTTTCTATAGTAAGTAAAGTAAACGCCAGAACTAAAAGGTGCTCTGTTGCCAAAATAGAACACAAAAGGTAAGTTATAAAGCTATCATGATATGCTGTTTGGTTACATTTGAGAAAAAAACTGATTTTCAATATATTTGCCTTCCCAGCAATATGAAACAGATATGCTGTGTTTAACTCTCTAACAGAAACCAGAAAGCAAACATTGATGAGAAAATGGGATTTATTGTTTTGGTTAGTTTTTTTTACCATGGTATCAAATTGATATTGGTAGTGTCTACTAAATGTCTGGTATCCTCACATTCATGGACCCTGAGAAATCCAAGGTAACACGAGAAAAAGTTGAACACAGGACCCTATTGCTCAGAGATGAGAGTTATCTAAGAAAGGCTCACTGTGCCATCCCACATCATATTGAGGAGCTGCTAATATAAGGCCTGGAGAGCACTAGCTTTACCTCTTTACGGTTTAAGCCTAAGACAGAGTGACTGCAGGCTGTCAGGCAGAGCTGCACTTCCCACACATAAATCTGACAAATGTCAGCAGCAGTTTATTGCATCCACGCTGCCATGTTGCTAGGCTTACCAGGAGATTTGTATATATGGTTTTTATTTTGGTTAGAGATTTTATGGAGAAAAAGGTTGATCAAAGGTTGCTTCTGCACTTTATCTCCTTCCAGAGTAATTGGTTTAGAAAATGAGTTTGTCCACAGCCCAGGTTTAATTGGAATTAAACACAAATATATGGAATGGTGCACCGCTCTTGCTGTTAGATTAACTGGGTCTATAAATGTCTAGCGAGGTAATCACATTAGAAAAATGGTGTAGTCGAGCAAGTGTGTTCGGGCATTGATATGCAGATGTGTGTGCAAGTCCATCAGCTGACTGCATGTTTCCCATTTGTGCATATCAGTTAAGGTTTACCCATTCTACACAAGGTCAGTGCAAACATGTAATTAGCTATAGGACAGAGGACGGCATCACCTCATTTTGTATTCAGACCTGCATCACCATCACTATCATGGCTCAAATATATGACCTGTTAATGTGATATGAATAGCTCATTTAGGCCTCAGCCAGAGGCCAGGAAGTGAGTAAAGGTGTATGGAGTAGTTGGGAAAAGCATGGGATAGATTAATCACACCAGATGCTCACATTTATTTTCCGATGTCCCTACCTTCTTGTAAATCTCTAATTAACACTGTTGATCCTTGTGTGTTGCTAAATTAAATCAGAGAAAGATCTAAGGGATGATTCGCTGCATGTTATTGATAATGGGCTTCAATTAATTGTGTGCTCTCGAGGCATCAATCCTGCCTCAGTGGCAAGCACCTGTTTGAGCAATTAAGCATCTTGTGCATTCAGTCAGTAGCACTGCTCCCCTACTGACCACATCACAGATGATAAATAAATACTGTGAAAAGCGCACGTCAGATTACTGCCTTTCGGGAAAAAAACTAAAACTGTCTTACTGAAGAAGTAGCCATCACACAGTGAATGCAATTTAAAAAGGGGATAATGCAGTGGTAATTTAATTATCAGGGGTGTGTAGATATACATTCCATTACTCATATATTGGAAAACAGAACCACAAGTCAGGGATGCAGGTGAATTCATATACAACCACAGATTCAATTTGAATTTAATATGCAATTCATAATTGGGGGTTGTTACAATCTTTAATCAAATACCTAATTAAAGCAACTTTCATTCCAGAAATAATTGACACACTAATACAAAATAAACCATGACCCTAGCGTGTCCACGGTGCATTGGCAACATTTGCAGTGGTGTCATTAAATATACCAGTGATCCCAAACCTTACTGCTAATTTAACAAGGCACTGGTGTGCTCACCAACAATCCACTCAAGGAGAATACAGCTAATAAGAGCAACGCTACAGAAAGTGTGCATCCTTATAGCATCGTTATAGTTATATTATAACGTTTGGAAGGATGAAACGGACTTAAAAAAAACAAGGAAACGAACACCAGTAACCAACTACCTTGCAGTATTTTGGTAATAAAATAGACAATATAATGCATTTTAGTTCACAAACGATGTATCAAATGTGACATATTTAAAAAAAGGCTTTACAATTAAAAATGAAATGAAAGGTGCCTTTGAGTGATACAACGGAGCTGCTCTGCTGGTTCACAGGATTATTAATATTCAGTGTAATAATTTAATATGTGGTTAATGACACTCTGTCTCTTCCCTTCAGCTGTGAACCTTTTTGGGGAAGCAACGCAGTGGCCTGAATCGCCGTCAAAGAGCCTGGGGGACAGAAAGTGTCTTTGTGTTAGACACACACAGGCTCTTTGGAGGACAGTTTGGGATGTTACAGAGGGACAGTTATATTAAGAGGTCGGAGCACGAGGGACGGAGGGACCACTCAATGCACTGACTTACAACAGAGGGTGTGAGGAGTAGAAGAGAATAATAGAAATGGGAGTAAAGGATGGGGTGACAGAGGTAGAGACCTACAGCAGAAAGTGGATGCAAAAAAGCAGAGAGAAAATCAAAGTGAGGAAGATTTCTTGAGGCAGACTCAAGTTTTAGTAATACAAACATTTCCTAAAGGCAGGGCTTTTCTTAAGGCAGAAACAATCGCAATGGGTGTAGTAAGAAATGTGCTTTTCCTGTATAAGACCAAAGCCTGATTAAAAAGCCACAGGAGAAAGCAAACCCTGAATAAATGAAGAAACAATTGGTTGCTATTAGACTGGGCTTTCTTTAAAGTTAGCCTATTAGCTAACTTTAACCTCCTCTAATAAAACAAAAAGCAACGAGAGAAGAAGGACTGATGTGGGATGGCTGGGTTAAGAGGCGATAGGAGAAAGACAAGGAGAACATGGACATGTGGGATGGAGCCTCGGGGATGAAGAGTGGAGTGGATAACTAGTGAGGACAGAGGGAGGAGGAGTAGGAAAGTGAAAGGGATAAAGGAAAGGAGCAGAGGGGTAAGGAGATGAAAGAGTGGAGGGCTCCGAAGCTAGGTTGGGGCTCCGGGGACAAACAAGTGAAGAGGCTGAGAGAGACACTGTATAGCTGCAGGGATGGCTGCTTCATTGCTTCGTTTGCGCTAAAAAAGAAGGCAGAGATGGAAGCCGGCTCAGGGGCAAGGACACTAGCGTGCAGGGTTGTGTGTCAGTCACGGGACGATGGGTGTATTTGCCCTTTCAATGAAATCTCCCAAGCCAACCACCAGAGCAGTGTTCCATAGCAAATGACCCTGCAGGAAAGAGCTGCGTTTGGGTTTTAGTTTTTTTTAAATGTGTGTTTAGCGTGTGTGCACTTTTGCAATAGTGTTTGCATTTTTCGCAGACTACTGATGTAGCGACTCTCTTCAAAAGCAATTACTGAAGATAAAGTATGCAGTGTTTGTTTGCTATGAAAGTGACCTGCCACTCAGGATTTCAATTACCGTCCTCTCTGCCGGTGAACCGGAGCTTACACGCAGAGCAAGAGGGGGACCTGAGGAGAATAGCATCCTGCGTCCCGCACAGATAAGGGAGCAGACGCCAGCTCTGTCCACAACAGATATGACTAAATCTAACTGAATAACAGGGCCATTAAAACATTTGAAGTGTTCACAGTGAGCAGCTGTTATCATCTGGCCTTATCCTATTCTTATGTTTGTTTTTACACTGCTGGAAACTCCCATGGAAAACAACTTGTTAGCTGGTTTTAAACAGTAGCATCAAATACTTGTGTGCTCAGGATGTGTTTAGTGAATTAATCAATTAACTTGCAAAGTATTATTACAGTATTATACTTATTATTGTTATTGTTCTTTTTATATTTGTTGTATAATTAATAGTAATTGTTATTATTACTACTATTATTATTGTTATCATTAGTATTGTTATTGTTATTATTATAAGGATTATTATTATTATTATTATTATTCAAGGGCAATATGAATTTCTCAATGCTGATAATGATGTCTTCTGAATAATAATGAATATTTAGAATCATTAAATATTACTTCTACTGAGAATACTTATAGAATATTTTATTTAGTATGTGCAACTACAGCACTTTTCTAACTTGCTCTACCAGTAACACTTATAGACAAAGTACACTTAATAACTAATGCATTATGGATACGTGTTATTATTCTCTTTCTCTATATTATAATTCAATTTAATTGTAATACAATTACTTCTGTGTAATCTGCTCATAACGTGAGGACATTGCATGTCTTTGTGTCTTTAGTTGAGCCTTTCCCTCTTGTATTTCTTTCTTTTTCCTTTCCCTTAAACACAGATCTGAGAGTTATTCTGTCTGTTGCAGCACCACAATTGTTTTACTTTGGGCTATCTCAATTCAATTAAAATGATAATCAAAGTCTAACACTGGACAACTTATAACACACAGAGAAAGGCATGCTATTGGCAAAGACAATAATGTGTAAATACAACTGTCATCCTCAAAACTATTCACCACTGATGGCACAGAGAGAATAGAATGTTGAACGATTAATTTGCAATCACAGTTCTGTGTGCAAAAACAAATCTTCACCCATCCAAATACACAGCAGTATATTGTGTTCTCTGGTAACCAGCAGCCTTCAACAATAGGGATTACAATTCAGAATTTAATTAAATCAAGCATTTGAAGCAGCACCTGTACACACATGCAGTGAGAAGTTCACCGTTGTATTGTTTACAACATTTTCCTGAGTTGTGAGCACAAAAGAAGTTTCCTTGACACGGTTTGTGAACACTACAAGCATCCCTCGTTAAACCTGGGGATTACAACCAGTTGCCTTCTTGCATTAGAATTAGGCCAAGTTAGAAAAAACAATGATTATGAGGCCAATTAACAGTTTAGCTATTAATTATATGCACACACACTCACACACATGTGGATCGTTGTAAAGTCCTAAGGGTCTGCCACAAACACTTGTTTGCAGTGAGCTGTGTGGAGAAGCAGTATTCATTCAGTGGTTGGAGAGCCATTTGTCACAGTAAGGTCACGGCTTTGACCAGTCCGATTAACAGATGTTCAATAACGTGCCCTTTAGTAAGACACCAAGCCTCTAATCACTTGCTCAGACAAAGGTTTAACATGTAGACAATGAATGCAGATGAGTGAGCACGGAGTGTGTTGAAGCAAACAAACTGCAGCATCGCTATCATGAGTAATAAGCAACCATCGCCTTCCACCCAGCTGTAAGTAATTCACTTGAAGTGCAGTGACTAATTCATATGAAATAGTATCCATCACTGAGATCTCACATCGGCATGCAGCGCACTTGAATAATGCCACTGTTTTGCATGATAATGAGAGAGGCCATCACACTTCATTCTCCTGCAAACTAAAAGTCTGATGTTACATAACGAATGTACAAGATTGGGGTAAAGTCTCAATCTCAACAGAATAACAAGTTTAATCCATCTGCACATTATGTTATGCAAACAGTCCAATAGTTTAAGAGCTGTGAGGATTGTTTTAAATTCTAAAGTACTATGGGAAAATGGAGAAAGTATTTTTTTTTTTTTTATTTAAACAATTGTAGTGTTCAATATGTCTGACCTTACATTCCTACGAAGGTCCAAGGATAATTAAAATAACTTAATATTTTTAGTTTTCGTATTGTTTGGCATATCCACGAGTAATTCCTTTGAATTGTAATTTGGCTGTTGAAAGGTTTCCACGTCTTAACCATCAATGTTTAAAGCTTTTTAGTGTTATGCTTTTACATGTATACTGTAACTAAATGTGTGAGAGAACGAAATGGTGTAGAAGAGGAATTCAAAACCATATAAACTAAAATGGTGAACTAAAATAATTGTTTTTTACCTTTATAAAAACAATACATTGTTATAACTACTAACAGAGAATATTATTTTATAGCGTGAGCAGGTGATGCTGTCAAAAGTAAGCACATCAAATGAAGGTCATCAAAATCATCTGTGCTCTAAATCATTTTGTCACATCTTTGCAATGTATCTTGTAAATATGATATAAAATAGATAAAGAAAGTAAAAACATTTGACAGAGGCAAAAAATCCCATAAAGTAATAGTACTGTGAGATGAACCTAATGATTTTATTGCCAATCTGTCGTTGCCACTAATAATAATTTATTTCACTTTGTTCCATCTTGCAAGACAGATAAAACATAAAGCCTTAATTAAATACTGTATAACAACGTAAGACAATTAAACTCAGCCCGCGGGTACAAACACTCAGTCTAATTAAAGAGTGAATTGTAAATGACAGTATCTGAATCGACAGTCTATTGTGCATCACGCCAGCAGGCGAACAAACAGCAAAGGGACTGGGACCAGATGGATTCTCAGCTCAAGAGAAAACCAGAGGTCCCTGCTAGCATCAGTGACACCTGTAACATAAGCGCTAAAACAAAAAGGTCAGCAGAATGCATCCTCACTGATACTGTTCTCTGAGGAAATCATGTGGGATGAGCTTGAAAACAATAACACGGACTGATAACTTCCCTGAGGCAGCTGTTGGGTTGTTACTCCCTTTGGGTCTCAGAATTACAGCCCTCTCCATAGTCAGCGACTTACGGTAGAGCGGTGACTCGATGATGCAAATAGTTCCTGTGGTGCTGAGATGCTTTGGTTGCTAATACTCAGCACCAAGGGCACAGTGTCACTCAATATGTTGGAGCAATGGTAACTCCCGAGAAATGACCGTGAAACATGTGAAAAACAGAACCTCCCACAGGAGAATGAGACCAAGCTTTTTTTTAACTGTGTGTTGTTTTTTCAACCTTTGCTGTAAAACTCAGCTAAGTTGTACATAAACAAAATGTGTCAGCAATTCAAAGGTGCTGTTTATTAGGCACAGCAAAAGCCAAATAGAGACACACTCTTTCCAGATTGGCTCTGATGTAGCTTGAGGTAGTGTGTTCAATTGGCTATTAAATAAACCATTCCAGACTGGTGATTGGCAAATGGAAAGAGACGAGAGACTATTTAGAGCAACAATAAATAAATCACCTCAAATATGAGCTTTCTTTAGCCAGCAGTATGGACATGTGCTGAAATAAGTGTTTTGTTTTAAAAAATATATATATATATAATACAATTGATATTACAACATGATAAACCTAGATAAAATAAATGGGTGTCCTAGCTTTGAGTAATGCTAATTTGTGTGAAGATCCAACCAGTCATTGCACTTTTATTTTATCCAATTATAACTGGTATGTTCTTTACAGAAAAGGAAACAAGATAAACCATTTCTAGAATAGAACGTATGTCAAAGAGCAAATTGTTGTATTCATTGTGTTCACACATGTTTGTTTTTTTATTTGTGTTTTAAGTGTAAGGATCTTGATCTGTAAGTTCAAGTGCTTTGGTCAGACAAAGGAATGTGTGAGAGTCTGAGCAGTCACTGAATGTATCATTCAGTCAGCTGGAGAGTTGGCAAATCAGTTGCTACAGCATATTGAGCTGCGCGTGTTGTCAATCTGGACTCGTTCTCTGCCCTCTGGTCAAACTGTTTGGCTGGCAGAGAGGAAATATATAATCTGACAGCTCACATTACAAAGGAAAGTGGAGGGACTGTTCAGCTTCAATATCAGAAGGAGGCTGAGAGGCAGGGAGGAAAAGCCAGGAAAAGTGTGAGCTGAGCATGAAATATGAAATATGTAGCCTATAGATACATACTTTATTGAAATGACTGAGTATCATTTAACTTGACTCTACTGTATGTGTGATAGCCTACGACCATGCACAAAGGCATACATATATACACACATACATGTTTGCCACTACTTAAGAGTCTCCATGCAGTCCCTTGAATATTTGTCTAGACATGTCCCTGCTGAATGCATAAAAAGCAGTAAAATTGTCTAAATGTGTTCTTTTGGAATAGTCCTGATTATGGAATTGATGTGCTGATTATAGGGTACTCTTGGTATTATCTTTTTTTTTCTGGGCTCTCAGCTAAGAGCAGTTCAAAGGAAGCATATTACTAAATTATAATTTTGGGGGATACAATTTGAATCTGTTTCTTGCACAGGTATCATATACAAGTTTCTAAAGGGTTAGAAAATAACTAATGTAAGTTAAGGAAAGACATGATGTTTAAAGTGCGGTGGACATCTTCTGAATTGCCATAATCAAAGAAGATAAGGCTGTGTTAGATTTCGGAAAGCACACTTCAACATATCCATGTATCCTTGGGCAAAATACTTAACCCAGAGTTGCTCCCGATTGCAAGACCAACGGTGTGTGAATGTGTGTGAATACTTACTTGAGCAAATAGCACATTGCTCTGTATGAATGAGGTGTGAGTTGGTGAATAATCACTTGTAGATTGAAACGCACTTCAAGGGTTCATAAAAACTGGATAAAGCGCTGTATAAATACAGTCCATTTACCATTTACATCAATGACGGAAACATTTTGAACTGTATTTCATAATGTGTTGGGTTCATATGGTTTATATCTTAAGAATAAGACATGACTTTATATAAAATGCATTAAATATTCATAATTAACACCTTGATAGTTTGGGCCCCAGGCAGTATCCCACCTTGTGTTATCTTGTCTACCCCTGTCATTTATGTCTTATCAGTCTCCACCCTTGCTGTGTGTACCTTATCGGACATTATATTCAAAACCTAGCTTACTATTTTGACGAGATAGAAGTTGTACTATGTCTACAAGTTAAAGAGAACAAACAGAAAAGGAATACATTTTGGAAATGTCTTAAAATGGAAGAAAGATTAACACATTGTGACTAACAAAGTTAAAATGAAAAATCGTAGCAGCTAAACATACAGTCAAATATAAAAGCAAACATCTTAAAAATGCGGCATTGGATTAAGAGCAAACACAGCTATACATTTTAGCCTCAGAGCCTGTGTGTGTATGAGAGTGTGTGTGTGTGTGTGTGTGTGTGTGTGTGTGTGTGTGTGTGTGTGTGTGTGTGTGTGTGTGTGTGTGTGTGTGTGTGTGTGTGTGTGTGTGTGTGTGTGTCAGGGACATCCAGTATTGTAAGTTTATTTTTCTACCCAGGGTCACTTTGCCTTGAGGTGATGCTTGTATCTTTATTTGTTATTTTCCAAGCTCACACTCTACTTAAGCTCCGAACCAATTTAACACAGAGCGGGGAATGTAGAGAAGCTTGACAGAGTCACTCAAATCCCCGTCTGCGCCGTATTGGGGGCATAGTGGGAGAAAAATAAGGGCAAAAGATAGAGGAGAGGAAAGTGGTCTTAAAAGGGGGGGGGGTACAGCAGGAAAGAAACAGATCTGAATGAAGACGAAGCAATGTGTCTCCATCTATAAAAGGCAGTTTACTGCAAAGCAAGTGTTGCCTGGCAAATGATGGCATTCATTAATTGTTGCCTCTAATACTGATGCTGGGAGAGAAGTTCATAATCTCACTTGTTAGCAGTAGGATCCCATCTTTAACAAAAAAAAGCACCTGGTAAGAAAAGTTTCACAGTGAATTTGCAGCACCTCGTATTTTGCTTTTATGCAGCCATTAGAGTGATGAAAGAATTGTGAAATAAAGGGTGTGGGCCAAATGATATTAATTTGTCACTTTCAAGTTTCTTAACTGTTCGGAGGTGTTTATCAACAGCTTTTAAAGAGTGGTGTTAAGAACGGTAAAAAAAGCAAGCCATGTAGATGGAGCGCTGTTACCACCTGTTAACTCAACAAGACACAAGAGAGAGTGCCAAAATGGCTTCCCATAAAGAGTTAACATGAAAGATCTGATAATTACTCCAACAACAGAGAGAGCAAGAGCAGAATGTGTGTTTGTGCATGTAAATATAGAAATGACATTCTAAATTACACTGCTATTTCAACGTATTCACTCATGTCTCACATTTCAATTATCAATACAGCTGCATGCGCCAGGCTGGGGCAACATGCGTGAAGAGCTAAAGCCGCGCAGATGATGAAATGCACCGCGGAGTACGGCTCACCACTGAAAAGGCAATGCCAATGTTGTGACAAGCATGTCAAAATGTCTTAAGCATGAATAAACATTTTCTTTCAGAAGAGATTATTTTGTTTTTTGTCAGGACAGAAGTGGTGTGTCTTCATCCTTGTGAGTGTGTGTGTGTGTGTGTGTGTGTGTGTGTGTGTGTGTGTTTGTTTGTGTAATGTGCTGTGTTTGAGTGCAAAGACAGAGAAAAGGATGAGTAGGCAGTCTGTGTTAGAGAGGTGAGGAATACAAGAACAAACAGCTGTTAGTTCAGAGTTTGCCGTCAGAGAGCTGCTGGGATGTGAGTGCATGAGGAACAGGACAAAACAAAGAGAAAGCTTCTGCAATTTTAATAAAACTCCACATTGAAGATGCAGCTCATAAAACATCACATGCTTCTAAAAAGGTGTTCATAATTCAAAAGGGATTTACAAACAAAGCTTCTTTAGAAAGTGCTTTATTATCCTACAAATTAACAAATCTGTTGTTTTGGTCAGAAAAGAGATGAATACATAATTATATAAAAATAAAAAAAGCTTTGGCTTCTCCATCACGCTGCTGGAGATTGCTGGCTTAATGCAGTAATCAGTCATTTGGCCAAGCGTGTTCATCCAAAAGAAGACAAAGGATGCCAAATAAGATTTCATTTGGTTGTCTTTCTTCTGCTTTCATGTGGGTTTATTGTTGTTGCTTTTGTGTGGAAGCAACAATGGGATAACACTGATTAAAAATGATACAAATATGTTTATAATCTGTGAAAAATAACAATTTTCTAAATGAAGAATAATGTAGTGGGCTAAATATGCTCCGATTATTTTAGAAAGCCTCTGCCTAATGACATAAATAGGACTATTTGGGGGTTTTGTATCTTATTATATATACATACACATTCCTAATCTATCATAAGAAGCAATCATCATTTATTATTTGTAATTCAAAAAGCATAAATGAAACTAAACAGTGTGGGGCTTAAAAATATGGTAACAAAACACTTATTGCTTCAATAATTTATCAATTCAAATAAACATGTATTCATGGCTTTGGTACCATTCACGATTAGTAACTATCCTGGTAATGGTACACAATTGGGGGCAGCTCAAAATCCTAACTTATATTTTCCTGGAATATCACACAAATGTTGCCTGTTAGACTTTCAGGCTGTTTCCTTTTAAGGCCGAAAGGAAAACACTTTCTATGGTGCAGTATCCTTGACGATGTCCCACAATCAGATCAGCGTGGGACCACAGTGGGCAAAGAGAGCTTTCTATTTTCATAGGGGAGAGTGATGTGTATGAGGCAGGGGACCAGAGCTGGACCGGGGGACATCTCTATCTGGGACAAGGCATCCATTTCATACGGCAAATACTTTCACTGTAATGAATCTGTGGGGAGGGTATCTACCTAATAAGGTAAGACCCACGTGACCGCTGCAGAGAGGAAATGAGGAGAAAGGTATCGTGGGGAAAAAAACGCAAGAAGAAAGATGGGGATAGTTGGTCTGCTCGTTAATAAGCCCACTGTAACAAATAAAGGGCTGTCAGGGGAGGCCTGCAGGGTGTTTGGTGTGTGTGTGTGTGTGTGTGTGTGTGTGTGTGTGTGTGTGTGTGTGTGTGTGTGTGTGTGTGTGTGTGTGTGTGTGTGTGTGTGTGTGTGTGTGTGTCACACCTGGTAGCTCGGACTGCTTTAGTCCTTATTAACAGAGAGTTGAACTATAACTTTCTATCCAATAGAGCACTGTGTGACCAGCTTTGCACCCTGCTGACAACAGTTGTCACTTAATAGTGTGCGGCAGGATAAATGAGGGTAATTTAACATGAATTAAACATGATTGCCTTATACATTTAATACTAAGGATATATTATAAAGTTTCCCTGCTGGTCGCCTGACTTAAAGGAACACTTCACTCTGATAATTACCATTTGTATTTCAATTACTCATTCTGTGTTACCTAAAACTCTAACAACATTTTTTTTTTTTTTGTCACATGCCTCTGCACTTTTTCAAGTTAAGTCTTATTCATGAAAGACTTTTCTCTATGATCAAGTTATAGGACCAATGTGGAGACCTGCAAAAACCCCACGTTTTCCTCAAGTAACATTATGAGTAACTGACATACAAATAGTGATTTAAAAAAATTGTGTTCTGTTCTCATAATAAGTATACTTTCGACGTATCTTCTGCACCAGATTCAATTGAAGTAATTTTCTATGTTTACTTTGAGTTATTGGTTTCAACTGTAATTAAGTGTTACATTACATTGCATTTAGCTGACGCTTTTATCCAAAGCGACTTACAATAGTGTTCCAGATTGTATACAAAACAATAGACACCATTTACTGTTGACAAATAGTGACTTAGCAGAGATGCAACCCACTTGTGTGACATAGGGTGTTAAGAAAAGTGTTTTATAGCAGCTCACACACCAATGCCAGTTTTGAGAGAGTAACAACATACAAAAAAGCATCTAAAAGTACACAAAATATTTAGGACATTCAAATCTTGAGAAATGTTGCACATAAGGAGACTGAAACAACAATAAAAGAGAGATAATGAACGTCCTGAGTGCCCACGAATGGTTGTTTTCCACATTTTAAAGTATCTTGCTGTGACCCTATCCAGCCTCTGTGTACACAACTAAAGCTGCCAGGCTAGAGCTCACGCCATTGTGGACCATCCTTATGTGAGCTGTGTGTTTGCGTGACCAGGTTAATGGCCTCAGTCACAGGAGGGGGCAGAGGGTTAGTGAGTTAGAGATGGACTGTGGAGCGCTGAGACGAGGGGGGGCCGCTTCGATGGCTAATGCTTTAACCACAGCTCCACAGAACAGGGTAGGAGGATGAAGCGTAATCAGAACGGGTTAGGCTGCTCTTAACGGGAGAAACTCGCCAAAGAGAAAAGGACGATTGATGGATAAAATGGAGGGATAGAGGGGGGAGAAGTAAGGAAATCATAGTCTGAAGTTCAACTATTGTGTTTGATATAATTACTAAACATCTGGGATCCTCAAAGACAGATAATGGCTAATACATCAATCGGGTGGCATCTACATTACCTGCTATTGATTCATCTGACGATTTTATCATAATGATTTACGATACATTATTTTGTTAAAAAAAGGAAAACAAATTGAAATATAATGCCCTTTAGGATTAAAGTCCCTGTTGACTTCTTCAAGTTCATATTTTGTCCTAAAAAATAAAATGGTTGTCATTATGATAAGGTAATATGACAAAAATACTTTTTTGTGTGATACCTTTCAAAGAATGCAGCAAGTTCTCACATTTAAGAAACCTGTTAGGTTGTTTGGTTTGAAAAGTTCTATACTGACAATCCAAATGCTTGCATATTAATTTTCTGCTGATCAACATTTATCAGCTAATGGTTTCCGCTAGATAATCAACAACATGCTGGCTGGTTTATTGCATTACGTATCCAGCCTCCGGGTCAGGACTCCGCACATGGGGTCTGCAAGATATCATAGATCATTAACAGCTTGTAAAAGAAAACAAAAAAATCATACTGCGAAAATCTATTTTTTACAGAAGGCAACATCTTTGGGAATGATATACTCAGTATATGTAGCCAGATGGATGGTTGAGTTGATCATGGCCTTGTCCTAACTGAAGCGCAGCTGATAGAGACCCTGGGGAGACTCGTGACTTTCTGTCTGCATGGCAACACATCACCCGTCTGATCTGAGAGTCCACAGCCTCAGACCAAGTATTACCACTTGTCCCCAATGGAGCGGCTGTAGCGGGATACATTAAAGCCCCCCCGCTGAGCGCCTTACATGACCCAGCGGAAACAGATGTCCTCTTGTTCGGCCTTCGCTGGAGCTTCCTGCTCATCAGGAGGATGAAAGCCATGAATCAACCATGTTAGTTCAATTCAAATGGTTTCAGTGGAGTGGGGTTGTAATCAAAGCCAGGGTCAAAAGAGAAAATCTGCGCTTGTGATGATAATTGCACGACGAGTGATTATTTGTGACCTTACATAACCATTTGAAATACTGCGCAATGCTAATGCCACACTGTGTGTGTTTGTGTTTGAGTCAATTGAGTAATCAGTGTGTAGTGGCTTTTGTTAACTTCCAAACATTCACATTTCAATTCAACTAAAACAAATCAGAATAAAACATATCTTACTGGTATTTATGTATTGCCTGCATGGTTAAATCTAAAAGCCAAGGGATAGCACTGTCTCTCTATTAAAAAGGTAGTTCTATGGTGTCATTATTTGGTGAGAGGGGGTGTCATTTTTTACAGGACGACATCCTCAAGGAAAACCTTTTTTATGACTTTTGGCAAATACAATCTAAATGGGCTAATGGGTTTGAGTGCAGCTGGCATATCAGTCTTTTTTATTGACAATGTGCCCCTTTTGAGGCTGTTTAAGGGTCAAATAACTCTTAACTTTGAGCTATTTATCAATTTGCCATTCTTAAAAAGACACGGTGACTTTCACTTCTGTGTTAGACTTTTGTAGTTTGTGCTTATTCTTCAGCAGAGTCTTTATAAAGTGAATAACTTAAAGGGGACATATCATGCTATATTTGAACAATATATTGTAGGGCCATACCTATATAAAGTATATAAATATAGTTTTTTTTTCAAAATACCAAACAGATCCTGCATTTTAGCCATGCCTCATTTCGCTCTATTTGCTCTTTCCAGCCCTGTTTTTGCAGGGGGCTGATTCTGTGAGCTGCAGCTGACCACGCCCCCCTGCAGGAGAGGGGAGCGTGCTTTGAGATTAGCTGCTGGGCTGTCAGAAGAGGGGGAGGAAAAGAGATCTCCGTCCTCCGTGTTTTATTGTTATATGATTATATAGAGCAGTGTTAATTTCGTCAACGAAAACTATGACGAAAAATGTTCGTCAACGACCTTTTTTACACGACTAAGACGAGACGATGACGAGCTAAAAATAGATTCTTGATAACGAAAATTTGACGAAACGTATATTTAGTTTTCGTTGACAAGACGAGACGGGACTAAGGTGTTAATGGTGGACTATCGGACATTCAAAATGCAGGGTATTTCCCCCCAATTGCCCGTCTTGTCTGTCAAAATGCATCTACATTTCTAACTTGCAATATCATTATTTCCGCTCTCTTCACTCCAGAAGAGCGATCTCCCTGTCTCTCTGTGTGTGCGGGGGGCGGGGCCTAACAGACACGCTGCAGCGGCACACAGAGATCTGCCGGGGACGGAGAGACTCTACAAGGCTCGATGTGGAAAAAGCTTGTTTGCCATGTTTTCGCGTTAGCGCGTTGACACGAGTAGTCTGTCCAAACAGCCGGCCAAAAGGCGTCATATTCAATCGGAGAAATGCACAATTTTCGACTTCCTTAACTCGTAGCTCTGTTGCCCCAATTACGAGTAACGTTATCACATCAGGTGTGCAGAGGTGGGAGAAGTACTCAGATCTTGTAGCTAAGTAAAAAAATACCATAGTGTAGAAAGAGTTCCTCAAGTCAAAGTATGATCATCAAAATATAGTGAAAGTAGCGACAGTAAAAGTAGTCATTGTGCAGATTGGTCCATTTCAGAATAATATATGATATGTTTTATAATGATTGATCATGAAAGTGTTCTCAAAGCTGGTAAAGGTGCAGCTAGTTTGAATGACTTTGTATACTACAGAGTAGCTTGTGGATTTACTGCAGGTGGAACTGAAGTCTGAGTTAACACTTGATTATATTTCACATCATTCATCCACATCTGTAAAGTAACTAAAGGTATTAAATACATGTAGTGGAGTAGAAGTACACCATTTAACTATGAACTGTAGTGGAGTAGAAGTACACAGTAGCAAAACATTTAAATACTCCAGTAAAGTACAAGTACCTCAACATTTTACTCAAGTACAGTAGCCTACAATATTTTAACATAATTATATATTTTTCATTTTCAATTTGTTAGTTTTTTCCTTTAAAAAATAACAAAAAGTAAATACAAGAATACCGTTAAAGTACCGGATCAATAAGCAGTATCGATAAGACTATAGTACCGTAGAAAACCTTAACGATACCCATCCCTAGATATTACACAAGTAAAGTGTTAAGAGAGTGAAATGTTGCTTTATGAATTTCAACACTTGATGCTGTCACCTTGATTACAATGTCAGAAACCTGTATTTGCCTAACTGAATTGGTTTAAAGAGAGAAAACATTTTGACTAAAAGTTGACTAAAATGTAATTTTTCATCGACTAAAAGTAGACTAAAACGTTTTGAGTTTTCGTCGACTAAAACTAGACTAAAACTATGAAGGATAGAAATGACTAAAATGTGGCTAAAACTAATAACCATTTTCGTCTAAAGACTAAGACTAAGACTAAATCAAAAACAGCTGCCAAAATTAACACTGATATAGAGTCATTATTAATTTGTTTTAAAGCTCAATAAATAACAAAGAAGACCTTTGACCGGCACTTTTCTAATTAGAAAATCGGAAGATTTAAACTTTAACGGACATGTTGACCAGCGAAAAAAAATCGAACTGAAACTCTGCCGCACGGTCCCCTCGTTCCTTGGAAGAGGCGGAGAGGTGGGTGTTTGTCATCTGCTGGTGGACTAACCGGAGATAATTACAGTGCTTGCCTCGACGGGGAGGGATTGCATTGAATTACAGCAGCAGGAGCAAACGCTTGCCTCGGGGAGGGAGAAAAAGAGCCACAGCGGAGAATAAACAGAAGGGCAACCATGGCAACCATGCAAGGGAAGTCGGCAGACTACAGTGCCACTTACAGGCCTGGCATATGTACTACAGCGTCTCCAGCGCTTTCGAGCAATGGCCGGCCGTGGCCGAACCCCACATTCCCCTGATAGGTGGAGAGTTGGCCATATAGGCGGAGCTCCTCGTTCCTGACGTCAGAGAAATTTCAAATCTGTATCAGTCTGTATCAGATCCGTTGCAGCCCCGTTTTTAGAGATTTGGGTATGGAGGAAAAGAGAGAGGGTTGTGTTTTCTGACACTTGGTGAGTTCCCTGGAACACCGGGGACACATATTCATGTATAAAAGACGTACAAAAGTGCATTTTGCATGATAGGTCCCCTTTAAGCTAGCTTAGAGAAATATAAAAAGTGCTGCAATGAAAACCACATTTTACTTGAAAAGGTGGAAATATTAAAAGCCCTTTATCCTATTTTGTTTCCTAATACTGTAATTCTTGTGAGTATGGCATTTTATAAGTGTTTATTTTTCCTCCGTTGTTATCCAAATGTTATTCTCCTATGTGCACTTATTGTTACATCAATACGGATTTAAGTAGCAGCTAAACAGACTGTGTGGGAATACAAAGCGCCAGTGACAGGACACAACAAACAATCCCAGAGGTTTAAAGTCATACTCTTCACCCTACATGTAATCACTTCTCCTGCCTGTCACAAACCCAAAATCCATTTTCAAACCCATCGAGAAGCACTTGTGCTATCAGGTCAGAAGCAGGCTACAGCCTCCTTTATGCAGCATCAAAGGGAATATCTGCATACCCACAGATAGTCGAGTGGAATATTCCTTGGCCTCTGTGACTATGTTTGCCTCAACATGTCAACAGTAGTTCCAACCGTTAAACCATCTCCCCTCTTTCTCCACTCTGCCTGGGGGAAAGTAAAATAAAAATCTAATTAAAAACATAAAACTCAAGTAGAGCTGACCTCTTTCCTTGAAAAAAAAGTGTAAATGTTCTGCAAAGCTCATGTTAAAACAAGCTGATGTTGGACTTTACATTTTGTATAGGCAAACATATAACAATATGAAAAAAATGAAGTATTCTGCTACTGTATGAGAGAAGTTTTTTTTATCTTCAAGATTTGAACCAGGAAAACATCCAGAATTGATTGAGGCAGGCAGATATGGAGAGATCAATCTTCAAACTCTGGTCAGTGTTTTCATTTTAGGAGATGAAGAAATGTGTTACCTGCCAGAATTGCTGAACCTCAGGAGCAAAGCCTATTGAATAAAACAAACTTAAATGAACAGTTGGAGTGGAAGTCATTGAATGATGGTCTCAGTTTTTTGCCACAGAGGAGTTATGGACTGGTTGTACACTATGAAACCCAATAATCCAGATACGTTGAGATGAAAGCCGACATAAGCACATGCCAAATTCGAGACTGTGACTTTGACCATACAGTAGCCCTGAGCTGAATGGAATTGGTTTTCACAGCGGAGCTTTTAGGTTTATCAAATTTAACAGCAAAATTACCAAAAAAGGCCAAAATATTTTGGCACATGGCTTAAATGCATAGCTGTAGGGAGCGGAGAGCTCCTTTTTTTTTCTGTGATAGTCTTGTTCTGAGTCTGAATTTGGACAGTGTTTTTGCCATTAAGCATTTGAATGGACATGTTAAGGACTAGGCTCATAAAAGGGCTCTAAATACATACAGGTCTATAATCAAACAACTGAAAAAAATAGATAAAACATTATAAATGTATTCAAAAGGAAGAGGTAGGTTAATCTGTTCTTTGTTATATCTCTGTGGTTTTTACAAAAACAGTGATATGCTTCCAACACACACACACACACACACACACACACACACACACACACACACACACACACACACACACACACACACACACACACACACACACACACACAAAGAAACATGTATGATTCCTTTGACATCTGACTGATTTCCAACATTCTGTCGTTCTATCTCCTTATGGTTTGCATTCAGACAAGTTTAAACCTAATGTGCAGACGGAACATCCTTAATGTGGATTAGCTATGCATGGTGGTGTCTGCCAGGAATCATGCCCTCCCTAATGTGATATGACTGGAAGTGCTGCTGTGTGTGTGTGTGTGTGTGTGTGTGTGTGTGTGTGTGGTGTGTGTGTGTGTGTGTGTGTGTGTGTGTGTGTGTGTGTGTGTGTGTGTGTGTGTGTGTGTGTGTGTGTGTGTGTGTGTGTGTGTTTGTGTGTTTGCACAGATTTGACATTAAAACCATGCACTCTATAACTATGGCTTTACTTTCTTTAAGATCCATTTCCTAGAGATTATGAAAGACATGGAACCTGACCTGGAAAACTACATTTACAGAGAAGGACAGACTACCAACATGTACACCACACATGTGAAAGCAGCCACTGGTGGAATCAATTACAAATAATGTTTGTGTGCTTGTGAATAAAGGTAGCAGTGGCCCTAGACTTGATACTTTTAAATCAAAGTCATGATGGAGGGACTAGGCTGTTGGTTTGATAATAATGCTGACTGTTCATGCTGAGAGTGCACTTCTGCTAATGAGTGATAGCCAAGGAGTGTAGACTCTAATGATTTACTTTAAAGGACTGGTGATCCACAGTAACCCAGTGGTAATTTGTGAATGCCAGGATATTGATGGAGTAGAGCTAGTAAAGTGGAGTAGCGAATCGGGTATATGGATACACATTAGGTCTGTAATCCACTAACGAAATTCTGAATCAACAAGTCGATGAGATAATTAAATCGATAGATTAGTTAAACTCAAAAGAGAGTCAAGCAAAGCACCACTTTAAATGTTCTTTCTGAGGTGTAGTCAGAAGTTTCTCCAAAATAAGTAATGCACTATTTAAAAACATTTTGAACAAGGTTATTCGACTGATTAAGAGCCAGGAGTCCTAACTCACTGAACCATATGAATGTATAAAGTACGTCTAAATGTTTGCATGAGCACTGAATACATATCTTGTTTATGACACAGGAAGTGAAATTCGTCGGATGAAATCCTGGCATATTTTCAGTAACATCTGTAGATTGATTCATTGTTTGCCGCCACAACAAAAAAACTCCTTTCAATTTTTACAATAACAATGATTGTTTGATTAAATTCAACTTTAAGGGAGCCACTAAAATATGCTTTGGATGCCAGTGTTTGTGATCAGATCCAATTAAGAGTGCTGAGTTACGGTTTAAATGAGTGTGAATCCAGGTGAATATAGCAACTGATAAAAAAGCTAACAATGTACCATTCTCAGTGCTTAGCTACGGTTTCCCAGACAGACCTGACCCTGAGCTACAGACTTCATTGCCAAACTACAAATGATTTCAGTCTCTCATCTCGGTTGAGTGGGTGGCTGACAGTCACAGACTGATTTCCACAGTGATTGATGCTTGTGACAAGAGCTTGATAGATGGCAACATGCAACAAAACAATTGCTTTGTTTGTCTGTACAAGTCTATATCTGTTTCAACGTCAAACAAAAGTCAAAGCCCCACTGCAGCCTTCAAATGTATGCCTCACAGGTATCAGAACATCATTTGAGGGCAATTTTCCCTCAAACAAAGCATCAAAAGTGTTAACCTGTACCAAACCAAAGTGCTGCAGTCAGACATCAAAGACAACAGCCTCATCGCAGCATCGCCATGTTTCTGTGTTAGCGCAGACGTTGCACTGCCAAAAAATATACCTTAAGGATATTGGTAATGTTTGTTTATTCCTATGGGGGGTACATTTTTTTTTTTTAAACGAAAAAATGCGTAAGAATCATATTCAGAATCTATATTTATTTGACCATCTATCAAATTTGATCATTTTTTGCAGCATTTTCTCATGAAACGGCTGAAGTAATTGTATTTTAAGATATTGGTATTAAATAAATAGTGAAATGTGTAATATATAACAGGATTTTTGATGTAGGTGTTCTCTTCACATCACTTTTTACAGCGTGTTGCAGTGGCCCATTGCAGTGTGAGTATATCAGTGTGACAGTGAAGCGCTACCTTTGAAGAAGCAGTCCTTGCTGTGCACCACGTAGATCCGCCTCCTCTCCAGGCAGGCGGTGCGGTAAACCTCGCAGTGGTTCTCGTAGAACCTGCCGTCTGAACCACAGACCGGCACGAAGGAGGGCCGGCACTTTTCCTGGCAAACACACTCGGCACGGCCAGTGTCCGCCATCAGCACACACTGTCGACCCCGTCCACAGTAAGTTCTGCGACAGGGATCTCCATCTGGGTCAGAGAGGGCTGGAAGAGCGAGAGAGAAAAGGGAAAACAGCAAGAGTAAATAAGCAAGTCCATCAAATCTTAAAGAAAGAGAAAGAAACTTTCTACATCAATAATGTTTTACTTGTTTATATCAAATAAAATAACCACAAGTTGCACAATGACACACGCTGTTATGGGTCAGTAAAAGAACAGACAAACAAATAAAGAATGGAATGAATATATTAATATTAATAATATTATTAACCTACTTTGCTATCCCATCCACCGGCAATTGTGATTATGTTTTCATATAAAATAAATAGAAGCTATGATCCAATCAGGAATATCATATCATTTTGTATAAGCACTCAAATAATAAACCTAACGATAAAACAACTGCAAACGAAAACCTCACATTTTCTGAAATATATTCTAGTTTGAGGAAAATGAAAGGCTGATTCAAACACATACTGCATTAGTTATGCGCAGTAAAATATAACAAAAGTAACATATTAATTACCAGTAACAAGATCACTTTGTTAGTGAAAGTATGACCCAGAAATAGCAAAAGCGTAAACTCAAGCCAAACACCTCCGGATCGCAGTTATAGTACGGTGCTAACAAGGAGAAACTTTTGAAAATAAAACTTTCACCTGACAAATCCAACAGCCAGGTGTCCTGATTAACACCTCTCGGCTCTCATTTGCACATACATGTGAACATCCGTGCAATAACACACACAGATATGCATACTTGAGAGGTACACTGTAAAAGAGAGATGCACTGTTACGTACTCTAGAAACACACACACACAGTTTACCACCGTCATAGCAACTACTGTGTGTGATGGAAACTTCTGAAGCAATGGAGACGAGACTCAGAGAGACACGGGGGGGAGCAGGAACTTTGATGGCAAACACTGATGGTTTATTTGGAGCTTCGGCCAGAGAATTCACAAGACATGAGCTGTGCCACGAGTTGCCATAGCGGGTGCCAAACCAATTCTGAAGATCTCTACCCCGGACCCATGTATTTAGCTGGATCAGAGAGAATAATCAACATAGTGCATAACAAGATAAAACCATAACACCTCTATCAGCTGACGCCAATAGGCAGGAATAGGGAGACAAAACACTGAGAGAACAGCAGCCCAAGGTTGAAGGCCTGTGCTCCAGTGAGGGCAGTACAAACTGATAAACTTAGTCAAAGGTATGGGCCGAGAAAAACATTTCCCCAACACAGTGGGCCAACTCATAAATGCACACACAAATGCACACGCCAGCATCTCCATCACCACCGCTCACTGCCTCACCTTGCTTCTTCCCCTTGATTTAATCTATTTGCACTTAAAGCCAAAAAACTGCTGATCCAGCCAGATGCTGCCCCCTCCGATTGATCTCGCCTGACCGCGATGTCTTGTTGTGATCTGACGGTTGGATTTACGGCCGCTGTGCCTTGGGGTTATCACAGTTAAAACGACATGCTCAAGCAGGTACAGTACTAGCAGGGCATCTGGTGCCTCACAAACTCATCTGGCAAATGTCAATGGTAATGAATTAGAAATATGAAAACCTTCCTGGAGTTTGAGTATGAGAGTGGGAAAGCTAAATCAATATTAACAAATATGAACAACTCCTACTTAGACACCCACGTAGTGTTGAATGTTTCGACCGAGGAGCGACGGATTTCATTTGATCGAAGAATAAATACATTTACTATTGAAAATATATTTGTTGTTAATAAGTACTTGAGTCAATTTGACAGCTTTGTTCAACACTCCTTCCTCAGTTCCTTTTTTCGTGTTTAAAATAAGTTCTGACCCTCCTTAACCACAACGCACTGTTTTTTAAGGACTGCAGTCATTACAGGCCTGTGGCTGGGTGTCTACCTTCAAAATGTCCTGTTCTCAGATCAAATGAAAAATGTTGGAGTATTGGCCCAAAAGCAAAGTTTCACCCGTAATTGACCCAGTTGAGTTTCTAGCACTGTTTCATCTTTAAACATTTAAAGCATTCTGTTTGTCTCGTTTTTTACCTTTGATGTTAACAAGCTTTGCTATTTGCCATGGAAACCAGGAAAATAAATATAAAGGAGACGACTGTTATGCAGCTCTGTGAGGAAAAGACCACACAACATGAATACAATTGAGGTAGGTAAGTTGAGGTAACAACACTATAAAATGGTGAAAATGAAATCAAAATTCTAACAGCTGAAGAAATAACATATAAAATGAAATCTAAATAAATAAATTAAACTAAACTAAACTAACTAAAGTTGCTTCTTGTAACATTACATTTCAGTAATGGGACGCTGAAGGCTGTTACAAGAAAACAAATACACATCCCAAAGTGGCTTGCTGGCCGTTGTGTTGATGCTTTTGTGGTTTGGTAGTTTAAGAAGCTGAGAAGGGGTCAGATATATTATTATCCCTCTGTGGAATAAAACCATACTGGCTTAACTTAAAAGAGTCCAGGCTCGTATAATCAAACTGCTGAAAACAGAAATGGAATTGGCCCGCAGTATAAACATATCTCAACTCTCAGCATATTTTATAATGGAGATAATGCGCTGTTGTCTGAGAACAAAAGAGCCTTAATACATAAAGGCGATTCATGGGCCGAGTCACACAATCACGCACACACACAAATGCACACACACTACATAATATACAGGGTTCTTACACCTTTTCCAAAGTCAAATTCAAGCACTTTTCAAGCATTTTCAAGGTGCATTTTCAAGCTTTTCAAGCATCTTACAGCTGTTGTAAATTACATATTTATATACACATACTTATACTCAAATGATTATTTCCCTACCTCACATTAAATCAGATGTTCTTTATGCTATAAACAACCAAATGTGTGTTTCATAATAGCATTCTCCATGAGGATGAACAATTAAAAATGTTAGAAAAGAAAACTAAGTTTAATATTTCAAAATGAGTGACCCATCTGTACGTAGACTGGGCATCCCATATAACCTGGCTGAGCCAATATAAAACAATCAGCCAAATAACTTTTCAATACATTATTGATTACTATTTTTGAGGTACTTTTAGGTTGGCAGTAAACATAAGTCAGAGGTAAATGGTGTACTTTTACTCCACTACATGTATTTAATACCTTTAGTTACTTTACAGATGTGGATGAATGATGTGAAATATAATCAAGTGTTAAATCAGACTTTAGTTCCACCTGGAGTAAATTCACAAGCTACCCTGCAGTATACAAAGTCATTCAAACTAGCTGCACCTTTACCAGCTTTGAGAACACTTTCATGATCAATCATTATAAAACATATCATATACAATTATTAGGGATGCTCCGATCGCCAATTTTGGAGCCGATCGCCGGAATCAGTATCGGCCGATACCGATATCGCTCTCTTTTCCTCTCTCCCCCTCTCTCTCTCTCCTGACAGCCCGTCAGTATCTCCTGCAGCTCACTGATCCAGTAATGAGCGACCCGACAGTGAAGAATAATAAAAATAACTAGTTTAGCTTGTTCCAGAGGTAGATCAAATAGCTAAGTGTGTTAGGTCTAACTCTTAATGTGTGTTCTGCTCCGCTCACCGGTCCGTCACAGCGGGTGGAGCTGCAGGATTTCTGCTTCACACACACGTTGCATACCGCTATTTTATTGTCATTTTCGGACACTTAAAATACTGCCAGACTAGTGAAGCCATTTTGGCGAGCTTGTTTTGCCGCGCACAGAGAAAAGTGTCATGTATTTTACATGCAACGATAGCCTAATCTAAAATGCTCTACTATGGCGTACCTTTCGTGTGGTGTGTGGCTCGTCAGCGCAGACTCTCGCATCATTATTGTTGCACACTTTGCAGGAGGCTACTCTTGGGCTTCGCTTGACCCTCGTCTTAGCCATGGCTTGTATTTGTCTTCTGCTAGCCAACGCTCGTTGAAACGGCAACCTCCTGGCATACTGTCATCTATCACTCATCAGAATGCCCAGGTCACACACGTAACAAAAACACTTGCCGGTCACGCGCATCGCGCGGGAAGGCCGGAGCGGAGCTGTTTTATGTAAAAGCGAAGCAATGAAGCGCGCTCAGACTTCTTTATTTTCTTTTAATCTAAAAAGCGAAGTAAAGCATTTACAATTTCAAGCACTTTATCCCAAATTCAAGCACCATTTCCAAAATTCAAGCACTTTTCAAACCTTGAAAACACCTCGTACAATTTCAAGCATTTTCAAGGATTTCCAGCACCCGTACGCACCCTGAATATACCAACATGCTCCAACTCACTGGAAAGAGTCAGTATGCAGGCAATTATACATGCTGCTGCTCAGTCAATGTCTGCACTTGCAAAAACAGGCACATTGCCAATGATGATAACAAACCGACACAACTGAAACAAATTGTTCATTGTCAATAAGTTTATCATCATAAAGACTTATTGACAATCATTTAATTTTCAACCAAACGTTTCAGCCATTTTCTGGGTCCAGTTGCTTACATCTGCTTCTTTATTTTGTTTCATATCATTGCAAACTGAATTACAATACGATGGCTGACATGATTCCATTAGAAACTCCAGTAACTTGATTGCTAAAAATGTCATCAAGGTTTAAATTAAAGACATTATTTAATATAAAAATACAATCATTTCAATCAAATTGTGTATAAATGTAATGGAATTTGTTTTTAGAAAAATGCAAATTAATCTGGATTTGCAAAGTTACACCAAGATAAAACACACAGAGGATTGAATGTGTGTTGCTGTCTAAACTTGGCCTGGATTGCATTGATTTCTTGATCATAATGAAGTATTAGGAAGCTCCTGGTTTGGGGGGGTGAGGTAACTAACCCGGGGGGAGCATGTAGGAGACGGAGACGGAGTGGCGTAAGACAGACTCAATTTGTTTTATCCAGTTTACTAATTGTTCAGCGTGTCTCGGCAAAGCATCTGTGGGAAATGCAAAATAGCCCGGCTCCCTTGCGACCTTGCTGTTCATGTCAAGGTCGGGGACGATTACAAGATCGTTTGTATTCTCCGAGCGTGGGAGATTAAACGCTTAGCAACAACCGTCCAGCAGCCATTACCCATTGGTGGCTTTACTTCCTTCCTTCTTCTTTCTGTTGTTTGCCCCATCCCCTCCTCTCCTTTTACTCCATCAAACCCCTTTGCCCATGTTGCTCGGAGAAAAGAGTACACGAACAGCAAACAATAGAAACAATAGCGCATAAAAGTTCCATCTACAATACACAAGCCGTCTGACATTTAGCTAAGTCCTAGAGCTGCCGTTCATCCTCGCTGTTACTCCATTGTTTCAGGTTCTCTTGGACCATGTTGGCTCCAATTGTGGCTTTCTAAAGAGGCTACAAGTGCCATTTGATAATCCTCCCTGTCTAAGCTGCAGACAAAGTGCTTATAAATGGCTCTTACAAGTCCAGACACTCTGCTGTGCCAAGACAATGCCAGGCTGACCATCCGGTGTCAAGCCTCCCATTCTGTCACTCTTGTCCAAACTGTTTTTTATTCTTCACTGGATCCGCTGTCTTTTTTCTTATTATTTTAGGATGCATGTGTTTATTTCCCTCTGTCTCTTTTTGTCAATACCTGCCTGGTGCTTGTCTCAGCTGGGCTTCAGGGAAATTGAGACCGGGCATTGTCCACTATAACAAGAGATTTTGAGGACGTGCTTTGCAAAGGTACTTCGATAATTGCATGAGAACATACGGGATTTGTATAATAGTGCAAAGACCATTTTGGCTTATCTTTCTGATATTTTTTGAAAGATAAGTTTCCTTTTTTGCAAGCCTAAGTGGATGAGAGCATAACCACACTCACAGAATGACACGCTACAATCTTGTCAGTCCCAGCCCTCATTGTACCATTGTGATGAAGCCATTTGTAATTTGAATCCAGAGTGAGGCATGCAATCTGTATGCACACAATCCCATTATGCACTGTACATCCCGCTCGCTTAAAGAACAGAGCACACACACAGACAGAGAGAAAACACAAGTCGATATATGTCACTTCACTGGAAGCAAAGCGCTTACTGTATGTCTAAACCCTTGCTCTATTTAGCAACTCAAATATGCCTCGATATATTTATACCTGAGGACAGACTTGAAAGCTCTTTAAATCCCTTTAACATTTAAAGGCAATCACAACAAAGTTTATTTATTTTGTATTAAATCCAGCTCCACAGGGAAGGAGTTTGTTGTTTTTGATACGTCCTCCTCAGAGACAGAGGGACGCTGCCGAGCTTCTTGCTAATTAGACTGGAAGAACATTTGCCCTGCTGATGTGGGACCGGCTGCCTACAGCTCCACAATGTTATAAACCGCCCTGATCCATGGAAACACAGACGCTTGTCACAAACCCTTCATGATATGACTGTGTGACATTTACAGAAGCGGAAAGTAGACATTTTTTGCCAGCAAAAAAGCTATTGTTAGATGTAATCCAACTCCAAAAGTGTCCTCATTTGATTTCACTTGTTTGACTATAGCTGTAGGCATAGTTTGGCTGTGAAATAAAAACTTGTGTTCATGTATATGTATTCTGTGGCCTAAGAAAAGCTCTGTCACATCTGCTGATCCTACAGATCATTCTTTTTGCTCTAAAGCAGCTGTAGATAATTAAATTCAGAGACGCGCCGTCAAACACTGTCTCCCCTGTGCCGCGCGGTCAGACAAAGCGCTTCTGACACGCACGCTGAGCTGGAATATCAATGGACAACAGCAGCCCTCGGTGCTAGGTGAGATATGCTGCCCCATACACACAGATAAGAACAAAGTGTCAGTTTTACTGCATTCTACCCAAAATGATGATATTTTCCTGGGCGAACAAACAGAGAATGGAAACAGGAATACAGATAAGCAGGGATGGAATGTACTGCAGAGTTCATTTGCCCTTTTTTATTTATTTAAGAATTGACAAGGTGTCCCCATTATTTTTACCAGTGCATGATTCAGTTGGAATCATCTATGATTTATTTAAGTTTATGTTTTGAATGTATAAGGTGTTGATAAGTCAATACCCTCATTTGTGCATTGAACAGGTTACAAAAGCTTATCTTTGATTAAAGTCAAATTATTAGGAAATAGTACAGGTCCATGTTACTGTACCAAAACACATATGTGATTATCTATGCTTCAGTTTATGTGATGTTATCAGTATGATTCCAGTAGACTTGCTCCCCAAAGAATCTATGAAAATGTCACGATGTGAATTGGGACACTTCACCCTAAAAATGTGAGGCACTATTCCGCCAAAACACAAATGTCGACTTCAAGGTGATGCAAGAGGAACGTCATGGAATGACCAAAGTTATTAGGGTTTATCCTTTGGGTACAATCTCAAAATATCATGGCTATGCATCCAAATGTTGGTCAGATATTTGAGACTGGACCAAAGTGGTGGACTGACTGACTTTGAATCACACCATCTCTTCCTGACTGACTCTGAACACTAGAGAGGACTACAGCCACTACACAAAGTAACTTTAGAAGATAATTACATTTAATACAAACTTCGTACCAGAGCCATTTTTCTCCATTAACTCCTGCAAATTGCCCATTACCTCCATCACCTCTCTTAATGGCAAGTTAGCCAGTACCTTGGTGTTCACTAGATGTGATTGAATGGACTGACACTAAAGCCATTTCAGTCAGCTAAGACGTGGAATGGTTTTACTGATATTTGAAAAAAGAAGATATACTGTTAATGGCATCTAGGCTCAGACACACTCAGTCCCCATGGCCAACTTTAGCAGACAGACACACACCACACTAAGGACGCTACAATCAGTATTGGAGGCTGAAATCGTGACACACAAAACATCGACAGCAAAGAAGCTTTTACTGAATTCTAAAGAGGCATAGCTGTTGGTAAGAGTGAAGGCAGTTTCACAGCTCATTTAGAGTACTTGTCACGTCCTTTATTAATACATGCTGACTCTGTTTTCCTCCCGTGTCTTGCGGTTTCTCCTGCCTTCGCCCTCCCTTCCCAATTATTGATCGGGAAGAATGCAAATGGAAGAAGCTATCATGTGAAGTGATAAGCTGGTCTGCTGTTTATGAGGTCTCACTGTGTGCTGGGACACATGTAATGTGGTTACTTGCACAGTAATAGGGAGAGTACAATATGGAATTAACTTTGCATTGATGTTATACCCATGATGTTTGGCTAATGAATTTCTTCATTTCAGTGTTCAAAATTGCAAACAGAACAAAAGGTAAAACACATGTTAAGGAAGTGAAATGTACTGAGATAGACAAAAGTGTTTTAAATAAGTATATGGCATTCTTTAGTTAAAATAACCAATGTACTATTACTCAGGAGTTATTGTAAGTGTAAAAATTGAATCCACGCACATAGACATTAAAAATCTAATTTCCTGTCTTTTCATTTAGTATATTTATTGTTATATCCATCATTTTTGTTGTGTGTCTTCTTTATGCAATAGTTACAATCCCTATTATGAAGTCATATTATTTTTATTTTCTGTTATTTCTGTTGTATTTGTGAAAAAAAATATATATATAGGTCGAAATTGCCCAGTGGGTTTTCTGCCTCTTCCTGCACGATATACCTATATTCTCATGTTGAAAGATAATAAGCAGAAATGGATGAACATTGCAAACTGAGGACTTAAGAGGGTTAAGAAAAAGTTAAATAAAAAAGACACCAAAATGAGTGAACAGCAAGGTCAGTAACAGAAAATGCAGAGTAAAGGATTTACTTGAGACACAGTAATGGAGCGGGGCGGAGAGAAAGGCCAACCGGGCCCCTGCAGAGCGGGGATGATCGGAGTGTGCCTCAGACAAAATGTCACCGGGCTCATCTTCCTGCCTCAGCTGATAGACGGGGATCAGAAGATCAATACAGGCCTTTCTGTAGCCGCGCCACAGAGGCTCCACTCTCTTGATATAGAGGCCGGAGAGAGCCGGGCGGCGGCTGCTGTTACTGCTACCTGGGGCTCCATCATTATCTCTTACATACCACACAGTTGGAGATTTCTTAAGGTACATTTCTCTTAATGCTTGGCAAGGAGCTTGGTCACAGGCCAGGACAGGCCCATGTAATAAAACCTGGAATCAGTTTAATACCCAGAACCAGATGTTATACTTCCTTACTCAGCACATAATGTGTGGCTGTATGTTGAAAACCTAGTAACTGGATTATGAAACCATCATCATTCAATCTTTTTCCTCTTGGAGTGAATCATGCTATAGTCTTGTTCATTTATTTCCATCCGTTGAGGTTTTGTTCTTTAAAAGTTGGAGCCAAATGTACGAAGAAAGAGAATAAGCTGCAAAACTAACGTTGACAGATTAATCCTATTCATCAAACTCAGAAATTAAATAAATGTTTATGCAAGAAAACAGTTAGTCTTGATGTAGGGAAGAAGCAACATGTTTTCTCTGAGCAACTTGGATTGCCAACAGAGTATGGAAATGAGAATAGCAAAATAAAGGCAAAGTAAAATCAAGGAGCACGTAAAGGCAAAAGATGATGGTATACAAAACGGGAAACAACAGTGACACCAGAGTGGGCAGCCGTCAGTCACATGGTCACCTTGGCGATGGTTTGACAGACATCAGTTTCTCTCTCTATGTGGGCCGCCCTCCCCAGGGGACTGGAAACAATTTGGGAGGGTGGCAGGACTTCTTTTTGTATAATAATGAACTTTTGATTCATTGGCTTCCCCCAATAATTAAATATACAAAGGCTGGGAATGATCACAGTTTCGGTTAAATTAGTTTGATTCTGACATTGGAGGCTGCAAGGGAATGGCAGTGTTTTTCCCAGGTGGATGGAAGTGTTCCGACTACAATTGACATATTGGGTAATATATTTCAACACTTTTAGAAAAGTCTTCACTGAATTCAAACTGTGAAAGAAACACTTCCTCCAGCTGACAATGTTTCCCCTGTTTTAATGAAAAGACTCAACCTTATAAAACGGCATCATGCTAAGACGCTAAGCATTTATTTCCAACATTGTAAGCATTAATCCACACTCTTGATTCATACCAACCTGAGTGTCGTGCTTTTTTCACGAAAACAACTGACAGTTTAAACAAAGTGCAAATAGCTCACCATCTGCTCTAGCTCCAAAAGGGGATCAACGTTTTGGAGTACCCTCTGCTGTTTCTGATCTAACTTTGTAAAAGTGTGTATGCAAGGGAATCTAAGTATTTAGATGTGCAGAAAAGACACTTGAAAAGACAACACATAGCTGCCTGTGATGGATCTCACAGAGTGGAAGAGGCTTAAGCATCAGTCCTCTTCAGCTGCCACACTCATATGTTCACATTAATGCCAGCACGGCCAAGGATGAAATAAGCTCTCATAAGTATTTTCTGGAGGTATGTGCCGGCATGTGAGGGTAGGGAATATAGAAGGAAGAAAAATTCCATCTCCAGAGTGTATATTATACAAATGGAAAGTGTTTGAAAAGAACAAACGTCTCTCCTGTGTCCTATACACAAGTCTTTGGAGTAATGTAATCTTCAAAGCTTTGTGTCTGCAAATGTGTACATACGTGTGTGGAAAGGACTGGAATACATAGTAGAATTTACCACTAGCATGTTTTCCTTTATTAAAAGTCCAGTTTCTCCTCAGCTGTGAAACCTTCCCATGGTAAGCTCTCGCTACATTCCACGGTTATTATCAACATCTTAATCCCTTCAATCCATCTTCAGCCTCATCTTGCTCTCACCTCTTGCTATTTATCTCTCTATTTATACATCTCCCTACAGCACATACTGCATTTCTGCTGACACCACACCTGCACTTCCCTTCCTGCAGGGCTCTGGGAGAACACAGACCAAACGCCCCCAATGGCCCTGCTCCCACAGCCAGGATGACTAATAGCCCCCGCAGGGCAGGGGGCCGCAGAGATGAGGCGCAAAGGTGAGACGGAAGATCAAGAGGCTACGGCGTCTCTCACACAGCGTGTAATTTGCTTCCTCTGCCGGGTGGGCTTTGGCTGCTTAATGCCCTATTCACACAGAGGTAGGGGTGTGCATTAAATCCTTTGTGTGTGAGGGGCAGCATATTACTGTTCTCAACAGGATTCCTTTCAAAGAGCATGAGATAAAGGAAATGCATTTGTTTTTGATTCCGTCTTAAGAATGGAGTTCTACGTAGTTCAATTAATGATTCTGCCTTAGAGATTTACTGATTATATTTATAATTAACCTATGATTTCATTTTGAATTTTAGTCTTAATTTTCACACTTATTTACACCGCAATTTGATCCTAGTGTTATAGTACTGTACTTTGACTTATGGATATGGTAGTATTCCATTTATTTTCTCAAAGTAAACAAAAAGCAATCAGTTAATCCTGGAAATACATGTCTTGAAAAACAGGTCACATATTTAGATACATTCTTTAAAAGAAGAAAAGGTTTACTGTAGCTTTAAGGGGCTATTTTCACTTGCAGATACACATTAGTTGTTTGAGTGTGTATTTATGATAGTCTGACAGTGTATGTTAATTAGCTTCAAAATAGAAAATATTCATTGATTAGTTTTTAATAGTGTTGGGATAAGACTAGTGTTCTATAGCAGAGAGGAATAAGATATCCCTGGCTCAGGAATTACAGACAATACTTTACTAAGGTAGATTCATTATTGATTTCAGTCTTATTTGTTGATTGTTAGCTCATGAGCTCTATGCTTTAATAACAAATGTGCAGTTGTATGTGAGTGATTGATAATTTAGGATTTCTCAGCAAAAACTGTTATTTCTCAGGATGTTAAGGCAGTCTAAGTGATGATGGATGAGATGGACATTAAATTGGCTGCTTTATGTCAGACGCAGTTAACACTTAACCTAGAGTGTGGGAGACAGGCTGCCTTCTTATAGAGTGACTTCACTTCCTAAAGTCCGCCAATGGCAAAAAACGAAAGAAAAGGGTTTATGAAAAACCAATATCTACACATAGGGTGATAGGAGATGGAGACTTGTGGAACAATCATTTTAAAGCAGGCAACATTTGGCCAGACACAGCCATTAAAGTCGAGCACACAACACACTTTCTGAATTAGGCATGACAGTTGGTCTTGGACAAATTCATACCCCAGGGAAAATGGGCTGGCACTGAGGGTGTTTCCAAAAGCATCTGTGGCAGGAAACAATAACTCTACAAGATAAAAAAGATTAACAAACTGTGGCTGAGAAATACATCATGTTTGAGACCCCCATTTGCATAAGACAGTATTATCAAGGGGACTTCTGCCTTGGCAGACATGGAAGATTACACAAGATTAAAATCCCACAAGATCTGTGCTATTATTACAAATCACTGGGCGTCCCCCAGGTAATATTAGTCCTGTGTGAACGGAGCTTTTCACTTCACCTCATCTCGAGCTTTGCACTTACACAGACTGTGGATGGATAGGAAGATAACATGTATGCATATATAGAAGCAGCACAGTCTCTATTGATTTTTTGGATACCTTTGTGCTTGCATAACTATAAAATTAGTAAATGTCAAACTAACATATTTGTTTGTTATTCAGCAGAGATGTTTGCATAACAATCAGACAATATCTATCAGATCATTGCTGTTTTGTGAAGGAGTGAGATATACAGCATTTATTCACGAAACAGAGCAAGATTGTACTCCAGTGAAGGAATTTACATGAGAACAGCTACAGTGAACGAGCAGCTGAGAGTTAATACACACTTACTGAGGAAACATCATACTGATGCTAATGGTATTGGACTGCAGAATTAATATACCTGGCAGTATATAAATAGAGCTTGTTTGCATGGACCTTTCAAATGTATTGTTACAAATATGTTTACAGAGTCGTGGCGGAGGACATTCAATTTCCTGCAGTTTCACACTATTAAGACTCAAGTACTCTTAAGTGGAAACAGCTTGGGTAGCATTATATAAATCTATCTCTACAACAACGTTATAACCTTCGATGTTCCCATTACACCAAGCTAAAGCATACAAATGGTAAAGAGTGTGGTGATATTACATTAACTTAGTATAGTTCACGGATCATTCCGAATCTAAACTCCTTATGTGTGTTCAAATGGCATAAGCACTTGCGAGAGAAACATCCAATTACATGAGCGAACATCAGACCTAACACCACAAGGAGTGTTAATCAGACTCATCCAATTAAGCAGAGATGAATTTGACTCTGTAAAACTGAGGTGAGGATGTTGTAAGACAGAAAAAACAACGAGTAATTCTAGAAAAAAAAGGGAAAGTAACCTTTTATTGCCTTAGCATTGAGGCAAAACATATTAAATATGATGCTAGATTTTTATTTTATTCAGTTGGGTTGTGAAAGGGCTCACTGAGGGGATTTTCCTCAGAAATAACTAAGAAGCATGGTCATGATGTAACTAATGGTACACAGGCTACTTGCAGTGAGAAGAAAATGAAATGCTGTAGATGGTTCAACGGAGAGATACAGAGGGAGAACGTTGACTAAGAAAAGAATCACAGGATGAGACAGCGAGAGGATTCAAGTTGGAAATGAAAGAAGGGGTTCTTTATTGACTAACTCTATGAATTAAAGTGGACCTATCATGCTATATTTGAATAATATAGTGTAGGACCATACCTATATAAGGCATATTTATACTTTTTTTTTTCAAAATACCAAACAGATCATGCATTTTAGCCATGCCTCATTTTGCTCAATTTGAAATTTTTTAGCTCTGTTTTTGCAAGGGCAGATTCTGTGATAACAGCACCATCTACAGGCCTGGCATATGTACTACAACGTCTCCAGCGCTTTCGAACGGCAATGGCCGTGGCTGTCTCCTCCTGATTGGTGGAGTTGGCCCAATAGCCGCAGCGCCACCGTCCTGACGTCAGAACAGTGTTCAAATCTGGATCAGTTTTTATCAGATCCGTTGCAGCCCCTTTTTTAGAGATTTGGGTATGGAGGAAAATAGAGAGGGTTGTGTTTTCTGACACTTGGTGAGTTCCCTGGAACACCGGGGACACATATTCATGTATAAAAGACGTACAAAAGTGCATTTTGCATGATAGGTCCCCTTTAAAGTTAAAAAATACACTTTGACCCACAGTGCTGGAAAACTAAAAGCTAAAAGCTAAAAGCTGGACTAAAATCTGCCACAGAGCTTTTAGTTTAAAAGGTAGAGTTTGTCAAGGCTTTGAGGGCAGGGAGAGGCCACTGGCTCTACTAATGGTGCTCACTATAAACAACTCATACACTTTATTGAACAAAGACAGTTGCCACACTGGTAAAGTTGGGGCAAAATATTAAGAATAGACATTTACTGAAACAAAAAACATGTCAAAAGGCTATTTATATATAACATCCATTCAATACTGGTCCCTTAAAGTTGGCAATTCAAGTCAGCCTAAATAAGCATTCGTACATACAAATAACCTGGAGAAATGAGTGGAGAAACATCAAAAAGTGCATTCTTTGATAACAGTCAGGAAAGACAAGATAGGCATGACAATTATGTGATACAACCAGATCTCAAGGGCCCCCACTTGAACAAGGATACGGCTGAACAAAAAGAATGATGTTTACAAGGACACAGGAATTTAGAGGAAGCTAAGTGGTGAGCGAGAGTGGTGTGAAAACTGTCGACACAAGCTGCTTTGTTTCACGTTTAATACCAAAAATCAATAAACAAATCAATATTGTTCAGTTGGTATTGAGACATATTTCCTCTTACACAGACACGTTGGCTGTTGGTTCTAGTCGTTGCAGTGTGTTAGGGTGCAACTAAAGATGTTAGGGTGTTACTATATGACTAAGTTGTTCTAAATCAAAGCAAATGTTTAAAAAATACATAAAATAAAGTATTAATTTCTTATGCAAATAACCATTATAGAGGACAAAAACAAAGTAAAGAAGGCTAATTAAGACTTTTTCAAATGTTGGCAATGACTTGATTTGTAAAAAAAAAACATATTTGTTGGGGTTACATTTGCTTGCACCAACTCAAATGACCGTGTGTGTCCCAGGGAATGACAACAGTGAAAATCTATCTACTTCACTGCACACCTGATGCTTTCCAAGTAAATAGTCCTATTTATGACCAGCAGTAGGCAACAGATAAAGAGAATGTTGATCCAGACAGGTATAGACAGAGCCAGAAAAGGAACGGACCAGAATTAGAAGTACTGAATAATACATTAACATTTTCCCCTCTCGTACCGCAGGTCTAATGTTTAAATGATGAATCGCCTCAAGGTACCCAGGAGGCACTATGGAGAAAATTAGTCGGATATATATTTGACTTTTGTATTCAAATCATCAAAAAAAGCCAAGTTAGAGTCAGGCCCACACACACATGAATAAACAAAAAACTTACCAGACAGAAAAAAAACAGGCTAATGAATAAATAAAACAGTGTAACCGGCAGTATAAATAGCTGTGTGCGAGTGATGCCCGGAGAGAGACGTTCAGTGAGTGATCTGATCAGTGCTGCTGTCGGGTCTGCTCAGAGCTCAGGAGACGCTGTGGTGCTGACAGCTGACTCTCATTGCCCCTGAAGTGAGGGGAGACGGCAGGACACGAGGAAGAAAGAGACAGCGGACAAAGAGAAGGAGCAGGGAGGTGGGAGGACAGGGACCAAACGAGTAGCCTGAGGCAGAAATAGTGACTAAAAAAGAGTAAATAGAGGTGAAAGAGAGAAATGTTAAGTGACCTCTTGAACTTGTTAGAATTGGGCTAATTATTAATAACCTAATTCCCTGGTGCTTGAATCGGATTGGGTTTTTCTTGTAACTTAAAAGGATGTGACACTGCCTAGTCTAGCACTATTCCCAATGTAGGCTGTATTACTTTGTTCCATTGTAAGTGTACAGGGAACAGATGTTCATCAAATTGAGTTTTGCAGATACAGAGGATTTTTTTAAGGATATTCAAACATTATCTTGAGGTATTTCAGAGATTTTCTGCATGATTACTGTGATGGAGTTAAAAATACATTGGGTATACAACTATGTACTTCATTTGAACAATGATTGATAAAACAGCCATATAGAGGTAGGAAAGGAAGAGAGACATGCATCAGTAAGTGCTGAAAGGTTTTTATATGCATGTACTTTTATTAATTATTATAATGTGCATTGAATATATTCATTTTTTGGCGGAGGTATAAATTCAAAGGTGTTTTCTTGTTAGCACCTTTCACGCGAAATTGCATTATATTTAATGATATACATTTCATTTTACACTTAAAGTGCAAGTGCTCCTACCTTTGCAGTATCCGTTTACGTCTTACAAACACCTATTTGTATGCAAATTAATTTATATTAATATACATGAACAGAGTGCTAACTTGAATGCTCTTTATTTAAATGTTACTCAAATTGCTGAAATATTTGCAGCATAAATAATAATTTAGATGGATAACTTGAGAAACAGAATATCAATAATGGCTTCAACGTCATTTAAATATCACTTCAATCAGCAGTTCTCACTTCCAGGTGGCACACTGTAACCTGAATTTGACTTCTGAAGACAAAACACCATTTCAAATTTGCAAGATCTCGAAAGGAGAAGAAAAAAAAGGGTGAAGGGGGATGAGGAGGACATAGAGATGAGACAGAGCTGCGATGTACGAGGAGTGACACAGGTCAGAGGTGGGAGAATACATTACAAAAGCAGTGGGAGGAGAAAGACACCAAGGGTTGAGTATGGAGGGAGAAAAAGTAGGAATATAGTGTGACGGACTGGAAGAAGGGAGGTGTGAGAGATGAGAAGGAAGGGTGGAGGACAAAGAAAGAAAGACAGGCTAGAAAGAGAGAGAGATGGAGAGAGAGAGAGAGAGAGAGAGAGAGAGAGAGAGAGAGAGAGAGAGAGAGAGAGATGGAGAGAGAGATAAGGAAAAATGAGGCGGGGAGAAGGTGGGGTGGGGCCGGCGGGTGACTTGAGGGCAGCTGGTGAAATGAATAAAGCATCTGAGGGACCACCACTGAGCGGTCAAAGCGTGTGTTTGTGTGCCTTTTTGACCATGTTCGTGAGGACGTGGTGACAGAAAGTGAATTTGACAGCGAGAGAGAGGAAGAGAAATGAAAGAGAGACATTTGAAAAGAGAGTGAGGTGGATCTGGCCCAAAGTGTAGAGGATTAGGGATTTAGGGCTTCTTCGAGCAGCCAATGTGTTTACATGAAGCCAGAAATATGCCTCTTGCCTGGAGATGTGGGTATTCTGTGAATCCAAGTTGGATTTAGATTTAGCAGTTACATTTGAGGGAGGGAATATGGCAACACAAGCAGCACACTCCGTATGACTTGTTGTGGTGGAGGGCCGAGGGCATTGTTTGTGCTGACTTAAAACGCACACAAGAGAGTGACTGCACATTCTTCACCATAAAAGAAAGGATACAACAGTTGTTTCCAGATTGTTACTTTGCCAAGTTTTACAGATGTTTCCACATAATTACCAGGAGAGAAAATATGTAAAACACACAACAAGATGCAAAAAAACACATTAGAAGTTTATCGAGTGTGAGAAACACCATCATCTTTGTGCTTTGGTTTACTTTGGAGACTAAACTAAGGCTGTATCTAAAAAAAAAAAACCTGGTTCTTGTGTGATGAGTTCACAGAGGGGGCATGATGGGAACACTCAGCTTCAATCAGATCACAATCCATAATAGATGTCCATGTAAATATCTTATGAGGGTGAGCTATGGAGAAAATGACTCTGTACTTAGGAACACACACATACCCACATATACACAAACACAAGTGCAGACCTCCCTCACTGTCATGCAAGAAAAAAAGTGTAATAGAGTGTATTTATCTAATATTCATGCACTTAATGGATCTTTTGTGTGAATGCTGTCTTCTCTTTGCAGTTGTTCATGCTCAACAAAAACAGGACAGCTTGTAAAAGACACGTGTTCCCATTTGAATGAGATTTTTCAGTTAAAATATAGAAAAGCATAAATAAAAAATGTTCCATGGATTTTACTTTATCATTGTCATTATTAAAAAGTAAAAATTGTTGGCAGTAAAGCAAGAAAACACACTTGGGTGAACGTAGCAAACTGTGTACCACTTTGTTGGATGGAAGAACACTGAATGTACGCCCACACAACTGATCTGCTTCAATCCCTGATAAGTAGAAGTAGAAGTTTGCTCACACTCTGAAGGACACAACGGTCGACATATTTAAAACAGAGATTTAAAACGTTAAAGGAATAAAATGTCACTTGATAAAAAAAACATTATACTGCACTGATATTAGACCAATTACATTTCTGGTGAGGGGTCTCCATTTAAAAATGTAAAGTCAGACAAATATGTAGACTACATTTAGAGAGACGCAATGTTTTTTAGGATTGTGCTAGTCCTATTAAACATAGCCTAGTTAATTAATAATTCAGTTGGGCTTCAGTTTACTTTATTATGAATAACTCTGAGATGGCAAATGATTTGTAGCATAAAAACTACGTTTACGAGCAAAACACATAAAAAGGCAAACACACAGTACAAGTAGTGGAGGGGTCTATAAAAAGTTAATGTATGAACATAACTCAATAAAACGAAATCATACACACTTCAGAGGCACACACTTCTGCTATGTGCGTTACAGAATAAACGCAATTCAGCAAAAAAAACAAAAACAAGAAGGGGTATGTTCATAAGGCCAGAGAAAGGTTGAGTGGTTCGATTAACACCCCGAGATTCATCGCTCGGGGAAATGTCTGGCACCTGAGCCTTGCTTTCTGAGAAATATGACCAACACAATAATACAGTAGTTGAAGAACCCTGGTCTAAAGATAGTTCTGATCTGGGCATTGCTTCAAAATGCAATCTTTATGGAAATTGACGCAGCTGAAAGAAAAAAAAAGGTAATTTATTTATGAATCAGCTGAAAAAATATATTTCTTTGTTCAATGCTCTAAAACACTGAAGATGAAATACACCTGACACATGGCAAAAATGTAAAATGGCAACAAATCGTAACAAAGAAAAATAAATTCAAATGTCAACCATACAACATTTAAATATAGAGACACATGCAGACCTCAGACACACACGGCGCAGCTATTCACTCACTTACAAGCCCATTACTTGGAAACATAGAAGTTTGGCTGCTTTGAGAGTCTGCTCTGTGCCGTCTGGGTCGTGATGATATTATGAGTGCAGATGCAGTGCTAAGCCCTGCATCGCCCCACAGGGGAGCACTAAAAGCAAACCCTGACCCTGTTGATCGTCAATAATTCAGCAGAAATCAGGGTTAGAAGAAGTGCAACGCCAATCGACACATCATTTCAACAGCGAGCAGAACAGACGTTGGTCTCTGCCATCATAAAGTTTGCATAAGGCTCAGGCCTCCCTGTTAGCTGTCCACAGGGCTGAACATTAGCTCCATTACGTCAAAAGAATGAAGGCGATGGGACGAGAATGGGGGATAAAGTGGTGGTGAGTCATCCACCAATCTGGGTCTCTATCTGCTGAGACTCGCCTGGCATGGACAAAATGGAGCTGAACCACAGTTAGTACAGAAAACCATCAGTAACTGGAGGACAAACTCGGCCATGTTTATATGGAGCATAAGACAGCATCAGGGACAGATAAGTCAACGAACGATGGCGAGATTGTAAAAGTGTAAAAAAGTGACACGGACAAGGGTACAAAAGTGAAAAGACAGCATCCTGTTCATCTACCCATTTCACTTAAAACACTTTTTCTTTGACTCTTTATGAATCCATCCATCTTCTACAGCTTATCTAAAGTTGAGGTCGCGGAAGTAGCAGTACCTCTTTACAAATGGCTATCAAAAAGACCCCATTGGCATGGAGAAGAAGAACATGGTTTATAAATGAGACCAACTAACTGTGTATGTAGGGAATACATTATGTTTGAGGATTATTCCCCTGCTTGACTTGCGTTTCTTTTTTGTATTTTTAATATTTCAGGTAGTACAATTGCTTTGTTGTGCTGTGTTCGTGTCCCACAGGCACAGTTCTCTCTCTTTGTACAAACCACTACTAACTATTGCATGTCCAGGGAGAGGAATCCCGCCTCAGTTGCTCTTCTTTTGAGTACTAACACTGTTCTAGTTTTTCAGGGGGAGTTATATCCAAAGAGAGGGTTTAAGGACATTTGGTTTTGTAATACTGTACAGGTTGTAAGTAAGGGATAATGTGCAGCGAGGCGGTCATTATGGGGAAAGAACACCCGACAGGCTTGTCAGGAGCCCGACGTGAAGCGGAGGGATCTTGATCAGCATGAAGGGTGTTCTTTTCCCCATAATGACCAAGTCGCTGCATATTATCCCGCTTATTACAAGGCCACATTCTCAACAAAGTAACGACATGAGTCCCAATATTAATTGAAATGCTTTTATTGATTTAGAAAATGTTTTTATTGATTTAAAAAAATAGTAGGCTATTATTGATTTAAAATGACATGCATCCGCTAAGAAAAATAGTCCGTTGTTACTGTTTGAACTACGTAATGTAGCAACGGCAGGAACTGCTTCGATAGCGTTTTTGCGGACATTTTTTATTACAGATTTGAAAACATCGTTGCTTGCTTTAAAAGTAGCACAATTCATTATGTCAAACATTGGAAAATCTAGATATCCCTGCCCTAATGCCAGAGTAACTGGCAACTGAATATGTTTTGCCGTTTGAAGTCTATGTCTGGACCTTTGCGTAAAAAGGAGGTTTCTGCCCCGTTACTTCTCCGCTGTTCTCTTGTCCCAGTTCAAAAAGCAAACTGCATGCAGTTTGCTTTTCAGCCCAACTGTATACAGTTAAATCGACCGGACTTCTTTCTGCAGATGTGAGCATCCTTAACAACGGTCAATAAGTCCTTGACAGCAGTCTGTCTATAGTGGATTAACAACGTGTCACGTGTTCTGAATTGACCAATCATAATTGAGTATTCAACTAAACCATGTAATAAAGCCCCTTAAAGGTCCCCTATTATACTGTTTTTCATCAATATATTATAGGTCTCAGATATATACAAAACATGTCTCTGAAGTGTTTTGCTCGAAATACCAAACAGATCACCCATTGCAGCATCCCATAATCCCCTCTGTTTCAGTCCTGTTTCAAAAGTGCTGATTCTCTGTCTGTTACTTTAGATGATAATAAGGTGCCACTCCCCACGCCCCTCTAAAAGATATTTGGTTAAAAAGAACACAATGGTGCTCTAGGAGGAGATTCAGGTGATAAGGTGGCCGGGTGTCACCTTGGTTGGTTATTGGCTAATGGTTACACAAGCCAACAAATCGTTCTGACATCATAAAGTGGCCAAAATCTGATCAGCTCATTTTCAAACAGGTCTTTATATAAATGGATCAGGACAAAAAGTGAGCGAATCTTGTCCTGAAACTTTCAGAATCTCTTTACACAGAGGGGACACATGTTTATGTATAAAAGACATGAAAAAGTGGATTTTGCATAATAGGTCCCCTTTAAGTTAAACGTGTGATATGTGAAATTGACTGGACTCCTCCATGTATTAAAATAATCCCAAAATGTTCGCAAACAAATTAAAAGGTCACACATGCAAGGGTTGCTGCACATCACAAGACTTGACATTAAGCACACCGTTACAGGATTTGGAGCCTTTGACTGTCTGGGTTTTTCTCTGTGACATTAAAGCTTCTATTTTTTTTCTAACAGGGAAGACTAAAGCAAGTAAAATCATAAAATTGCCTATCTTGTATGAGGAAGTTTCAATCAAACCCGATTCAAGTTGACCCCTGCAGTGATTTGCATTAAACAGGTGACTGAGATTTGCATTTTTATGGAGTTCCCATGGCCTTCTTTTGCCCTTAACTCTCTTTGAACAGACGAGGAGATAGGGAAGTTAATTATGGACCACACAGCCCACAATGGGGATGATCTCAATGGCTTTTTTGTGTTATCCCAGATAGCTTTTAATTGAATTATGAACATAATGGTGTGAGCCCGTGTGGGGGGGGGAACGCTGAACACAGTGTTCCCTGGTTTAAACAATCGCATTATTACAATCAATTATACTGACAAAGTTTAGCTTCTTTTCAGAACAATGCAATCGTTTCTGATTTTATGTACAGAATTAAATTGTTTATGTTGCATGATGAATATATTTAGGTCACCATTGAAGGTCAGGGATGTTTCTCAGTATCAGAATACACAGTCAAAGACTTACATAGGATAAAATAAATGTAAATAATGCATAATTTGCGGAATAAAAAGGGTCATATTTATGGTTTAGTGAAAATGTGTATTGTAAAAATATATTTTAAGAACAAGCCATCGAGCTTTGATTCAAGTCAATTTATTCTGACACAAGACCAATGATACAGGAAACTGCTTTAGCTGAAAGAAGCACTATTTCATTATTTCTCAAAAAGGCCTAAAATAATTAATGTAATCTTGTATTATGAAAGAGACCAAAATACGGCCTCACTTAGCATGCTGTTAAGGTCTCTTGCATGTCAATAAAAGTGTTTCTCTGTCAACAACTGGATGCTTTGAAAAGTTACCGAAAAAATATATGCAGAAAAATATTCGTTTTTTAGACAAAAACTTTTTTTTAGCATTTTTAAGAGACCTAAAGCATTTGTCATATTCTATTTCACTGACAAATTTGTTCTGATAACTCTCATAAATATTTATTGGTGCAACTTTGTAGCTAGAAAAGGCTTTAAAACTGACAGCAGCGAGCAGATCCACTTATCTGCTTCAATTTCGCTCAGTGCTTTCATCTAATATTCCTTGTCATTTTAAGAGGTCAGTGTTTTTCTGCTGTTTTTGAGGTAAAACTGTTCCTCAAAGTAAATATGGGATAACAATGCAAATGAGTTGGGAGGAAAGTCTGAAGGCATCAAATTATAAAAGCATTTAATTTCCACAAATGCTGTCGGATAATAAAAGTGATGAAAGAAAGAAAATCATTTCTAGTCAGTGTAATGAGGCTGCGCTATATTTAAAGCATAGAGGGCCCGAGGAAAATATATATCATACATGTATATGAACACAAATTAATATTTAAAGACAGACTATAATAACACAATGAAACTTCAGAAAGCGCAAAAACACAAATGCAGCAACGCACACACAAGTTCATAAACGCGTAGAACATTTAGGAGACACACACACACAAAGACTTTCATTTCTCACAACAACAAAGCCCCCGGGCCCCCAGGCGGAGAGAGACAGGGGTCCCAGAGGACAGCGGTGGGTGGATACAAAAAGGATTTCCCGGAGTGAATAACACCATCACATGACACTTTTAATAAAATCCTTTTTCTCTCCCTCCTCCTCCTCAGTGTCTACCGTACGTAGTGAGTATCTCTTTCTTCTCATTCTCAATTTATACTGTGAAAGGGTGGGCGATGCGACCTAAAATCATATCAGTATGTTTTTTCCACAGAAAAAGTCTAATAATTAAAAGATTGAAAACACTAAAAGCATAAGTCCGACTCTTCACTCTATTGCAATGTAAATCCAATGAGAAAAAAAAAAAATCTAAAAAACAAACAAAAATAACAGATGTTTTCATTAGCTCCAAAAAACGTTGAGGAAAGGTCTCCATGTGTATTATGTTTAAAAAAACATGTATTTCAAAATCCATGTCATGGAAAAGGGACCCGGTGACGCTAATGGAAATGGTATATTTAACCCCTAACTGTATGTCCCTTTGTCTGACGCTGCTTTTCCATTCACATAATCTCCTTCAATCTTTTAATTGACCCCACAAAACACCGCAGCATTGCCAAAGGTAGAAAGAGGAATATACTCATGCATGCATAGAGACAATAATGATATTCCCTCTCTTCATCATAACTTGACACTAACAGCAAGCGAGGTAGATTTCTCATGGAGCTGGGAAATGACTCAGTAATTTAAATAAAATCAAAATGACATTATACCCACTTAGAATCAGGAGGTAAACCAACGATAGCTGTTAATTGATGCTGACAGTTTTATTCACTCTCTTGCAGGCAATGCATAAGATAAAGAATATTCTGACACAGCAAGAATAACATCGCACATTTCTGCCTACCCATCTACTTGTGTACATACTGTAGGTCCTATTATATAATCTCGGGCGCATTAAAGTGGGCATAATGCTTGATACAGGTTGTCAAATTAGAAAAAGGCATGAACATTCACGGAGGAATACATAGAAGTAAGTAAGTTGCGCTTCTATTGTGTATAACAAATAAGAAATATGCTTGTTAAAAAATTCAGGTCATGTTTAAAGTTAGATGAAATTCCAACTGAGTTTGGATGGGGGCTGTTGGCTTATTAGGGGGGAATGTCAGAACAAGTATACAATGTATAGTGTTGGAACGATTATACAAACTTAAATAAACTGCATTGCGTTTGCGTGAGTGTTAATAACACCAACAGTGCCTAAGCTCTTGAATTTTAACAAAATTGAGAGGTAAAGTAGCAGTTATGGTAATTTCAGTTTTAAAATCTAAGAAAATGTCACCTGTACAATGTGGAATCATACATGTGAAGTGCTATTGAAAGTTGCTTGCTTGTTGGCTACAGCAGGGACAGAAACGGCAACCTTTCAGTTATGGTACAATCTCTGCATTAGACCAGTCTGCCATCCCATGAATTAAAAGGGCACATAGATAGGGAGAAAGATATATCTGAGGCACCAAGTACACAACAATTTACATATTCATCTACATATCCACAGACCAACAAGCTAATTAGACTATATTGATTAGACTGACTCTTCACCTCAGTGGAACTTTGTCTTTTCTTCCAAACACATCAAATATACAATGATCACAACAACACACCATTAGTATTCCAACAAATATAAGCTCCAGTACAAAATAGTAGAAATGTAGCAGCATGAGAACACACATCTCATAAAAATCAAGTTATCCATAGTGCATCTGTTCGCTTTAGTCTTCTCAGCAAAACTGCTCACATATAGTATAATGAACATCATTTCAATACAGAACTCATTTATAACAACGCTAAAAATTCATAGATTCATAGACAATATACACTCAATATGCATGGTTTTAGAACTTTGAACATTATATAAGGCTTCCCTTCCCTGTGTACCTACTGTACGAGAACACACAATCTCATTACTTAATTGCATCAGGACACCTACACCAGTGGTTCTCAACTGGTGGGTCGCGACCCAAAAGTGGGTCGCGGACCCGTTTCAAGTGGGTCGCGGATGTGTGAGTGAAGAAAAAAAAGTTGAAAAAAAAATTGCAATTTTTTTTTTTTTTTTGGGGGGAAAAAATGCAAACTTTTATTTTGAAGGACCGATTTTCTAACGCTGTGCATGCAGTAGGCGTTGGACTGGAAGTACCGGAGACCATAAATGGTTTTGAAAACGTCTGTCACGTAGTGATCATCTTCTCAATAAAACATCTCTGCTGATGTTTTTTCGAGTCTTCTGGCCAATCAGATTCAAGATTGTTGCCGGAAGTCCCCACGGAGAATAACTGCGGTAGAACTCTTCTTTATACATCCATGGGTACAACTTCAGATAAAAATGAACACATAATGAAATATGACCCCCGGTTTGATGATTGACAGGTCACAGAACAATGGGAGCTATCTACCCTTACCCACAATTTAAAGTAAATCACACAGACTATCTCCTCTTCTCGCAGCAAGATGTCAGAACTCAGTGAAAAACAAACAATGGCATAAAATATTATTAATATGTCGGGTAGTAATAGATTTATTTATTTTCTTCTCAGAGTGTACCAGAATGCGTAGTTTATGTTAGTATTTCTAAAAATCTCCTGGGGGAGAATCCCCCCAGACCCCCCTGCTGGGGTTGGGTTTTCAGCATGTGTGCCTTTTTATATAGTTCAGCTTTGATTCCATCATCTCATTAAACCTTGTTTAAAAGCATACTTTAGTTCTGTGAAGGGATATAAGGGATATATGCACTGTACTTCACTTTTATTAATATTGTATTCTCAAAAGCGTATATATTACAGCACGATTTTTTGTTGAATAGATTTGAGTGCTTCAAAATGTTGGGTCGCGATGTATTGACCAAGTAAAAAGTGGGTCCCGAGGCCTAACCAGTTGAGAACCACTGACCTACACATACATCTTTCTCCACAGCTTTATAATAACCTGCAAAGCCACATACATGTAGGAACATATCATTGTAATGTTCAATTACAGAATATGCAGTATACTCACACCATACACACACACACACACACACACACACACACACAGACACAGACACACACAGACTCAACAGTATCATTTATTTTGCTGGTTGACTAGTATTTTGTGATACATCCACAGAGATTAATTAAGTGACTCCCACCACTTTCGCTCCTCATAATGGCTAATCTAAAGATCATTAGTAACAGTATACGCTTGACTTGTGTTATTTATTATGCTTGTTCTGTTCCCTATTAAAAACTCTGTCTGGGTCGTGATTGATGCCGAGGTGCCCCCATGCGTTCATGTGTCCACGCAGGCTGGCCGATAACAGACGCCATGTCTATCGCAGATAAATTGCAGATAAATTGCAGATACTCTCTCTAGGTCGTCCTCAGACGAGCTCTCCATCGTCGCTTCCAGTCATCCCGGTTCTCCGTATAGGATTTTTGGGATGACTTTGTTCTTCATGGTTGGCTTTACTATGCTGATTAAGGACTAGGGGGCGCAACTCCTCTCAGTCCTGGTTTTTAGTTCAGAGTGTCCTAGATGGGTTGCCTTCCATGGCTATGAGCCCCATCTGCCCGGGGAGCATTGTAGGGAACGGTGCCTTGCTCAGGGACACCTCGGTAGCATTTGGTCTTGCCGGGACTTGAACTGGTGACTCCCTATCGACTCCCTATCGACTTCGCCACCACCGCCCACAAAAAAATATATACATTGCAGATAAATTGCAGATAAATCGCAGATAAAATTGCTTTCACGTCGTGGTAAGCTATCATCATTGGCACATTATGAAACCTCAAAGTTTAGTTTCAGCCACTTGTGGGAAAACAACATTTCTCCTCATGTGGGGATATACTGTATCTCCAGTGCTGGTATAAGACTGTTTTATTTATTGTGGCTACATTTACAGCATGGGGTAATACGATCCCCATGCTGTCTCTGTTTACCTACACTATATTGCTAATAGTTAACCTTTCCCAAAGACACAGTACTTCAATAATGAACTTAAATAAAGCTTTTCGATCTCTTTTAACGATCCCTTCAAGATGCGCCTGGAGAATGTGTCTATTAATATTGAGGGTAAAGTAAAGTAGTGCCTCAGATAGAGTTGCATGAAAGGCTTCACGTGTAAAACTATGTTTTACTCAGCAGAATAATGGGACAAAGAGTTTTTATATCTCTTTAAGTAATGAAACAATTCAAACATTATTAAGGCATCCGTTTTCAGTGAGCTAACATACCTGATACATATTAGGTCCGACTGTGTAACATAGCGAGCGTTAGATCCACTCGTAAGGTAGATAAAATATGTTAAAGAAAGTGTACTCTCCTAAATTGCGCTCCACACTGCCAAACCAACCTTGAAAATCACTTCTAGAAATGTGATTTAAACAGTCTGATCCTCCAGGTATCAATAACTAAAAGACTTACAGAGGTAGTGCCAAATTTAGATGTTACCTTTTCATGACAGCTCTTTTCTGCCAAGTACATTTTCGTCATAAACACAACTTTTCTCACTGTAGAATAGAAACTCCACCTATGGTATTTGAACAATTCAATTGGAGAGAAGTAGGCAAGCCAAGAGAGAAACTACATTACTACTGTAGCAGCAATTCTCAAAAAGGTAAATGGACAACCAAATCACCCTGACATTCATGCTGATACTTTCCCGCTGATCCACAGAGGCGCCAAGTGTATGAACGCCAATGGAGATGGATGGGTCTGCCTGTCCCTGAACAATATAGGCTGCAGTCAACCATACAAGCAGTGATAAAAGCCGATGTTATCACCCTCCAGGCTTATCCCCAGGGTGAAGCTTCACAGTACTGACTCTTCCTTCGCATCCAAGACCACCTCAATCTACTTTCTATATTCACTAAAAACAGAGCACTTTTCAAAGCAAATATGTCTTGAATGATGATGACATTGGCAAAATGTCATAGCGTAGAGGCAGTTTGTCACTTTCAAAATGCCATATACATGTATAGTAGTCACATTAAGTATACCCAGAAAAAAGTTGGCCAAATCCATCTCAGATAATGTCAATTTAGCTTGTATCCTATTTTTAGTTTGAACTTTAAACAAGATTCTCAAACCCTGCAAACCTGTCAATGAAGTAAACACTCTCGACTGTGTTAGGAGATGCTGACCTTGAAGATATGACCTTTCTCATAAAAGAAAGTCTGGTGATCGTGAAAAATGATTATTTCCTTTAGGCTAATGTAATGGCACAAGGAAGCAAAACGCTATAAATGAAACAATTTCATAAAACTTGAACCAGTGGATGAAAGAAGTGGGATTTTCTGCAATATTGGTTTGAGGAGTCTTAATGAACATTGTATCGTTTGGTTTACACCAGAGGTGGGACCAAGTCATTGTTTTGCAAGTCCGAGTCAAGTCTCAAGTCTTTGCGCTCAAGTCCAAGTCAAGTCTCAAGTCAGGATGGGCAAGTTCAAGTCAAGTCCAAGTCCTAAACTTTGACAAAACGATTCTTAAACAAGTCATTATGTGCTTTTCACCAAATGTAATGACATCGATCAACGGAATAATACTTAATAATCAAACTGCTCTTTATTAGTCTCATTAATAATTGAATAATCCATTTTCTCTCTGCTGGTAAAGTAACGGGTTTTTCTTCTATTTTAAGAGGGATCAGTAAGGTAAGGCTACCGTGACGGTTTGATTCAGAAGGAGTTTAATGTATAAGATCCCTGATGTTGAGGTGACCAGAATGTTTATTTCCACTGTGTACAACATGTTATAAGGGACCCACGATCTATCTTTATGCAAGGGATAATGTGCAGCGAGGCGTCTCTATGGGGAAAAAAACCTGAATCTACATCCCTCTGCAGGTGGTACTTTACAGTAACTATATGTTGATGCTAATACTTTTGTACTTTTACTTGTAACATTTTGAATGCAGGACTTTTTATTGTAACCGAGTATTCCTACACTCTACACTGTACTTTTACTCAAGTACAAGATCTGAACTTCTCCCACCTCTGACAATAAATCCTGAGTGGTTACCAAAATAAAACCCCTGCTCTGAAGGTTATTTTCATTTTACAAATCCTGCACTCAGCTTAGCTTTCTCCAATATCATTGAAATGCAGCCAGATGCTGCTTCTTTTTTCGGTTTTCGCTAATTTCTTGACTTTTTCCGACGCGCTTGCATTTAAATCCGGCTCCCCGTCTCCCCGTGGCTCTGTGTAGCTGGCCTGTACCACTACACCTGCTGTCTTTGGAGCGTCTGCCCCCCAACCTTCTTTCACATAATGGTATGATCCTAGTGTGTCCTCGCATATGATTGGCCGCATGGTGGCCCAGCTAAATAAAGACCCGCCCCTGCCTGCAAGGATTCTCAGCAAGAGTAGAAGCGGCTGGAGATTCTGCTCTCCCCGACGGGAGTCTGCTCTTCTAGCGGCATCTCGCGATCGGCGTGTTGGAGACCTTTACATTATCAAGTCACCTCAAGTCAGAAGGCTCAAGTCCAAGTCAAGTCCCGAGTCATTGGTGTTCAAGTCCAAGTCGAGTCGCAAGTGTTTTGTGATTTTGTCAAGTCGAGTCCAAAGTCATCAAATTGGTGACTCGAGTCTGACTCGAGTCCAAGTCATGTGACTCGAGTCCACACCTCTGGTTTACACATACAAAGGATTTTAGCTGTGGTGCATAAGGGTGCATACATAACAGTAAGAGGAGTTACGTTAAACAAGAAGGAGCAAATAAATAAATAATATAAAATGTAAAATAAGAAGAAATATAAATACACACAAAAGTTAGTACAAAACGAATGTAACAATTTTTTCAGAAAAATAAGATATGTGCTTTGAAACTAGCTTCAATGCCTACAGCTGCACCAGGAGGGTTACATATTTAATAGAGTATCACTTTAATTATAATGGCTGCTATACACTTTGAATAAAAACCCTATTAAAAAATAATCAAACTATAGCGTGGTGTGGTTAAAGTGCTTTGGATTGAGAAATATTAGACTAAGTTGTACAACACATACATATCAAAAGGGGTGAGGGATGTTGTGGCATTTGTTATGTTGGGCTCTGCAGCCATCACCTAGGGGAAACTAACTTTTAACTTTGGACAACTTTCAATTATTGGCAAATCTGTACAAAACCTCCATCTGGACCCCCCCTTTGCTGAGCCAAATGACAGTGTTTACTCGTCTTGCATTGTTTGCAATGCTCTAAGCTTTTGGTAGTTTGTTGTATTTGTCCCACAAACAGTTATTTGAGGTCAGCACAGATTTGATATGTTCCCTTTTGTGGAAAATAATTTAAAAGTTGTGAAACCACACACAAGTCTCCTGAAAATGTTGATGTTGAATGCTGTTGAATTTCTGGTCTATACACATGTTGGTGCAGTATGTGAGATAGACCAAAATCCTCTGGATTACATGACTTGATCAGAATACAGATGAAATCATTGAAGAGGAAGAGGATAAAGTCGATGGTATCTTTACTGCACATAAATTGCTATTTGTGATTTCCACCCCTTTGGGAAGGTTACATTAACATATGTTACCGGAGGTATTAAGGAACCAAGGGCAACCAGTTGAAACGTCTACTTTTTTTTTTCTTTACACAGGTTTTATCTTAAAATAAGTATTGTATTTCTCTTTTGAAAAGTAACCGCAAAAAGAAGAATCTGAACTGTGTGATCAGAGAAAAACACTGAATACGAGAAACAATTACTTTTATGGACCTAAAAGACACCTATTCACTCAAATATGTTGGCAGTTATAAAAGTGATGCTATATATTTGATGAGATACTTATTGATGTTTACATGCATTAGAAACTGTATGACTTAGCTACAATTATGTAAACTTCAACAGAGTTCAATCATTTTTAATAGAAAATATACACTAATATTAGATAGAAAGACTTCCAACTTATTTTGAGGCCAAAAGAGACTTCACTGTGCACTGACTTCAAAAGCCAAGGCCAGTTTGAGTCCCTTGGGTGAAAGCACATCTTCCTATATCTACTGATGTAGCCAATTAAAATGCACATCACGGTGGAGACTGTGTGTTTGCTATATCTGCCGTCCGGGCCCTGCAGCTTCAACCCTCACAGCCCCAACTGTTAACTCTTAAACGTGGGTCATATACAGTAATATACATTAAAGCTTGCTCTGGCATTTGAGTCCTTAACTGTGTGAACTATGAAAGGTCATCCAATTGACGGTTAAGTCACAGGGAAAATCTAACATGAAAGCACTGAAAATGAATATCATGTGTAATTGAGCTTCATAATATCTCACTTTTCTCCTAATGTATTCCTCGTTTCACCTGCCATACCATTAAAACAATCAAAAAAGGAATTCAAGAAACACATGTTCTAATGTCTTATAACTCAACTAATAGACCAATTGGGAATGCCGCTAGATAATCATTTCTTAGTGAGACTGGGCATACTTTGAAGATAAAATGTGTGTTTCAAGTGTTTGTTTTAGCAGAATCTTCTCTTTTTATTCCCGGTCATGGCTAGCTGCACACCTGATAATGAAACCCAAGTAAGTAATGCTGTGCAAGCAGATAGAGACTAGCTGGAAATACAAACAGGATCAGTGGTGAAATTGATTATAAATTGGAAACGAGAGCACTCTCAGGCACCAGTGAAGCCAAACAGTACCAACGTTATTACGCTAAATTATTGACAGAGTTAGAGACTGGCTGTGTTAAAAATTCACAGAAGTGTAAGCAAACGTAATGATTAAAAGAAGGCTGACAGCAACGTTTTGAACACTGGAATACTAAACTGTTCTACTTGAGCACTTCAAATGGGCAGTGTCCCTCATAGATCCAAAATGTAAATATTGTATGTTCATAAATGTTATAATCTTAAGTCAGCTTTTGATAAAAGGTCGGAAACAATTTGAATTTTTCAAGAACAAGACAGATTTAAAATGTCAGCTAGCAGTCCACATGCTTTTAAAGAAAAGGGTTGGTTTTTTTACGAAATGATTCACTTTTAACCCCTTATAAATCACAAATAGTGGACATAAATTCCCTCAATTTCTATCATTTTCTTTCAGAACCCAGCATAAGGTTCTCTTTGAAAACCCTCCATTTTCTTTGGCTTCTAGTTCAATTGGCTGCAGTGAAACAAGTCAAGACATTTACAACGATTTCGTGCCTCCAGGTATTTCAGGTGATCAAAGGTGAGCCGACAGAGGTGCCGCATCGCAGGAACCCCAGCCATTATCATTATTACACCTTATGTCCTCAGAGTTTGACTGTCATCACAGAGGATTTGTCATCTTCAATCAAGTCTTATGATTGCTGCTGATTAGAGGTGAAGCCAGCCAATCAGCTGCTCTCAGAAATCAAGGTAGAGATGGTTGTTGCCTCCGTTGACCTCAAAAATATCAACCCTCAACTCCCAGAGAAGATACCAGAGAAAACATGTTTCTACTGATTTTTCCATCTACAGTACAGGACTTTTCCGACAAAAGTGATAACAACAGTCAGCCCCATATTTGTCCTTCAAGCGAAACATTTGGAGAATTTGAATGACAGAGAGACGGCAGGAGAGAGAGGGACGATGAAAGCAATTAATAAAAACAAAGCCTCAATTCCCAGATGCCTTTGAATGGTCCACTCTCCTGATATGTCCCTGCCTTGCTATGCTGTCCATGTTCTCCCTGGCTGCCGTCACGGCTATAAATATCACTTATCAAACTAACTGTCTGCTCTGTAGAGAACGACGGGGAGAGACAGCGAGGGAGAAAAAAAAGGGACCAAAAATACTGGTGCGGGTATGATTGCTTGCCAAGACAAATGGCATCCATCAACTTTAGCTGGGCTCCATATTCATCCAGGATTGGAATCCAGCCATGCATACACAGGAAGGGAGGTAGCGGAGGGTGATGATAGCTGGTCTGGTTTGGTCATGTGTGCTTTTGAAGCTTCTAACCACCATCTCTGATTCTGTAGATGCATATTTTTTAGAGTGTTGATTTTAATGTCACAATCACTTCTAGGTGACCTAAGTCAAGTGGAAAGTTGTCCTCCCACTCACTATATGGCTCTGAGGCAGATGATTTCCCATTTTTTACTTTTAAACTTCAAACAGATCTGGAATCATAAACACTGGCAGCGTGTTGATTTTAACACCCTCAAAAGTAACATTTACATTGATGATTTTGCTGTGCAGCAGAGTCCTCGCTGCGCTGATCAATGAAAGGGAAAGAGCCAGGGGCATGGAAGTATGTGCAAAGGCATACTGAACGTGTGTGTGTGTGTGTGTGTGTGTGTGTGTGTGTGTGTGTGTGTGTGTGTGTGTGTGTGTGTGTGTGTGTGTGTGTGTGTGTGTGTGTGTGTGTGTGTGTGTGTGTGTGTGTGTGTGTGTGTGTGTGTGTGTGTGTGTGTGTGTGTGAGGCAGCATGAGTGTGCCAGCAGAAACATTCAGCAAAGGTTGTGAATCTTTTTTCTGCGCTGTGTCACTCCATTAACTGTAGCTACGGAGCAGTGCTCGGTCAGCAACTCATCTCCCGGTGTGAACAAAGTCTGTCTGCACACACACACACACACACACACACACACACACACACACACACACACACACACACACACACACACACACACACTCACCCTGGCCTACCCAGCACGGCTCAGAATGGCACAGCAGGACCTGGCAACATTGCTGGGTGCTACAGGTAAGAAAGCTTCTGCATGTGTGCAGAGGTAAACCCGGCTGTAAATGTGGCATCAGCCTCTGCGTCACAGGTAGCCTTCAGTGGGGGATTAAGCTCCATCCGTGTATCACAAAATGTTTTATAAACTGCTGATCGATCCTGCTGTGGCATTCAACAGAACTTTTTTCGGTTCATATATTTCTAAACTTCAAAGCCTAAATGAATCTATGGTCATATTATATTTGTATGTCATAAGTCAAAAGTCTAAAAGTAAAGAGATAAAGATAAATATACCATCCGGTAGATTTTGTGAGGTTAACGTCTGACTTTGAGCTTTATCTTCAACTACATCAGATGAAGAAACAGGAAGTGAAAAACATGAGTCATATGAATGCTACAACCAAAGTTTGAGGAAGGTAAGTTAAAGACTACAAAGAGGCACACAGCTCAACCCATACAGCATGTTTAAGGGATATACGTACATACATGATTTATAAGTATGATGACTACAAGTGATCAATAGTATGTTTCTCTAATTTGTTGCATTACATCTAAATAACCAATTGAAGAAGTATCACTCGAAGAATAGAACAATGGCAGCAAGTACTTGAGAAGTACTGCGCTGTGATTTAGCCAGCCTGAAGTTATCTTGGGGCTCTGAATGAGCCAGACCTCATCCATTCTCCTGGCATGGCAGAGTCACTTTAAAGTTCAGAGAGTCTTTAAGGTGCCTTTGGGGGTTCACCTTTGAGTTGGTAAGAGTATGTTGCGGACCAAATCCAATAGAGATCAATATAGCTTGGCGATAGAGCTGAAACAGTGAGCTGTTCTTTTCGTATTAACAGTAAGGCCATCTACATCATCAGTGAACTAAGGAATTGGTTTTATTTTAAGGGTTACCACTCAAGCAATCATTAAGTAATCCCGAGCTAGCTTTTGATTAGTGCCCAACGCGCACCGGCTCTTCAAGTGATGAAATGAAAAAGTGTAACAAATTACCACCCCTGCTTCCTAAGTACACATACTGTACTTTGGTGTTGGTTTGATGTTTGATGTTTTTTTCAGTATACATTATGAATTAAGACAATAGAAAGTTAGTCTTAATTGCCTCAAAGGGGGATCTGACATGTGCTTTTACCTTTTTGGCAACAGTTTGGGGAAGGCCATTTATGTTAAAATGCCAAAGCCAGCTCTTTCTAACAAATGTTGAAAGTGCTTAACTGGTCTGTAGAAGAGCCCTGACTTTAACCTAACCCAACATGTTGGAGAAGATTTGGACCAAAGACAGTGAGCCAGGCATCATCCCCCAACGTTAGTACCTAATCTCACTAATGTTTTCTTGAGGCCGTATTAGAGACAATTCCTGCAGCCAGGTTTTTACATTTTGTAGAAACCCTTTCCAAAAGTAAAGGGTGATGTAGCAGCATGTACAAAAAGCATTAAATGAAAGGCGGCATGTTCAGGGGTTGGCATATTTTTAGCATTAGGGTATGGTGCTTGGCTATTAAAGTGGACATATTTTTTAAATGTCTGATTTGCATATGTTAAAGGTCCCATATCATGCTTTTCCGGTTATTACCCGTCCCCTTGTGTGTTATGAAGGTTTGTATGCATGTAAACTGTCTGCAAAGTCACAAACCCTCAAAGTACACCCTGTAGCGAGTAAAACTCTGTCAGAAAGGCACAGAAAAGACCTGTCTATGCTGCCCCAGAACGCCTCGTTGGAGATTTATCTTTTTCCATTGTTTTCCTCCTGGGTACAGTGAGGTGCCCATACCCAAATGGACCCATTGGACCAATCCGTGGAGCTCCTCACACACACACACACACTCTCTCAGCGGCAAAACTGTGACGCGCTGGGGGGGGGGGGGGGGGGGTGCGGGTGCGGGTGCTAGTGGAGCCTCGCAGATGGGGGTGCTGCAGCCCCCTCAGCACCCCCGGGGGGGCAGGGGTTCCAACAAGCCATTTAGGACAGAGAGTGAACCTGAGCAATAACAGTTTATGGCGAGTACGGCAAATGAAAGTTGTAACAAGCAGTAGCGCTGACCAAAGTGACTAGAACGCAACCACAAACTTATTAAAAAAAACACGCTTTAATAAGTCAGGCAACACTAACCAGGCTTAGTGTGATTTTGTTTATTTGTACCTTACTTTGACCATTCGTTCGCTGTCATTGATCATTGTGGAGAGCAGGCAGACGTTTTGTTTTGTATTATAGCAGCTATCGGATGGAATCAATACATGGGCTCCACAGGTTGTCATGACTCATGTCCGACTATCACAATAGAATCATAATGAAAAATACGCCGGTAAAATGTGCCGGCTTATGCCACAATAGGATAGCAACAAGTAGTCAAGATAGTCAGTTTAGCTTTGGTTGCTATGCTAACATCACCCATTGTATACCAGAGAAACTTTCATAACAGCGTTGTGACGCCAAACAGCGGGCAGCACTGCAGCGGTCGGTAAATGCCGCTGAAACACATTAATAAACAATGAACCACGGCATTCTGGAGAAAAGTACAAGGGTTGAGAAGTAGTTATTTAATTTAATCTGGCTTCGTATGATTAAAAGCAACACGATCATCGACCCGACGCCGTTGGGGAGAAAATCAGCGACGTAAACGGTGACATCATGACGCAGCAGCGGCAGCACCAGTCGGGCTCTGGGCGGTGTGAACAAAACGGGGGCTGAAAAGAAAAACCGGTTCCGAACCAGAAAAGCTCTAGCACGCAGCTAGAACGGGAACCGCGTTGGTGTGAAAGGGGCATAACACGTATATACTGTAACATAAAATATCGAACAGGTTGGCATACATAGTCTACAATTCAGCATATTATATAGAGAATGTTCTAAGTGCTGCACTGCATTAAGTTTTCAAATGTGACTCATGTTCAGTGTGCAAATAGATGTGCTGTTCAGCTTTATATAACAGTGGGGTCTCTTATTAATTATTCAACTTAAATATTTCTTAAGAATGTCTTATCTTATTAATGTGTGTTGAGCACAAAAAAAAAATCTGAATTATTTGACATAGTCCTTCTTCATTGGTATTCCATCAATTAAATTATGAAAAGCCACAACAGAGACAGTCATGTTTTAGCAAGACTCAACTATCACAAGGTACGACTTGCATAGTGATTTGTAAATCTATGAAAAACTGATACTGGCCAAAATGTCCTCTGAATATTAAGTATAGAGTCAGCATAGATATGAATGCTGACATATCCCATAATCCTTGATAAGAATGGCTTCGCTAGAATAATTATTCTTCTTAAATGCAAATAATGGAGGATGACAAATGTTATTCCATTATCTTCTACAGCCTAGTGCATATCTTCCTCCTTTAGGCAACATATTTTAAGTATTTATAACTGTATTGAAAGATTATCTGTGTAAGTCATTTAAAATCAGTGAAATACACAGTTGGGCAGAAGTATATCATTCTCTGTTCCCCATCGCAATAACACGGAGATATGCTATTAATGATACATGAATGTAATTACATCTCTCTGAGCATTTAGCCTAATATGCCAAATGAATGTGGAAGCAGAATGATGAGAACCCAGCATGCGTTAATTAGCCTCATCCATGAGCAAAAGCGCTTCTATTTTGCATAGAGGCAATGTTATTACTTCAAGTAGATACAAGTTCAGATTAGTGCAAATACATTAGTTCAAATGCATTTCTGGCTCCTTGATTTAATTGAGGTCAGACTTAAATGTGTCTTCCTATTTCAGGAAAAAGAGGAAATCATTTCAAAATGTAACTTGCTGTCACACAAGGGAAGCCTGCAGAAACTAGTGCTTCTTTTATACCAGATTTTGAGTCTGTGATGACAGCATGGGATGATCATGGATGTGAAAAGATGGAATGTGCACCGCTGTTAACATGTTGCAGGAAGTACAACTGGTAAAAGATTGGACAATAGCCGATAAGTCCCGCTCTGCAGGGACAGGCATTGCACAACTGCTCCGAAGAAATACAGTTCTTCAATGCAGGACATTTTTTACTTGATATTAAAGTCATCTTCCTCTTTCCTCTATAATGAAGTCTTGAATCACAATGACCATGAAAGTGGAACCTCATTATCCAAATTTCAAATATCCTTAATGGGTTTAATAAATCTAACAAGCCTACATTATGTAACAACACTGAAGAACCTTAATAGTAAAAGAGCGCTGTAATATTAATTTTCAAGACCATTGTCTAGACATTATTTAGAACATTATATCAGCACAGTCAATGCTAATTAATGCAGAGTTTTTAAGTTAAACAGATGCTACATTATGTACAAAGGTACTGATCAGAGTTGACTGGAAGATTTGTAGTGGTGCAGTTCTCACTCATTTGCTAATGCTAGAGTTCGATGCTCCACTTCACTTATGTATATGGGTGATTTGCATGAGTCATAAATTAGTTGCGCTACTCAAGCAAGGCTCATGGGACATAAGGCAGTATATAGAATGATGTCCACCCTTGTGACACAGTTCTGTCTTTTTCTCTTCACCACCATAGCAATGAGAAACCACATAATACAGCAAGTCAAATATACATTTTTGGAATTGAATTAGAGTCCCAGAGATAAACAAATCACACATTCATTTAACGTTTCCCAAACCATTGAAAGGACAAAATCAGTAAAGATGCTAACAAAATATTAAATGTTTTCTTTGACTTGAACAGCATAGCTTTCACAATCTTCAAATGTCAACTCGCTATCTATCTTGCTTACTAACTAATCAACACATCTTTTATCTAGCAGAGCTAATGACTCAGCACGCTTAAGATTTCATGGCATGATTTTCAGTTATTAAGAGAAAAAGTCTATGCAAAGTAAGGATGTTTGTGTCATCCTTTGTCCATTGGTGTATGTAAGTCTTAAATAATGTGAGACAACAACATCCGTTTCTGGATCCAGGATGGCTCTGCCTCCAACAAAAACGCAATTAGGCAGCAATGAACAAGTGGGTGTGTTTATATTATTTTATATTAAGTACCAAATATAGAAACAGTGCAAGATAATAAAATATGCAAAAGAGACTGTGTGGTCTCAGCTTTTATACCACAATCTTTCATTGTCAGTTGACATCAATGTTGATAGAGCTCGGCATATCTCAGGGGAGGACTTAGAGAGATTCATATATTTTTCATCAGTTCAACCCCCTTTCTCCATACATGGAACACACTCATAGACACACACAAACATAATATAGCAACATCCATGCATGAATATTATATATTATTCCATCCACATAGACAAAGATTAAAAGACTGCGACCCTAAACCTATTCAGATAGCAGTATAAATATTTAATATTTCCCTACACACTGTTTATGTCAGCGGCCTTAACAATGCACCTGTATACAGATTAGCCTTGGATACAGACAGAACATTTAACAAAGGTCTGAGAGAAAAGGGAGACTTTTGACATGATTTGCCTCATGATTATGTTATTTGTGTCCACTGGATTGAGGAAATGTAGTTAAAATATTTCAAAAATCTTTAAGAAATGTGTCCTGTTTCCCCAACAAGTCCTACTGCTGAGATCTCTCTTTCAAATACCCTCCACCAGTAGATCGAATGACAACAGACAAAAGGTGAGATTGGTAACATCCAATTCAAATATTATTTTAGAAAAATATTACATCTATTTATTAATGAAGATGATATCTCTAACTCTTGGCAACACATTAAAAGATGGGATTAACACAAAAGTGAATGGAAAAGAACATAATGTGACCTGTCCCTGACCCATTATCTATTAAGGCCTTAGAGGAATTGTCCCAAAAGTACTTTTTGTACTTTTATCTTTGCAATTAAGATATGGATAAAGATATATCTGTGTGTCTCATTTGATTTTCTTAGATAAGGTGTGGCACTTGGACTCCAGATATTCTAACTCCCACCCTTGGCTCAATGATCCAATGACAATTGTGCATCAGTGCTGGGCTTACAGTATGTATACTGGGTTTATATGACTCACGTCTTTGTCTCCTTTGACTCTGTATGTTTGCAAAAGTAAAGCACTCAAGTAAGTCATCTTGCTCCAGTTTCCTTTGAAAACATTACATCCCTCTGTGTAGATAAATGCTGAGTGCTCTGGGCATCGCAAAAACATTGAAAGCATATATTGGCAGCCTCCATGCACCATTTTATCAGCATCTCGTTCAGTTATCCCTAAAGCTTTATTTTTTTATACAGAGACATGAGGCTGTATGTGTTTGAATGAGTAAGAGGAATGAGGTGTGAATCCAGGAATCCTGTCTATAAAAGAAATCCAATCCATTTGGACTGAGGACATTATCTTATTAGTTTATTATAGTCGCTATTTGTAATAAGCTATTATCTTGTTTTTGACATATAAACAGGCCACTCAGATTGATCTGATTGAACAGTTCCCTAAATAAAATAACATGCATGTTTGGGACATTACCATTAATCTAACAATGAAGGTTTTCTCCAAATGTTTAAACAGCGATGGAAGCTTTTGAAAAGTGAAGTTTGAGGTGCGCAGTCTGAACCTGTATCCAAGTTAAAGTTTGCTTGCACCCTCTGGGTTAATGTATACATGGCAAAAAAAGAGAGAGTGACAGGATGTTAGAGTCAGACAGACAGATCAAAAGATTGTAGTAGAAAACAGAAGAAAAGAGGCAACAATGGCAGAGTGGGAGAGTGGGAGAGTGGGAGAGTGGATGTGTACTTTTTGTTGTTGTTGACTCTACTTTGACATGGGTTGTCTTGTGAGGGTACAAATCTTTGGCAAATAACTTTCCTTCTTCCAGCTAGTCATTACGCTATACATGTATAAGATATGTAAATTACACTGACTGCTGGTAACAAAGTACTGCTTGTCATCAAATTATCGAGGGAACACTTTGTACAGGAGATAAAGTTCACAATGACCAAGGAAGAAATGCACACAAATAAATGTGCATACTTCACTGAAATGTTCTAATAATTGTTTTTAAATGTCCTCCATGGAGCAGGTGGATTGGATTTGACACATTCAATTAAAGTCAGCCAAAGATGTCTATTTAGTTAACCATTTATACTTACAGCATGTTACATTCTAATCAGGATAGGCAGTCAGCCATTGTGTTTGTAAAATATATTTTGACTTGGTAAGATTCCAGATGAAAAAAATAATTACCAAGACAGAATCAGCCAGACCTTGCAATGCTTCAATATAACATTATTAGGCTGATGAATTGAAATAACTAAGCTACGCAAAAATCATTGTTAACCCAGTTTCGAAAGGAGAAAGTTCAAATGCTGTGTCATCAAGCTTTAAAAAAATAGCTGACTTGCAATTTGCTGATGAGGACATTTTGACTTGCCCCGAAGGATTTTTAAAGATGGTTTTGACATGGTACAATTTTTGGCAAAAAGAGACATATTCTGCCTGTGAACATACCTCACACACATTTGAATATTAATGAGTCAACAGTGTTCTTGCAGGCGTCAGTCTGACGTTGTTTTTGTTTTTAATTAGTGTTATCAAAAAGCAAGGTTGAGTTGATTACTGTGATCCCTGCCCTCTATCATCCATCGGAGTAGTGTGTTATTCCTCCCATCCGACTCAGAATGACAGCTGAATTATCACTTAGCTCACTGAGACAGCTCATTCAGACACGTCAACATAACCATGCTAGCCACAGCCGGCTCTACAGTATCTGATTTAACACTGGACATGCTGCTTCTGCTTAGTATGGCAAGAGGAAATGTTATTAAACATCTCACCCTTTTTCTCCCTCTCCCTCTTTTTACTGCTGTCCTTAACCATTGACACTGTAATTCATTCACTGCCCCATTTCCGTGGGCCTGGGGTTTCACTGCTGATGCATTTAGGGTGAAGAGCCTCTCCTCCAGGGCCCGGCCGTCGCTCACACACATGGGAGTCTGCCCCACTATTATGCATGCTATTTGCACAAATTGCTCCATTTGTGTTTGAATATGAAATACATTTTCCCAAATATGACTAGAGACTGTATCTATCCCCTAAGAGAGCAGTTGAGATGTGGGAGATATTTTATTCTTTAGTGTGATTGCCTCTTCATCTCCTCTTTTCCATTAGCTGTAAGGGAAGTTTTAGGATTTTTACGAGTGAAAACCAAAAAATCCAATTGCTAATGCTGGATTGTTATTGTTCAACGAATCTCAATTGGTCCTTTGTAAGGGATGGGAAAAAATAAATCCCTAAATACCATGAAAGAGCACAGAGCACTCAATTTAATGACACGACCGGAACATTACAGCTGCTGCTTAATATCAAGACTTGTACATCAGGCCTTTACATGTCTTTCTTTTATCTTTCATCTTCAGATACTGGCTCTCAATTTGGTTACATACCCAGGCATTGGAGCTGTGTAATTTAACTATATTTATTTTGGGTCAATGAGGTTAAGATGATAATACATAATTTAATTGTAGGGGGCTTTTATGTCCAATAATTGCTTTTTTCCTCTTTAAAACAAACAATACAATCACAGAGATTGCTAAAAGATGTGACTGGGTTATTATTGATGTATTGACTTAACCCAAAATGCTACATAATATAATCCATATAATTGTATAATGACATACCTTGTTTGGTTGTCCAAAAAGAAAGAAACGGACCAAGTGTTTTAGTTTGTGAGTCACGTACCAACTCATTGCACTGAACATCAGTTTTATCATTTCTTTTGGGATTTACGATTTATTTATTGCATAATGACTATTGAAATCTGGAAACAATACTTATTTATACAATGTTGTGGCCCTCAACCAATTCAAAAATAACCAAGAAAATCTGGATTTAAGTTGGTGTTAGCATCACAGAAATGTACCCTGGAATATTGCAGTCTGTGTGCTATACATTGATGTTGTACGTGTGCATGGTGCATTAACTCAGGTGAAAACATCTTCCCTCAGGAAACATATTTTACAACCACTTTTTAAAGGCAGGGAAAATACACATCATCCAATAGAGTGTTGTAAATGCAAATCACAACCTTTAAAACCCTGTTACCTTGTTAATCAATAGGCGGAGTGCTATATAAAAAGTGCACCGTTAAATTAGTTGACTTAACAGAGTTGGGATACATTACATCCAGCGATTAAGCTATTATAATATTTATTTCCACTCATTATTACTTGGAAATTGTACAACATTATTAAAATGAGCACATACAAGAAGTATATGAAGCAATGACCAGCAACTACTCACACTGATGTGTTAAGACCAACTGTGAACACATCCAGACACATCTTATTTCTGCATTAAAATGAATGCTTAACCTGAACTGAAGCCCCAAAAGTTACCAACCAAACTTTAAACTCAGTGTAACTTTACATTGCCGAGAACATGAGATTGGAGACAGGTAATCATGGCTTAATAGAAATATATTTGCTCATAACAGAACAGCTCAACAAGAGAACTCAAGCCAACCTTTTAGAATCATATCGACCTCCCTGGCCCGATTGGGGTTTTGATAATGAGAAAAACCCTGATAATATGAGCTGATTTAACAATCTGACATCATAATTAATCTTGTGATGCTGACAATATACCATAAATGACCTACCAACTTTGACCCGTCTTCCATTTCATCAGACCTCATGACCTTATCTCATTTCATATGCATGATTCTAATCACCTTTTTGGACACAGGTGCTTACCTCGGCTCACAACGAGAGCAAAAAATACCCTCTTGTAATATTTGTTATTTTTGCAGCTATTGTACTGATCTCTTCCCCGGTAGCTGGCTGCCCGAGCCATTTCACATTTAAATGTGTTGAATAATAAATGATTCAGTGATTTAATTCTAAAGAAAGTGGCAAGTATTTCTGAGAACATGCAGCGCACCTGCCTAGCTACGGGTGCCATTTCCTCAGTGACTTGTTTATAAATTACATCCACGATAGGATTCTCATTCATCTTCATGCATTTCAAAAGGCTTCAGGGATCATAACAACTTTCAAAAATAGACTTCTGTATGAGTATAAGGTATGACAATGATCAGACAATCCTTGGAGTCTATGAGTTTATTTCTGGAGACTCTTCTCCGTGGGATATGGGTATACAGTAGTTTGTCGAGATCACAATGTCTGTCACAGCAGCTACGGTGCTTTTATGTGCCGTCTTGTCGCTGGAAAAAAAAGAGTGGATGTGGACAAAGAGCTTCAGAAAACCTCAAATTGCATATTGAATTCTGAAAGCACAGCCTCAAAGGCAGAATCCTGGCAGAGCCCGCTCGCTCATGCTGCCAAAACCCGGACAATGGTAATTGCCTGTCATATTTAGGAAAATGATGTAGGAAACACAAATGTCACATTAAATTATTTGTTTAATTCAAAGCCCATTTGATTCATATTCATGTCACTTTGTCCTGAAAAGGTGTATTGGTGTGATCGCTGTCTTGATTCCTTACTGACTCACTGCTTTAAATGTTGTCTCATGTATTTCATATTAGCCCCAGTGCCTGAGTATCTCAAATTCAATTGTTGCCTCTTGAAGGTCTTTCTCTGCCAATGTATCCATTTCAAAGCAGTGACACCAATTCTTATAAAGTGCTGCAAAGCACAATATGAACATTTCACTAATGAGTATCACAGATAGGGCGTAAAGGGCACTATACACAAGCAGGTATTTCTGAGAACATCTGCCATACGTTTGGCACGGAAAGGTGGAAGAGACACGGAAAGAAACACACGTTTTATTAAACAGCTATGTAAAGCGTGCTAACCTCGACAACCCAGCTGTGCTCTAATGTTCTAACAGAGAGAGAAAAAAAGGGGTGAGTAAATCAGTGTCCTACAACATAATAATATTTTCCACATTTAAAACCCTAAAACAATAACTCCATCCATATGTTGCCCTCTGTGTTGATAATGTGAAGGGCCACAACAAATAAGTCTATATAAACTGAGCCTGAAGGTTCATTCATGACCTTGGAAATAGCAGTACAAGCATCTGAAATGCATGGGTCACTAATGGACTGAACACCATCAATGCTGCTCTTGGGTCACAATTATTTCACCCCTGCAGATACTGAGAGGTTTGCCAGATGGCCAGAGATAGTGTGGCCGCAGTGAGAGACTGGACCTAGGAAAACTGAACAGTGAGAGGTAGCAAGTGTTGACAAGACTGCACGGACAGGGGCAGAACCAGGAGCACATAAACAAGCTGGAGAAAGGTCACACACAGAGGCAGAAACACAGCAGACTGACTCCATTGAGCCGGCTCAAAGTTCTACAAATAAATATGATTTATGTGAGGTTATGCATGCTGAAATAATTCACTTGTTTGGAGAGAACTGGGCACTATAAATACAAGCTAGGAAGAGAATGAGCCAGCCCCTTTTTGCCATGCTCTTTATAACCAGATTATACATGTACAAAATACTTTGTTTCATATGTGTGTAAGACGAAGGGATGACACACTTAGTGGACAGGCTTTCCTCCTTTTTTTGCTGACACTGACAGTAGAGTAAAACTTTGACAGCTCGAAAAGAAGGATAAATAATTAAGTGTGATGATAATTGATGATGAAAATAACATCTGCCTAATGCTTCTAATACTAGGACGGGTTAAATGCAGAGTATTGATTTTCCCTCTGTGTGTCTTGTTGTGTAACAATTGAAAGTTGATTTCATTTGAATTGTACATTTACAATTGTAGTAACTATTGTCCTGTACTGTTGATGATCCTGGTTGAGTAATCAATCGTCCATTTACTTTTTGCCTGACTGCAACTGGCCCCTTTAGATGACACTTTGCAGTCCACTGTGGTGGCCACAATGACATGCAGTGCTTGCCTACCATTCGGCACATTGATTATTTATCTTCATAATCACTGGTGTGAAGATAATACAACAGAAGAGCAAAATTGTTTCTAACAAAAGGATGTAAATAACATCAAGTTGAAAACAACCACTCACAAAAACAAAATGTAACTCTTTATCGCTAAATGCAAGGGCAAAATGGGGTACTTCATCTTTAAATGAATCCATCAGGGTGAGCACCTTTGTAACTTCTATAATTGTATGCTGTCTCTGATCCAATCTTAGATTCTGGGACAGAGGGACATGTCTCCTGCTTGCCTAAGTTCTTGGCAAGAATGCCCATGACTTGGCAGTAACGATAGCATTCACTCTGAATGGTAATCTCTTTCCTCAAAGTCTTTGTGCCACCTTTTAACAAGGATTCGACCAATTATTCAGGGGTGTTGAGAATTGGGCAAAAACCTAGTTCGCCTTCCATCAGGTAAGAATAATAAATCTGATCACATCTGTCTTTTTCCCCTCAAATGACAATCTGCTCTCACCCAGCAAATGATTATCAGATTAGTAGATAGTAGATTAGTTTGTAGCAAAAAAATATTCAAATTCTTCATAAGGAACAAATCATTTGAGAAACTTGTCTACAAATATTTTGTGATTTATACATCCGAATAAACTTAAAACAACGTTGATGACATATTGGGTGTATTGAAGTATTTAAGATTAAGTGTGTTTACTTAGTCATAGAAATGTATTCTGACAGTGGCTTATTAATTGTTCCACTTCTCTGGGGGTATGCTAATAGACCTTTTCCTCTGCAAAGTGCTACTGAGTGAAGACCTTGCTGGTTGAGATCCAAATCACAACAACGTTTCCTCAAACTCTGGCAGGAATATATGTTCTGTATATAAATGATTGTGAGTGTACGTGTGTGTTAGAGATGGGGAAGAGGGCAGCCTCAAAAAGATTGAGCGTCAGGAAAAGAAAAAGCTGAGCGCAGAGGCATATAATCTGAATTCAAAAGCAATCATTTTTGTTCTCAGCTCATAAAGCCGTCTTCTGTTGATGGGTAACGCAGTACAAATCATAAGGATGAAGGAAAAGAATGGAGTTTGTAGTGATGCAGACATTGAGACAGCAGCAGCTTTAAATACAGGATATAACCTCCAGCGAATTATACATGAAGCCTAAACAAAGTCACAGAAAATGACAGTCGTTAGGTTACAAATACAGTAATGTATTTATTTTCTGTGAAAGGATAGCTGCCAAAATATAGATAGAATTACATTTTACTGAGATAACATAATTTGTAATAAAAGATAACATATACAATTATTTGATAAAAGAAAATCAATCAGTGGGAAAAACAAGCCACTTAGGGTTTCACCTTGGGATGTCGGACACTAAAAAGTGGATTCTGGCATTTTAGAGACTTCAGGATTAATCAGCGAATTAAAAAAAGAATTAATCGTTAATGAAAGTAATCATTAGTTGCAGTCCTATCAACATTAGATGAAGATCTTGGCAAGGCCAGTTACTGGCATTTGCAGAATAGGCAAATGGGGCGCCAAGATACTGTAGCGACGAAATGCAACTGAAAGGGACACAGGTTAAGAAAATTAGCACTTTTCTTTTTTTGGACAACATAACTCAACCACTAATTATTTTTTGCAAAGTTTTTGATAGAAAAGTGAAGAAATTGGGTCAGAATTGACAAACAATAGATGCCATATTTTCTGTATCTCTCTTTTATTAAACGTAGATCAAAAGCTGTCACATTAGCTTTGTTTAGCTTTTCTAATAAAGCATTATGGAGTGGTGCAGCAATGTGTCCTAAAACCCGGAAATTAGTTAGTATTCAAGATATTTCTTGTCAACTTGTCCCCAAGTCAATGGGTTTTTTTTATCTGTATTTGTTTTGATGCCTAAGGTCAGAAGTCAACAACAAGGGAGTGAATTTCTGAAGCTTTTATATGTCTTAAAAATGATGGTTGCTAACAAATAGCTACAGTGGTTGATAGGAAGTCAAGCAACTGTGATGAAGTCAGGTTATAGCCTAACAATAGCCTCAACTTCTGGATATTCTGAGGATTTACCCTTCCACAATTATAAGCGTAAATCCTCAGAATAATAATATGTACAGAGTATCATTGTTTTATTGACACAGGGTTTCTTTTCTGCAAGATTCCAGAGACCAATGGAAACATCTTGTTGTCTTTTTGTCAACAAGCCTTGCTAATTTTAGGGTCGGCCTATACAAATATGTATCTCTCCATATATCATGAACTCTTTAAAGATGAAAAGAGGGAAGTTGGGAGGACTCTAAAATAGTGTCTACCTTCTCCTGCTGAGTTGTCCTGCATGTCTTTCTCCACATGTGTGTTTCAGTCTCTGTATCTGTACTCTATAGAGTGTGTGTGCGTCCCACTGGTGCAGCTTGGCCCAGTCAGAGTAAAGTGTTATTCAGAGTGCCACTGTCGGTCCCTTTTAGTCCCTGGAGAGTCCGTGTGCCCTCCTTAAGCCCTTCAGCGGTATCTGCAGGCACGCTCAACACGGAGCTTACACTGCTGCTACAATTCCCTTTGTCTTTGACTTTCAGACTTTGGCAAAAAATTATCACAGCGTGAAAGTTTGGCTCCCTGTGAATTAAATCAGGGAGGGAATGAATCATAAATCGTGGTCCGATCACATTTAGGTTTATGACAATGGGAAAATTGTGAGATTTATGATGCAAATCATAACTTTACTTGAAGATTTTCAAATGTTGCGACCACATCTATAAAAAGGTGGGGCAATTTTAGCATAGCCTGTTTCATTTTACTTTTTGATTAGGTCCTCAATGACTCAATGAACTTTTCGCTTGGTAATCTTTATTGCTCTGTGCCTTAATGAAGTCACATTTCACAGAGATTTATGATGTGACTGAGATACTGACTTACAACGTTCACAAGTGAATGTGTATTTTTTTCCCCTACATTCTAATATTGCAGGATGTCTTTAATAATCTACATGACAGTAACTAGTCAACTCTCTAAACTGGAGATGAGACTTTTTGTGAAGAAAAGTTAAAATACAGTAGATATGATGCATAAACACAACACTCTTTGATACAAAGGATGCTTAAATTGAGTTGCAAAAGAGATGGAGAGAGACACAAGTAAAAACTAAGGGATTAGAGTTAACATCTAGACCTACAGCAGAGCAAGAAATATTGCCTCAACGGTCCATAATTTTCAGTACGTCGCATCTTTATGTGAGAAATCTGTGACGGAGGAAATGCAAATGTTAGCAGGTTTTGTTTTCCACCTAGTGATTTAATGATTTCCTTCTCCACCTTGAATACAGTGAAATTTCACATCCACGGTGCATTATACAATATCACCCCACTATCACTTCTCTAATGCTACATCTGCACTGTGATCATGCCTCCTCATCACCTTTCTCCTTACTGTCTAAAAACCTGCAGATCTTGAACAAATTATAAAGTACCACCTTGAGATGTGTGAGGTATACAACTTGATTTTACAGTTCATGAACGCAGTGTGGGCTGCAGAAGAAAACCTCAGCTATGTAGTGCAATTTGTATTCAATGAATAAAACACAAAAAGGTTTAATGACTTCCTTAAAAACTTCCTGAATGTAAAAAGCAGTATTTCAGTCATGAAGTACTTTCTATAGTTATCTTTGGTTTGAACAAGTTATAATACAAAAGTTGTCAAATTAGCCCACATTTTCTTCTCAAAATGAACTAGATACAAATCAATACATTATTTGAGTCTAAAGGGAACAATATAAGTGAGATAATTCTATTAGGCAATAAATTATTCATTTTTTGCAAACTCAGTTAACATTTTTTATTAAATGTTATCTTAATCGTTTTTAATTAAATGTTTTTTTGTCCTATCATAAATAAAGTCATTTCAATTTGCTTGTGGTATAAAGATGTTATGCATATAAGCTCGTTTTGTCTACACACCAGCATCTCATATACATCTTACTGCAACTGTCTAGCTGTACCAAATGTAACCTCTATCACTTCCATCAGTTCAACACTGCTGAACACATCACAATTATATTAACGTCCACAGCCATCATACCACAGTTACCTATAGACTGCTGAAGACATGAGCAGTTTTATTTAATTAGTAACTGGCCAACATCCATCTTTTTCTCACAAGAGCATTCATCAACATCACCGACTGTCTTCAATCAGCGAGCAAATTCCTCATACTCACTTGACAAGCAATTAATGAATTGCTTACAGCAATTGTAAAGTTCACAGCCAATTCACAAGTGTGTCTTCCTACATGTTCTGTTAGCTTGGAAAATAGCAGATAAATACCTGCAGCTATACAGGATGGGGAAACAGTGCTGAGTGATACATCTCATTTCAATTCGTATTGCAATGTCCTTCAAAAAAACTTTTATATTGCAAAAGCTGCATTTTTGTTATGCTACTAGGGCTCTTCCAAAAATGATGCTATATATATGTGAAGAGTATGTAACAGTTGTTGTATGTACTTTCCCCACACTGTTCCTCCTCCCTCCTGTTTGTCTCTCCTATCATGTGAAAGTGAAACATTAAAATACAATTGTTGAAGGTCATATGGACTTCAGGAAAAAGTCTTGAGAGACAGTAGGAAGCAAATATCAAACTCCAATTATTACAATAAATGAACATTATTTATTTATAGGGCTTAAACAAGGTTACATCTCCTTCCTTTCTATGATGTACATTCTATCCTTTAGTGCCTTTAATTTTGTCCTACTTTCCTCTCACCTCTATCTTTGGTGATTTGTGTTAAGTCCCTCTACTCCACTACTTTCTGCTGTCCCCTTATCCATCTCTCAACAAATCTTGAGTTTTTGTATAACTTTCACAAAGGTCCACACTGTGAAACAAACACTGGCCTTTGGACTGCTTTTAGGACAACATAAATAGAGACACTGGGACTGTCTGTCGATGTCAGCCAGCTTTATAAAGCTACGTTTTGTATTTACAGTAAAGCAGATGGTAAGTAAAACGTCAATATCGCAAAAGGTCACAGCATGCCAAACAAAAGGCAATTAAACCATCTTATTTAATTGAGTTACTAAGCCAGAACATGACTTCCAAGCGAACATATTTTCCTGCCCCCTCCCACATTCCTGCTTCCCCCCGAGCTTCCTCCACTCTCCTTTCCTCCTCCCAGCATCCTCCCCAGTCATTTTCTGCTTATTGAAGAGTCTCTCTGTCAACCTTGTCCCATCTAATTCTCCCCCAATTACAATCTAAATGAACCACAGGAATGCTTAACTTGCCTTGCGTCTTCCATTTGTTTAATTTGTGACGGTAACAAACGCTGATTAGTGCACGGTAAAGGTTCATGAATTAAGCGCTCAAGGCCCAATTAATCACCATTCCCATGGAAGATAAATGGGAAACATTCAATTTCCCCATATGGATCCAAATGACAACAATAACAACAGTGTGGAAAGAATCTCAATGACTGCATATTTTCCAGAGCGTAGCATTTTGACTACGGGTGGCTGTGCATCACCAGCCAGTGAAATGTCACTTACTGAGAATTTCTGTCTAAGCTAGCTGAAAACCTTTAGATGCATTTGTTATACTAAAGCAATTTTCACTACTAGCATCTCCGTTCCAGAGGTAGAAGTGGGCCAATCTGATTAATGTCATTGTCTCAACGTGAGGAGCATAGACACCACATTAAAGGGTTTACCAAAGAGGGAGAGAATGAGGGAAAATAAGAAGTACAGAAAATGAAAGGAAGGGTGGAGAAAAACATACAAAAAAAACATTTTATAGGAACAAAAAGGAGAGGGTAAACTAAAAAAGAAATTAACAATTGAAAGTAGGGGAAACGACCAGCCAAAGGGTGTGGATACAGACAATCCCAAAGAGCTACACTGATCATCATCCAAGGAAAAGGAGAGCAACACAAGAAATGAAACACAATTGCCTGATTCTGACAGTGGATCTAGTTTAGCATACAAACAGGAAGTGGATAATTAGTCTCGAGAGGAAAATCAGCACACAGTAAGTGGGAAAGAAGGCCGATATTAGAGCAGCTGTCCTCAAATGGCAGGGCAGACACATTACAGACCTTTCTGGTGGCTGATGGAGATGTCCCCCCTGCCCTCAACATACTACTGCATCACTTGTATCTATGGTATGTATATATACATTTTGAAAAGCATCAATCATCTTGAAAAGTATACATGTACAAAGAGAAAGCATCAGCATTCTATGAAAACCTGAGGATTCAAAATAGCTACTATTATAGCCTCCATAAGCTGACAACCTGTGAACAGATAACTGCAGCTTGGTAAAAACCTGCTCAGTTTTGTGTGGCGTGAGGTAGCTCAGACTGACGCTATTAAATACCAGGCATTAGTGAGATATATACCACTGCATCTTGTATATTCCCCAGTGGTGAATAATGTTCTTGTCAATTATAGTATATTCTGTCAGCAGTGCTGCAGAGCCTTTCAGTAAGTCATACACCTTATCTTGGTATGCTGATGCTGTCATCCAGACAGCCACAAAAACAGGAACACACAAACATGTTTACACACGACATGCAGAGCATAAATGATACAGCAGGCAGACACAATGAACAGCACATGCAAAGTGTGTGACCCCCTCCTGTGTGCTCTCCACCACACTCACAGTTGGTTAGCTGTCAGTGCAGGTTGTTGGTTGGGTTGGGTATCAAACTCTGTGCTTTTTAAGGATGCAATACTAATGAAATTGGTACTATCAAGTTAGATTCACCTTAAATCTAGAGAATAGAGGAACAGAGAGAGCAGAATTCATGATGGAGACTACTGGATTGTTTTCACTCTCTATACGGAAGGAATAGTCAACATTCTTTAATATGCTAAATGGTGTATGATATTTTTTTTATTGTGTGTGAAACCTTGATATGGAACCATAGTACGCAAATTGCCAACCATTTACTACTGATATTATATTTTCGTGATTACAGAGAGTACAAAACCCAAGAAAGATGCCGTTCATTACAGGTACCGAAACCCAGGTATGTTGAAGTGTAACCTATCTCAGTCACATTATGCTTTAACACATTTAGCCTTCCATACACATCATTAACAGGCAAACTAAATGTTGCTGTAAAGAAGCGACTGTCCACCATGATTATATCCTATTATCACCTTGTCAATTACAATGATTCTGAGACCTGACTCACATCAGCGAAAAGAAAAAACGAGTCCAGAGACAAAAAAGGCCTGGAAAGTTGTTGCTTTGGAAACTCTAAAATGAAGATGCTGACAGGAAATCCTCCCTTGACAGCAATCAATGAATCTAAAGAAGGGCAACTAAGTCATCATTATTGATGAACAAGCATAGCCTCCACATACTGTAAAGTCAGATCTTCACATTCACAGACACGAGGAAAAGCAACAAATAACCACAAGAATCCAGAAAAAAAGTACTTTGTCACTTTGACTCAAAGCTCCAGAGACAATTATTTAACTGACATGTTTATGTAAATCCAACGGCATGATCTTGATACATTGTCAATCATTTCTAAGCTTCCCATTAACATCCTGCGACTAGTTGTTCTGCCAACACATGCTTATCATTTTTTTCTTTTGCTCTATATTTCTTTAAGCTTTGATGAATTTATTTATATTTATTTTCTACGTAAACATATGTCAGCATCATGCATATATGTCAGCATCAACAACGGACTATAATAAAACACCTGTCAAAAAAGCCCATCCCATCGCATTTCCCATCAGGATGTGTTAAGGCAGCCGCATTATAATAGGCAGGTGAAGAAAACACATATTACCAGAAAACCAATTATCACTTAGAAAGCTACATTTCAGCGAATAATAGGATGTTATAAAAAAGAATTCAACTAACAAAAATACAGAGGTAAAAAAATGAAAATAAAAACTATGCTGCAATAGATGCTGAATACTGAACATGAACAAAATAACTCCTCTGGGTCATTTTTAGGGCAAGTAGAAGCGAGCACGGAGAACTCCGCTCTGCAAGCAGAGAAGCAGTTTCTCACTCTGGAGATGAAGACAACACATAATAATGGGCCTAATGCTTCAGAGGAAGTCACTTGTCAAATAGGAAGCAGTCAGCCCTAGAAATATTGCTGTTACAGTAACTTGCACATAAACCGCTCAATCTCCTTGTTACGCAATACAATACAGCAACATATACACAGCGGGCAAAGAAAAGCATGTGTGGATGCTTAGGCCATACACAACATGGAGTAAAAAGGAAAAAACAACACTTCATCTTTATGAGTGAAGCCAATGCAGCTACATGACAACACCGTTCACAACAACTCTAACCGCCTCTAACAATTGACGTGCTGCATGGAGAAGCCATCAGGAGTAAACTAAAGGGTATAAAAGCAACATTGCTGGTTGCCAGGTAATTAAACCATAAATAATTGCAGGATTGATGCGACAGATTGCTTTGAAAACTGGATTAAAATGTAGTCACTTTCAACATCACTAATAGTGGACATTTACTTTATATGTGGAGCTTGAATACCACATTTTTTACACAACTTCTGGCAGTAAGCTGCAGCAGAGGTACTATTTATCATTACATTTGTCCCTCAAATCAATAGAGAAAGAAACTCTCCTAGTAGTCGACAAGTGGATAACACTTCTGCAAGGTATTAAACACAGAAAGTTACTCGACTTACAGGAAACAAAGATGTGAAGCATTTAGCGTAAATCTAAAATGTAGAGTACAAACAAAGAGCTTGATTGGTTGGTTATCTTGATACTACTACTGCTATAATAAAGTAACATCTCATTGGTGCTGGTATCATAACTCTGGCTGTTGCTTCTGTCACTCACATGATATAGCAGATTAGTCATTAATCATGGAGTTATTGATGCCCGTTACTTCTCTATTGCTAAGTCTTATCAGCCAGACTAATGGGGGGGGGGGGTTGAGGGTCATAAATGTGACTGATATTCCTTATAGGGCATCAACCGTCTGAGCAATCACTGCATTGTAAAACCGCCTGAGGCCTGAGCCAAACAAACATTACTTAATCATTTCTGACAGGGGACTGAGGAGTGTTGACAGCTGAGTAATTATTCACCTGACAAATATATCCTTCAACCTATAGAGGAGTTGCCACCCGGCATGAGAGATTCCAGATGCTTTTACTCATTGTCTGTTGATTTGAAGAAAAATAGCAAAACATGGTGGAGTTGAGTTTTACACTATAAATCAAAGATTCTCCTTTTTTAAAACTAGGCTATCTTGCAACCAAATAGACAAATGAATGCCTGCAAGTCCCTCAGCTGATGTGTTGGATCTGTTGGCATCCAATGACAACTGAAATGCTTTCATAGTTTTAAATCTGAGATGTTTTCAAAAGCTTCCACTGAGGGGAATACAGCAATACATGTGACGCAAGTGGGATCTTTTCAAATTGTCATTGTTATATCATCATCATCAGAGGTCTTCTCCATAACACGCTCTATGGTCTGTTTTATGAGACCCGTTTCGATTTGAATGATTTTCCAGCAGCATTTCCCAGCAATCAGAAATGTGTATGCCGGAATAACAGTAGAGACAAAGCAAAGGAAAATATTTTGTCATGGAGCACAACATGGCATATTTTGAAAAATGCTGTTTGGTTTTCAGTAAGTGTACTCACATTGATCGATGTTCCCGTCTGCTTTCCCCTTCTCCTGCAAACAGAGAGCACACACAAAAGTGGTTATTACAGGTTCGAGGAGTGAGACAAAAACAGCCATTTCTGCAGCTTTTCGCACACCATTCGTTACTGTGCCTTTGCTCTTTTCTCGGTTCAGAGAAAGACGACGACGGAAAACAAAAGGTGAATAGACAGAACGAGAGTGAAAAATTAAAGAACAGAGAGACAGAGAGGGTGTGACAGAGAATATATATGACGGAGTCAATTCAACCCTAATTGGAAATACACTTTAACAACAGGCTGCTAGATGGCAGTTGTCACTATATTGTGCTGGCATTTTAATCATGATGTCAAACAATTGACACCACAAAGATGATTTCATTTGTCAGTCCTCGCTGTGGTTGTGATATTGACATGCAGCTTTACATTTATCTTAATAAATGTCTTTCCAAATACTCTGTGTGGATGTGATTGGATGACATCCAAGTGAGGTATATCACAATTATCATTCAAAGTTAAACAAAAACATATTTGCTATATCAAAGATGGTCAGACTTAATCCACTGAAGTTAATGGGGAGACACCACACTGTACTGTATATTGGTGAAGATAATATGACTGGCTGTTAAGTAAATATGAAGAAATACATTGATTCATTTGTGGGATTTCAGCCACTTGTAATTATGCAAAGCATGGCTGCGGACTAGGGACGCCAATAAAAAACAGCTTTTATCTCAACTGATGCATTTGTGCGGACAGTATGGTCACTTCGGGGCCACAGCAGAGATTAAAACGGACTAACTGACAGAAGCCACAGACCACAATGCTCATAACTGTAATTGCAACAAAATATGTCAGGGAGAAAGACAGTATGATGAAGTTACAACCATGGAATCTCTTGGTACTAGGGTGGACAATATAAAAGTTACGGTATGTTTACCAATTTTCCACATTTTGGTCTGGACTTTGGTTTTTCCTTTTGTAAATGTTGTGTTAGCGGTGGCAGTATAATGTAATAGGTGTGTTCCTGAACACCATGTCCTACCCACTAACACAACATTGTGTGCTTGTTAGTTACTGATTATGTGTGCTTATTACAACACAGCGCTCTGCATACATGCATCTGAGCTTGAGACGCAATTTAACACAAACTGGCAAAACAAAGGATTGAAATGCTGTTTAAAAATAGCACAAAAGCAGGTCTTCTAATGCGACACAGCTCCTGGAGCAGCCAATATGTGGCAGCAATTGAAGTGTTTTGACATTTTGCATTCTTGTCCCTCAGTGTGGATGTCACTGGTAATGAGGCTCAGTGATAAAACATGTGTGAGTCTGCAAGGCCCTTTCAGCTTCCCAGGAGACTAAGAGCTTCAGGAAAAAACACAGCAGTTTTAGTGTCTCCTGTCACTGCCTCCTCCTTTGTCTCCACATCTCTATCCCTCTGTCTTTCTGCCATCTGTCCGTCTTAATTGCAGACGTGCTTCCTCATGATGGCAGGATAAAATTGAGTGTGCTCATCAGCAACGCCTTCCATCATCTGGAGAGCTGCTGTTTGATCAATTGATTCGAGAATCAAACCAAGCATAGAGGTGAAAGACAGGCTATGTGTTTCTTTCTAAAAATAATCATTTTTACCATGAATATTCAGGGCCCTTTTCCTTTATACATTCAGATTACGATGATTTTAAATAGTAATAATGAAAGGCAACTACAATCATGTCACTTGATAAGGTAAAGTAGATGCATTCAACATAGGATTGGGATGCAGATAGTATTTTTCTCCTTCAATGCATTGACACAGCAACATAAATATAAATAACTTTAACACCATCATTTCATTTTAGGGCAAACCCACTGTGTTTCAATTAGGTGGGATCTGCGTTTCTCTATCATAATCCCTCTTTGTGATAGAGGCTGATTAGATGGCTGTATTATTACATACAATCTAAATGCCCAGTGCAGTTAGGATTATGGGATAACATTATGATAACATTAGGGATGCTGAAAGATGCACAATAGCAGAGACAGGAGATGTAATATATACCGTCTAACCTCTTGAGCACGGGGCTGTTTTTGGTCGAATTACGCTTCATCTTCCTTCCTATGCCTCTTATGGCATAGTTCCTACATGTTCCCAGCATGTTCCCATTGTTATTTTCAGTGCATCTGAGGCTACTCTGACATGAGACATTTTAACGTGGAAAAAAGGGTTGAAGGGGATTTAGTTACCTTGAAGCAGCAAGTATGTGCACATTAGGAAAACATGTAATGAATACATAACACGTAAAGGGAAATGGAAGACCAAGTATTATCACCAGATGCCATGGCCTCTAACAAAAGGGTTTCATGATTTGTTAATATCATGATGTCGTTTTTTTAAAGTTTGTTTGTAGAGAAAACGGATGTCTTTATACATTGCATGTTAATTAAGTGTTGTTAAACGATTTGTAACATAAATGTCAGCCATCAGAAACTGATACTTGTATTGGCTGTGGAATAACTTGGACAGAGTTGACAGACCTATAGCTATCTGGTTTCACATACTTAAGAAGCACTTTAAAATAAACACCTTAAATGTCACGTTGGTTCAATGTTATTGATGTCAAGGCCTGTTTCAAGTTTGACTACTTTATTGGTTTCTGTAGCAGCAATCAATATAGATAGAGAAGAATACTCATTCAAAAAGATGTTTATAGCCTCTAGAACAAATCTCTTAGTGCTACATGCCTCCATCTTGGAAACCATAAACCCACACATAAAACAAGAATCTGACATTGCTGCCACAGAGACAGACATTTTGTAGGAATGCAATTTGAACAGCAGGGCAGTTCAAGTTGTGTCTAGTACAAAGTGTGCTTCAATATTTGTGTTCCCCCCGCTGCAATAGAGGCCCTCTTCATTCAAGGACCCATATGTTTATTTGTCTACACTTAGTTTCTCTGGTTTTTAATCCCAGTCAACATCAAAAGTCTCTGCTAAAATCAGCTGCCTGTATGCCAACATAGCATTGCAGTTTTACTACTTATAAGCAGTAGCTTTTCATAAGTTATTGTCTGATATGTGACGCTTATTGATTATTTGAACTTTATAAGATACTGCCCGATTAGGATGAACAGGCAGCTAGAGAAGCAGGAAAGTAAAGCTGAGTCCATCAGTGTCTGTGTTTTCACAACAGCCTTTCTACATTCAATAATATGTGTTCCCTGATGTCTGTTACTTAGGAAAAAAGGCTTTCTTATCTAGAGTAATCCATCAGTGCACCAACAAACTACTTAATGAGCTGAACGAATAGGAGCCAAAAGAAGAAGGAAAAAAACGTTGGCAATGTATGTGAGTGGCAATACCTTCAAAGGCTTAACTTTGATTTATCTGAAAATAGAATTAAAACCCAAGACATTCCAGCTATTTCCCTGCATCAAATAATGATGTAAGGGAACATTATTTCCAGCAATGTTCACTGGCACGATCTGTCCTCTAAACATCTTCATTTATTTTAAATTGTCCCCAGCTTCGCTAACTTACTCTTTTTATATGCTACTGAGATACAGCACTTGTTCGATCAATGTTCAACCAGCACACATGAAGAAAAAAAAGAGCAAATAGAATACATGTTCTTTTCATTGCTGTTTACATTTCTATCAAAATGATGGAAGCTCAATGCCTATACAAAGAAGTACTTTACACCGTTTCTCATTGTTTTTGTTTCTTATTTAAAGTGAACCTATCATGCTATATTTGAATAATATAGTGTAGGACCATAAGTCATATTTTTTTTTTCAAAATACCAAACAGATCATGCATTTTAGCCATGCCTCATTTCGCTCAATTTTACATTTTTTAGCTCTGTTTTTGCAAGGGCAGATTCTGTAAGAACAGCACCATCTACAGGCCTGGCATATGTACTACAGCGTCTCCAGCGCTTTCGAACGGCAATGGCCGTGGCTGTCTCCTCCTGATTGGTGAAGTTGGCCCAATAGCCGTAGCGCCACCGTCCTGACGTCAGGACAGTGTTCAAATCTGGATCAGTTTTTATCAGATCCGTTGCAGCCCCTTTTTTAGAGATTTGGGTATGGAGGAAAATAGAGAGGGTTGTGTTTTCTGACACTTGGTGAGTTCCCTGGAACACCGGGGACACATATTCATGTATAAAAGACGTACAAAAGTGCATTTTGCATGATAGGTCCCCTTTAAGGATTCAACACTTATATTTCACTTAATTTAAGAATATATTCAAACATCACATGTTGTACTCCCTTAGCTAGTATGCACAAGTTATTTGAATGGCTCCTAGCTGTGTTAAACCCCTAGTATACACTTTCACTCAGTAGAATAAAGCATGTTCTGAAACGGGCCAGAGGGTGCTGAGAAAAGAAGGTATCCCCTACCACACTATAATTAAAGCAGAGAAAGGAGTATTATTCTTCATATTTTCTTCAGCTTTGAATACAAGCTCTCAAGAGACAGCTCTGAAAAAACCCTCTGGGACCGCAACAAAAACTAAAGCTATGTACAAGTCATAATCAAAATGTAAATGTAGTAGGGGGTAGCCCCACTACTGGAAATAAAAACACAACAGAAAAACATGCGTTCATGGAGAGAATACTTTTTTCATTATTTTCCTTTTTCATTGTTCCTGCGTTTATTCTTGATTCATTCAATCCATAAACCTATTACTCCTAAACCCTTCATCCACTGAACACATTTCCGCCTTTCTCTGCGTTACAGCAAAACCACTTTACTGCTCCACTATTTTCCCGCTTCATATGGACCACTCCCGAGCCAAATTACAATCTTACCGTCAAATAAGCAGTCTATAAAAAGTCCTATATGTTCATCAGTGTTGCGTTCAGAATGCTGTGACATTTCTCATTACCAAAACAAGAATCCTGAACCAACAGCTATACTGCCCCATCACAGTGACACGTTAAGAGAGTGGTCAGATGAAGCATTTGGTATTTTTTGTGCACTGTTTAGTTAAAAAAAGAGATGAATTATTGCAAATAGTCAACATTAAACTGTGTCTTTCAATCTAAGCCCTAATTGTATCAAAGCTGACACCAATACAGTATTAATTGTGCATTACAGAGATCTTGGTTTCTCTGAAGGTATCCAGGAAGCTGACAAGAGTAAAAATCAAAGGCTTTCATCTGGACTTTTTTCTTAATTTCACACTCTTCTGTTTTTGTCTGTTACCCTGCTAAGATGTCTTATTGTCCCTCTGTCTTCATGTTCTTTTGGGGGGGGTTTTCAGGGTTGGGGTATATATAAAGAAAATGAAAATCTGGCATAACTTACACATCACTAAAGGCTTTAAAAATGCATCCTGCATAATCATGTGAAGGCACAAATTCGGAAGATTCTCCCCAGGGTCGACTTTAATTTCTGGTGCCAATTGAGAGCTTTTGAAGTTTCAATTCTGGCCAGATAGACAGAGGGAGGAATGCCTGAGAATTTCTTTTCTTTTTTGAGTCAAGGGAATTCAAGGGACACAACCACCAGGGCAAAATTACATTCCCCTTCCTGCTGCCAACTTGGCAAAACCCAAGACCCAGACATAGAACAAACCAGGGGGTGTACATGCTTCATTTCACGAAGAACTAGGACGACCGCGGGCTGTGTGGTGCTGTATGTGTCTGTCTGTGCGTATGTCTTTCTGACAACCTGTTAGGGCTGTATGTGTCTGTTATGCAGAGAACATTTGTTTAAGGCTTAATTCTTGTTGGCAAGGACCTGCTTGCTCAAAGGGCAAGTCATTTTCCCTCTCTTTAGCCTGGGAATCTCTAGTGTGCAATCAGGATAAATGCAACCAGGCAAGCTCATGAGTGTTTAGGCAATTATCCTTTCACTGTTGCGTATCGATAAACAAACAGAGCTGGGTTTTAAAAAGGAAATACACAAAACAAGAAGTTGAAGTAAAGCTACTTGCTTGTTGTTGTACTAATTAACAAAAGTACAATAAAGTTCACATTAAACACAGGCACCAACCTGCTACACTTTAGCTGCAACATTTAGCAACAAATGAGTTTTGTTCGACTGCTTCACTTCATTTTCCTCACCACTCTGATTTGCTTTATGGTTGATATGATTGATTTATATGTCTGTAAAGTGTTTCTCTAGCTTGATAGAGAGTGAAGGTGATGTCCTCCTTCGGTAGCAGTTTAATGTGTGTGCATGCGTGTGTGTCTGTGAGTTTGGACAGGATATTTACCATGGAGTTTGGTTCCTGGGAGGAGGTACGTGGCATTGTAGCTGAATGAACGCTGCCTCTCCTGCTGGTCTTGAGGCCTTCAGCCAGCCAGCACCCTGAGGTGGCCAGCAGAGCGGCCACAGCCCAAACACACAGGCTACCCATGAGTGCCTACCTGTATGGAAAAGTACAAAAACAAGGCACACAACATTTAGACTCAATTATGTGGTAGATAATGCAGTTTCTATTGATAAAACAAGTGACAAGTCATTTTCGTATTCATAACACATCATCGTATTTATGTTCTGTTATCAATATAAAATGTGTATTGGTTAATTTAGTGAATAAACCATTTTAAAGATGTGTCTGATCTGTGATTTTATTCTTTCCTTATACTATTTGTATGCAAATTAACGAATGACTGGTGATATAATTGTGGGTTTAACACCTTGTTTTCAAGCAGGCAAAATGAGCATCATTGTGTTTTCTAGGGAGATAATAAAGACTGATGATCCAAACTCACTTTCAAATCAACTCGTGTTTAGTAGTGTATGTGATCTTATTTTTTTTATGTGCAATAAAATAGATACAAATGTTGCATGAATGTCTGCAGGGTAAGTGAGACAGAGGAGAACACATTTCAGAGTTAAAAGCGTCTTGAATCCAGGCAAGACATGACGAAAGAAAATATGTTATGCCATAAAGAAGGCAGATATTTACAGGCTAAAATATAATACCAATAATAACTCAATAAAGCTGTGTTGAATAGCATCTATTACTGATATTGTGTCATTTTCCAAGGCTTCTTTGAAATCCTGTGATATCCAGCTCTGTATTTCAGACACCCGATGTTATGTTCATTCACACACGGTTACACACAATGGATAACATATTGTACACTCACACAAACTGAGCACACACACAAGCACATGAACACACAGCATAATACGGCTACGTGAGCATCAAAGCCCACACTGATATAGATAATTATCTGTATTACAAAGGACACAGAAAATCTTTTGATGTCAACAAAGAGACAACCCTCTGAAGTCGCAAATGGGGGAGTGGGTATGAATTCAGCAGATCAATTTCACTGCTGTGACACAGGGACCCTGACACACACACACACACACACAACACATTGAAATCTTCAGAAAAAAAATAATATATACATCCCAACTGTTCTGATAAAAGCACCTGAATAAAAGCTGTAGCGAAACATTATTTTCAGGTAATGCCTTGTTCCTCTGGTGAATAATATTGAAAATGGCAAGCATGCATTTAACGATTAAATGTTAAAATGTGTTTAATGGTACTACTCTGGAGGACCCATAAGCTCAAGGGTGAATAAACCAGACAGCTATTCATTTCAGCTGCAATAAGATCACTAACTCATGTTCATAGGGGAATAAAGTAATAATAATATGACAACCTCTCATTAAAGCGCAACCCAATACACCAAGAACACAAACTACAGACACATTAAATAGTAGAGTAGCAACAAATAATGAAATCATATCTGCTTTCCCAAACATTATTTATTGCAGGGATATTGTCCTTGGTTTGTGCTGCATTGCACTGGTTTGTTTTGTATCGTGTTTACATCGTTCAGAAAAGACTTGATAAGAAATATTTATTGGACTCCATCAAAGCACAAACTTCTGTTGTGTCTAATCAGCTGATGCGGGTCGTTGTGTGACACAGCAGTTTGTTATGTGTGTGTTTTTGCACTTTAGAGTAATGTGTTTATTGTTTTTATCGTGGTCTTAAACTTTATTATGAGATTTTATTTTGTATTTTACAGCATCGCCAGTCTGAAAACAAATGTCCCTTAGGCGGCCATAAAGTGTGCAATTGAACTGAAAGAAGGGCACAAAAACATGTGATGCATCTCAAACAGCGCAGGGGTTTGTGGTGTTATGTGTCTGCAGCATCTCCTCACTAGAATATTTAATATTGAAAGGGTGTTGTGATTCACCTTGAGCCGCTGGCTGCAAATGTGTTTTCTGCTTTACATATCAATTTTTGCATTTTTTGCAATAAAGAAATAAACACATATTTTGAAACATATCATCATATTAATACACTGATAAGATGAGACACTTTGCAACTGTAATGAACAGTATTTGTCAAAGAGATAATCATCTTTTTCTTTACAATATCACAATGTAAAAAACATAGAAATAGAATGAGAGTAGAAGAGACATTCCCATTCATATCATATGTCATCATGTGTCATCATTTATCATATAATCAATGTGCTCCACTATTTTCAACGGCTAGTCACCTCCTTTTTCATAAGAGCTTTTTCATTGAAAACCTCTGGCTGCATGTGTAAATGAGCTTAATAAAAGCATAGATTTGAGCAAGAAAACCGACATTGATCCAAAATACGAGAAAGTGGATGCAGGAGGAATTGCCCCTGTCGTTATGAGTATCATTATGTGTGATCATTTGTATATTGATTATTAGAGTATGTATGACCCAACTCCTACAGTCCATTTACTCAAATGGTTCGACTATCTCTCGCAGTCCTTTTGAGGAAACTGAAGCTGGCCTAGATGTCAAACTTTGAGATGTGTTTGAAAGCTCAGGAAAAAAGCTAGTAAGTGGACTCGTAAGTAAACATTTTCTTGTTACACATACCAATTGGACAAGAATTAATTCAGTATGTTTCTGAAATTATAATCTGCAAAATAATGAGAAGTGTCAAATAAGTGCTGTTTGTCTAAAACATCATGGAACATCATTTAGCAAAAACTAAATTTCCCCTAGAAATCACCATTATTATATTATTTAGCTATATCTTCTTTGCACCACTGCTAACCATAGGAAATAAAGTCCTTTCAGTGTTTACATCATTCGGCAAGGAACCACCAACATCCTTCAGCTAGCTAGCCGGAGGCTACGGGCCCTCACAGATGAAAGCTCTCTCTTGTTAAATTAAACACCAAATGAGATCTGCCAGTCACTGTCTTAATGTGTGGCCTGGCCTCCTGGCGTTGGTCTACACACAGCTCAACACACTTTGTTCATTTGTACACACACAAACACACAAACAGAGCCCTGGGGGTGTGGATTGTATGGTCCATTTTTAAATTCATCAGGAGGGAGAAAGTCTATGAGGAAGCCATTATTCGACCAGCATATTAAAAAGCTCAAAGAGACAGAGTGTCCCTTTTGGCAGCTTTAGTCAGATCAGACTGTTTCAATGTACTTGTATTACAAAAAGACTCAATATGCCAACAATTAAATATAATCTATTCACATCCAAGCTACCTTCAAGCCCTATCTCCACTTTGTCATGTTTCTTTCTTTCAGAACTTCACATTTAAAGGGCACAAAAGTACTGTTGGGCACTGAAGAGTCCTGCAGAGCGACCTGCAGCTGCTTCCAGTCGCTTACTTTCTGGAAGTTAATTTCATTCTCATTTTCTTTATATGTCTTGCAGGTAAAGTGGAGAGTGCTTTTTAAATTATAACCTGAGCCACGTAATTAAATGAATCACAAGCTTGTAATAAAAGGTTTAAAAATGAAAAGGTGAGAATACAAAACAGGAGGAAATGAACATGACGTACAGAATTGTGAGGGACTGACTTGATATACATACTGTATAAACTGTAAGTATTGTATTGTGTTGTGTCCAATAGGGAATAACAAATGATAACTTGTAGACCGTACCACATTTTGACTTTCATTGGTTGTTTGGGTTGCTGACAATCCAGGAATTGAAGATCTATTCTATATATTTAAACATAATGAAACTAAAGGAAGAAGTCAGCTTAATGCCTGAAATGTGCAGCGCTCAGGTTCAGTAAAGCACCATCTGCTCACCATCACGTTTTAAGATGAGGCATTTGGATCAAGGTGACATCTCACAAGCCTTTCAGACGCATCAGCGACATTCAGACTTGTTTCTAGGTCGAGGTAAAATATTAATTTTCACCCACTGTTTAATTTTGAATGACTGCAAAGGTTTCTTAATGAATGCATGGATAGGCACATGGAGGCACACACACAAACACAGAAACATTGACATGATCATTCCTCATGGCAGGAGTCTGGTCTCATGAAGATATGGGATTGTTAAAGATGTGAAATGTCTCAATCCTGCATGAGAGCATTTGAATGTTTGAAATAGGTTTCATCATGATTGAGTTTCCTTTCAATATTTCTTAATGAATCGTAATGTGTGAGAGACTATTCAAGAGGCTAATGTGAGTATATGAGTTGACTTTAGATTTAAGTTGGTATTCTGCATTTAAACAATAGAAATACCTTATCTATGTTTTTCTAACAGCTCAAAGTTACTTTGTGTTAAGTTGTTGACCAAACAATACACCAGTAAAAAAAAAATGTTATCTCACTATTCTTTAAAATGGTTTAATGATTATATTGTACTATGCTTAGACAATAATAATCTAATGTATAGCTTCACCCCACTTTTCTTTGCCACAGTCAAAACTTCTTCATCCGGCAGTTTTCTCACTTCAAAAATGAATTGCTCTTTACTTGGCCAAAAAACAACTTATTTGAATTTGACTATACAGTAAATACGAGATTTGGTGAACTAAAATGTGAGGCTCCTATCAAAGTATGATTACACACATCTAGACTAAATTGGAACAAATGTTGAACCTGAGCCTGGGGGAGTAAATCTGGCTTTTGGTAGAAAATGATAATTGCGTGATTATGTGACCATTTCTATAACTTCTAACACAGACAACACAAAAGCCCTTTCTTCCTCTGTGTGAAAAAGTACAAAACATCTGGCTCTGCTCTGAAGAGAACAAACAAACTGTCAGGCTGCGGATAATGGTGATATGTGTTGGCAATATCATGTATGGATCCTAGAGAACATAATGTTCCCCTGCAGTGATGTTGACTAATGTTTCCGGTTTCTTTTGTGGAAAGCATTTTTTACTATTTTCAATGTTTAACTAGGGTGTATTTTCAACTTATCTTTTGATAAACTGATCATAAATCTATGGACCAGATTCACCTTGCAAAAAAAAAACATAGTCGGGATTCAGCCGAACAATGAAGGCATTCACTTTTGAAAGCATTTATCATAACCTGAATTCTTCACGATACAATCTAACCACAATTGGAAGAAGTCTCTGTTTGTATGTACTACTGTATGTTTGTATGGAAGTGAAGTGTTGAGTGGGAAGTTGTTCAAATGAGAGGCTCTCCAGAAAGCTGCAAGCAGCAATATGGAGATCCAAGCAATCAGCACACTTCTTTCTTTTTTTAACAGTGTTAGTTAAAACATACATGCTATGCTAATCTTATGCTAAAGTAACATTAGAAAAATGTTAACAAACAGAAAACAAAATGTTCAAATATTTTGTTATTAGCATTTTCCTGTCACAATGATGATGGCATAAACGTACCACTACCTACAATTTGTGTACTTCTATGTTCTATGCTTGCATTGATTTATAACAAATGCAAGACAAATGTTAGCATGCATACAGTCATCTTTAAGTCATTTAAAGATTTCAAAACACTACTGTATGTTGTCAATACTTAGATAAGAAGGTCTCGGACCTTATTTGGTTATACAGTATCATTTGAAACTTTGAATAGATATGATTTAACTCAAATGGATCTAAATGAGACTAAAAGTATTGTAATGAAGCCGAGTCTATACAAATGGGCGTATCAATGATCTCTGCATACTGTTTCTCTTTGTCACGGTATGGGACTGCCTCCACCTGACCTCTGAGACAAATTCAAGTGATTGTGGAACAGGTTTTTAGCTCTCCTTCCTGCTCTCTTTCCAGCTCTGCGCTGCAGCTACGTTTGCTGTCACAGTAACAAATGACACGCGCAGTTCCAGTACGACAGTCAGTCCCCACTCAGCATGCTTCCTCTCTGCAAGTTGCTGAGCATTTAAAAATATTACAAAGTAAGTCGGAATGAGCAGAAAAAAAACCCCCATCTGTGAACATTGAACACCACCTGCTGAAACCGTAACGTTTGTAGTTCACTCTTTGAAGTAAAATACTTTGCATATGAAGCTTTCTATTGAGCAACTGACATCTATGTATTTTTAGAAAATATTCCTCCAATCATGAGAAGAACGCTGTGTGGAAGAGTAATGCGTTTTGTCAGCTTGGTTAACCTGCTAATGTTTAAAATTAGAAGCTAAGATGTGCCGTCAATCATTCTGTGAAGCAGGTGTCACTTTTTCCCTACATGGTGCATGCCTCAATTTGGAACAAACCTCTCTCGCTGTTACTCTGAGTGCTGCCTCAAACTCATGCTCTTCTTCAGTTAAATCTCTGCTATCATCCTGCGGCTGCGACCTATCTGCCTGCACTCAGGTTTCAAACGGCCTCTTCCTCAGACACATGTCTATGTAGCATGAAATAGAGCCTCCAAGGGGATTGCCTTCGCCCAAAATGTTTTCCGAGACACTTTGCGTGCGGCAGCGATTCGTTCGTCTATTTTTCATTTATTCTTGTTCCTGTGTGGTTGGGGAAGATATGGAAGAGACCAGAGGTGTCAATCTGTCTGTCAGACAGGCATCAGGATCAGAAGCTCTAACCCTAGTTATCTCCCAGACACTCCAGGTGAAGAGGATACGCATCCTTTCAGCTTTTTCCTGACAAGTTATGTGATAAATCTCAGGACGCTCTGGAGTGGTGTTTCCCAAAGAGAATTTATTTAGCACAGTAGCCCGGAAAGATAAGGTTATGAACTGTCATTCACTGCAGTGTAAAAGGCTCATAAGCATTGCCCCTTGGAAAGGAGACGGTGTTGACATCTCACCGGTTAAAAGCTGACAGGCCTTATCAGCCAGGCAGCTCTCAATTAAAAGGATTTTGTTCAGAAAATGTTGAACTAATTACAAATGGTTAAGACCCAATTAATGATGACTGTGAGTAGTTGGAACTAAAGGGAATATCCAGACATGGAGCAGTTCATTTCCAGCAATTCAATTTCCAAAACTGGCTATAAGGTTTATAACAGGACCAAACCAGTGTTGTTGCACATTTTATCTCTGTCACTTATCATCAATTGACCAGATAATATGAATTGTGAAATGTGTCCCTTGTAATGAGTTATTTTTCACCAAATTGCAGTTTCCTTTAGACCTTAAGAGTCCTTTAGTCCTTTGAGCCATGGTTTTACATCCTACATTTTGCTGATGTCTTTCCTTTTTAACATTGTTCTAGGCCACCATGGGTTTTTGCTCATTGCTGATATGAAAATCAATTAGCAGGCGCTTAAAATGTGTCCAAAGAGATTGATTGTAAAAACATAGACAGGCAATATGCAATAATACCATTACACGACCAAAAACAACGGTTAGTTTGTTTGTCTCTTATCGGTCCTCTGACACAATTGTCATACATTTATAAACTAAATCTATTCTTGAAGCAGCTAGACAGTCAATTTGTTCGGGGACATTTTCAGCCGGTGATTTTGTGCTCTAGTGAGTATTTCCGCAGCAGGATGGTGTATTTGGAATTGAATCCAAATTAAATATAGTTAACATAATCATGAGTGACACTACTCTTCATTACCATGTACATTACCATGATTATAGTAATGAGGGATAAAGTCACTCAGTGTTACGGTGCGGCTCATTGGCGTTTTCATCATTTTTGGACAACAATGGTGGTCTAAGGCAGAGAGGAGTAAGCTATACAGGTGCTTGGATATACAAACAATATTATTAGATCAATTCATTGGTGGTGTTTGGTCTTTTCATGGGCAAATAAGGAAAACATTGATTTCACAGCCCTTTAAGAAAGTTTCAAGTGTCTGCCAATTGCTACTTTGTGTACCATATCAAAGAATAATGGAAACCAATGGCTAACACCTTTAAATGTTAAATGGTTAGCTGTGAAGTAAAGCATTTCTGATTTGTAGTAATGAAGATAAAATGTGCAAAACTAAACTAATTAAAGTTCTTTAATTGAAACAGTATGCAGGGAATTTGGTGAGAATAAATAACTACATTTGAGAGAAAAAGGAAGAAAAGTATAGCAATTGGTAAACACAATACAACTCTAACCTCAGGCAGAAGCCAGAAGCAAACAAGCAGTGCAAATAATGTGAGTAACAACAAGGGCATCATTAAAGCAATTAAAATATGCCACAAAAAACATATGGTAGCAGAGATAGAGGAATGAATGTCATGGCTGTTCAGTTAAAAAAACGGAATGTTTCAGATTATGTTCAAACGTACAACGAGTCAGCCTCCAAGAAAAGACACAGCGAATACAGAAACAACACGAGGCAGGTTATGGGGGTTTAGCAAGACCAAATATCCTTATCAACTTGGCTTCTACTGCTTCACCTCAAAATTAATGACTGTCTGAGACTCTCTCTTTGCCACTTTGTGTCTCTGGAGCAGAGACAGGGCTTCAGGCTGTAAGGTAGTAATAAGACCCCATCTCGAAAGCAGTGAGAGGAAGAGTAAGAGGCTCCTCCTTTCTGTGTCATACTCTACTAACCCCCTCTCTCTCTCTCTTTACCTTTCTTCCTCAACACTGATATTGACTTTTGGCTTTTTCTCTGACAAGTGCCTGTGACCAGATAGGCAGCCCAGGGGTGTTAAAACCCCACATCCTGCTTGCCAGGTGGGGCTGAAAGACACACAAACAGCAAGTGACTTGTTCAATCCAGAAATCCCCCCGCTGGCTGTATGACATGGCTGCGAGAGCAAAGAGGATATCAGGAGGATCTGCAGTGCCAGAACAGGGTGGTCTGCCTGGCTAACAGGACTGCGGTTGCTAATTATAGAGCGGTGGCAAAGTGTTTGAAATCAACATGAAGGATGTCTGTATTGTGCGACAAATCGAAAAACACCCTTTTAAGCATAAATGGCTTTTCAGAGGCACAATGTGGTTTGTAATCATCATCAATCAAGATAGTGCCAACGATAGTCAAGTGAATGAGAAACCCACACTTAGTCTCTACAGATTTAAAGTTATAAATATTTTTTGCCAATACTATTTAGACTTTGTAGCAAGATAGTTATATATTAAGATTCACGGAGGGGTTTGTTTGGTGATGAGTTTGCTACTTTGACAGGCTGGTGGTTGTCATGTGTGTCCTACTTCAGCGCAAGTTTCAAATAAAATCATAAATCCAACTTTTTTAAAGTCAAAATATCAGAAAAGCTGGTTTCAAGGGATAAAGCCAAATTAGTAAATCCAAGGGGAACCTTAAAAGAAGGCTTCAAAACCTTTACTTGTTATATAATTGGGCAGAACTTCTAGATTCTTTTTTCTCAGTTTGCGGTGAAAGAACAGGGTCATCTCTCTGTTTTGTGATATGAGATTTCCTACCAAATCTAACAGAGTGGAACGGTGTATCTTAAATAGGTGTTATAAGTGTTATGTTGCTCAAGGATCTGATCATTTCAGCCAAAATGAAAAGTGGCAAATAAGGCCAAACAGTCATATACCACCAAGATGTATTTGGCAGTGAAAATAGGACCATCCTTTTTAAGATACTGTTTAAAATATGAAGTTAAACATATGGCACAAGTTCATGTGTGACCTTGGGCGCAGTATGTATGAGAAAATAATAAGCACCTTGAATTCTTAGAGCTTTTGAACACTTTCTACAGAGAACTTCAAAACAAACGTTCTAAATATAATTGTCCTGTATTCACTGCATCTCGAAGGTATTTCCTCTCATCATTTTGCCTTTGCAACTAACGAAGCTGATCATATTGATTACTCAACCTCACAGTCACACTGATATGTATTCATTAAACAGGAGGCATAAGACATGTTGAAATGATTGCAGTAACATTTGTGTTGAGTCACACCACCTTTCCAGATGTGACGTCACAACTGAAAGCAAAATCATTTCTATAAAGTTCAAATAAGTGCAGTGGGGGACAGGCAGATGGCAGACTGACTTCACTGCAGAAAAAAACTATATTTTCTGGTGACCTTTCTGTAACCTCCAGCTCGTTTCTCCCTCTCGACTGACTTTTTCGTCAGTTTCCTCCATTCAGGCAGAGGATGCAGCGAGCACTCTTTGCTCAGAGCTGCGCTGCTGATGCTCCGAGCTCAGCTGCTGTGTTCCTATGGGATGCGGTGGTAAAGGTCATTTCTAGAAGTTCAACAATAGTGATCGGAATTTCAAGTGAACCGTGTTGCCCACATTTTGTGGCTCTGCTCTCTGCAGGGAGTACAAAGCACTCCTCGGGTGATCTGACGGGCACGGCAATATGTCTCTGGATTAAAAAGGATACAGAATGTAATGGTGCGAGTAACTGGTGCCCCTCAGTTTCAGTCTCATTTATATGAAGTGCTCCTCATTGTCACATGCCTCATGTTAATCATGTAATACTTCCTTGGTCATGAGTGTGTGTGAGTGCCAGTGTGGACCAGCTTAACCCACCAGTTCGAGTTTCATCAGTTCAATTTAAAACTAATCTTGTGATCAGGATGTGAGCGTATGGCGAAAGCACCAGCTCAGAAGAGTGTGACTCACCATCTGTAATGCATTTTTACCTTTGTTTTGGAGTATGGCTCATTATACTTCTTTGGAACACTTGCAAAGCTAAACAAATCAAAGTCACGAAGCGTAAAGAAGAAAAAAAAGGGGAGGAAGTGGGTTTGGTTTACCCGAGGGGGGTGGCTTTGTTGTGTGGAAATAAATCCTGTTCCTGATTAGACAAGCTCTGCATGGGGTTCAGGCGCTGTGATGCCAGGCATTTCAACTGTTCATGAGAGGGGCATTATAATTGAAAAATGTAATTTATTCTTCTTCAATCTTATATGGACTTGTCATCCATGGCTCTTTATATGTGAATTGTATAAAGCATGCAAAATATACCTTGAATTTATTTATTTTTTAAGAATGGGTCGTACTCTGTGAGAAAAAAGAAAAAGAAAAAACCTTCGAAGCATAAATGTTTGAAATTCCAAATATCTACCATGGTAAATATATGCATGTGCTCTGAATCTTTCTAGCCTTAGTTGCATTTAATATGCTTAGTAGCAAGCCCTTTACGCTTTGCCATCTGGCCTGTATGTTCACAGAGAAGATTGGCATCAAACTTGCGCAAGAAAGGATTTTTCTTCTCCGGCCACTACTTGCTATGAAACGGAGAACAGGAGTAAGAATTATCGAAATGCTACTCTGTCCCGCAGCCTTTTTACTCTCCGTAACCTTAATAGTGACCTAAATGCTAGACCTTTGCCAACTTCAGGAACATATTTTAAAATACAAAACAACTGGGAGAAGCAAGTGGGAAGTCAAGTGGGTAGAGAGAGTATCCTTTTTCCAGTACAACTTGTTTTTGTATGGTAGAAAGCCCTCAGTCGGCTGAAATGTCCTGGAGCATGACACTGAGTCTGACCTCTGACCTTTCACAAGCTGGGATCAATAACACAATAACAATAAGACACTCATCATGTTATTACATTGATTTCAAAACAAGCCAGGGGATACTGTTAATTTGTATGTGCATACATTATTTTTCAACTCCGACAAAAAAGTCTAGAAACTCGAAATCCAGTCATCCAATCTGAACACCAAATCGAGTACTGACAAAGTTAACAGTTTCTTATATAGAGAAAGCTCACGTCAGATTGTACTCTGTCAAAAAAATGACTTGCTTATGTTAATATGTCTAAATCTAGCCAGAAGACATAGTTAAATAGACTGCTGCACTAAGAATATCCTCACATGCAAGATCTGTGGAAGCGTGTAGAACCTCGGAAGATCAGACCTTTACTGCTATTCTTGAAATATGTAGCTTTATCCAACTAACATGCATGACACACTGCACACATGCATCAATTCACGTATGCTGCTACTGTAGTCGTTTCTAGCCCTTTAAATGCTAAGCGTGGGGAAGTAAAAAATGTTACTTGTGTGCATTTATCTGTGTGTGTGTGTGTGTGTGTGTGCATACTCCAATGTGGCTCTCGTGTGTCTTCAGCGTCAATCTGTAAGTGTGTGAGTCATCCCACTATTAGGCTGAAGCACAACACGCAGCCATAATCTGCTGGACACCGCGTTGTAATGGCTCTCTGTGAGACAGCTAATAAGTTACACACCAGATTGCGGACTGTAATAAGCCCGACTGAGTCACTTTTCTGGGCCACATCATTATTTTATCAACCCGCTGACTGTGACCCCAGGGTGGGCTGCAGAATTGATGGGACAGGGTTCAGGACATGATGTGACTAAAAAAAGTCACAGAAGTCACAAAGCTGGAAAATTGACTTAATGTAGTTCAAATATTGGGTTATGTGCTGTAAGGCTCTTATCCATTGTTTAATCATCCTTTAATTGAAGTTGAGTAACCTCAGTGGTGATTAGCAGTGGATTCTTAGCTCTGAAAAACACAATAAATCAAACTGTTGATTTACTCCATGAACACAGACTGTCACTTTTTCCTCCGGTGATCATTTGTCACATTTGATGGCTTGCCGGTTTATTTCCCCCTGCAATGAATGACCAGGTAAACCCCTTGAGGTTTTATGTTGGTGCAAACTGCAGGTCCAACTGAGAACAGCTGCCATTAATATTCTCATTCAGGAGCAAGGGCAAGACATTGATCCAGAGCTCTCCCTGTGCTCGGATGTGTGTCTGCTATGTGTGTTTGTGTGTGCCTGAGTGGAGAGTTAAAGGGGTTGTTGGCTCTCACAAAAGCTGAAAGCTAGGAATTACAAGCAGTTTTTCGCAGATAGCACACTGTTGAATGGCCCTAATTGTGTTGCTGGAAACATCCAGCAACACAATTAGGGCCATTCAACAGTGTGAGCCACATATCTGGTTCCAGGTGGAGAGGTAATTCAACAAACCAAGGAACGATAGGCTGGGCTGGCGGGGAAGGTGAGGAGTGCAGTATGGCAGCAAGAGGCTGGAGCGTTTTCAGCACCATGGAGAGCTCCGGCGCAATATGCGCTGTATCACGGCAGCGTGCGCGGTGACCAATCCTCATTTCCCACTCCGCTGGCCGTCACGGAGGCTTTGCTGCTGCTGTGCCAGCTCTCTGGTGACACTGATAGGATTTTCCCATGAGAGAGCGCTGAACCAGCTCATTTAACACAATCAGACAAGAAAATCTCGTCTTGTTTAGGAATTTCTTTACATTCCTGAGAGTTTCTGTTGAGTAGGATGAGGGGGTGTATGCTTTATAACACACTGATCGTTAAAAGATGAAGTCTTGCCAGCCAAAAGAGGCAGGAGGACCGGGTGAGGAGGGGGGTTGTTGGGACCTGGATTTCATGCCAGAGAGCCCGGCGAGGGATGTGCGTGTCTCACTATGTTATCATCTCAGCCCCTCTGCTGCTTGAGCAACCCTGGCACATCCGGGCAGAGGACTCCTACTGAAGCTATTCATCAAACACTATCTGTTGTTTCCGAGCAGGTATAGCCCCTGCACGGCTTTATGAGGCTACCAAAAGCTGGCATCTGGTCATATTGAATGATTAATCACATCCCGTGTTGCGCCACACAATAGGCAGTGTAGTTAAACACTGTCACAGACTGTCATTGACATCGCCCTGCGCTATGAGGCTGCACCTCACACATATCTTTCTGCCTGTAAATTGTGGGGCTCGCTCTCTATTATTGATGCATTTCTCCTCAGCTACTCACAAACTAATTCAACATTAAAGCACACAACTGCCACCCTCTTTACAGTTTCCATTCACTCACAGTCCCAATGCAAATAGTGACGGATACAGCGTTGCGCACACGGAACAACCAAACTTGTCAAATACATTAACAACGTATTTAAAGGACCGTGGAGCCCCTATCCCGCATAAGGCAATACAGCTTGCACCTTACCTGTGGTATTCCAAAGCAAGAGGGCAGAAAGGAAAGGAAATTCGTGCAAATATGCCAGAGATCTTCCTCGCAGCGACGAGACACAACTGCGCACTTTTAGTTCCACTCCTCTCTCGGCAGGGTTTAAAGGCTTCAGATTAATTACGGGCTGGTGTATCAGAAGCAGCTGTGTTTGAAGCGACGGGTAGCGTGTCCCAACTCTCAGCAACGGCTCGCCATCCTTCAGCTCCTCCGGCTGCTTTTCCTCTCAGCGCTGCTCTCCTGCTCTGCCCTATTTCAACTCCCCTCACTCCGCTCCGCTCCTGACGTCAGCTGCTGCGCGCCAAATGCGGTGAGGCTGCATCTGCGGATTAATCCCACAAAAAAGCGACACCTGTATGTGCATGCATGCGCGGTTGTGTGTGTAACTATGTGTGTGTAAAGGACCACAGAATAGCAGAGAAAATAGTTTGCAGATGCAGACTTTTTTCTTTTTCTTAATTTCAGGGTTGGTTACCTATATGATTTCCGGATTTGTCTGAAATGTGGATTTGAGAACATACTTTGGTTGGGGTAAAATTATGCATGACATTGAGTTGAGTTGCGAGGTTACAGTTAAGGGAATGAATGATATATGTGTCTGTGCATGCATTATGTAATAAGAAAAATAAAAATGAAAGGAAAATAAATATTTGTAAATGCAAATCAGTTAGTTACAATAATTAAATTAAGTCACTCATAATGCACTAGCTGCTGAATAAAATACTATGTTACTGATGGAAAGGAACAAATATTGTTTTTCTGTCACATTTAGTTATCATGGTTTTGAATGAAAGTTTGTCATTACTACACTAATTTGACACTACTAAGATGTAAGTCTTTACAAACTGTGTTGTATACAATACAATTTTGCTAATTATTGTTCACATTTCACAATGTGTTAAACACAAGACAAAAATCGAGGAAAGAATCACAGAGTGGTGACATGATGTGGTTGTCAAATGTTGTCAAAAGTATCATATGCATATTTTATTTGTTTTTCAAAGATTGTTTTCCGCTCAGACCCTGTAAAGCTTCTTTATGAAATGACTGTCGGCTGTATGACAAACACTATAAAACATCACTAATCAACAAGGCAGCGATGATGTTCACAGAGGAATTAGACAGAGGACCGGCAGGTGTGTCTGAAACACTTTCACAGATGAGCAAGTTTGCAGCGGCTTACCTGCTTATATTTAGGTTCAAATCTTTAAAGAGAAACACAGTACTACAGTACATCTCTCTCTCTCTCTCCTCCTCTCTCTCTCTCTCTCTCCCCTCTCTCTCTCTCTCCCTCTCTCTCTCTCTCCTCTCTCTCTCTCTCTCTCTTCCTCTCTCTCTCTCCTGCTCTCTACCCCTTTGTGTTAAAGTGGACATATCATGCTATATTTGAATAATATAGTGTAGGACCATACCTATATAAGGCATATTTATATTCAAAATACCAAACAGATCATGCATTTTAGCCATGCCTCATTTTGCTCAATTTGAAATCTTTTAGCTCTGTTTTTGCAAGGGCAGATTCAGTGAGAACAGCACCATCTACTGGCCTGGCATATGTACTACAGCGTCTCCAGCGCTTTCGAACGGCAATGGCCGTGGCTGTCTCCTCCTGATTGGTGGAGTTGGCCCAAACGCCGTAGCGCCACCGTCCTGACGTCAGGACAGTGTTCAAATCTGGATCAGTTTTTATCAGATCCGTTGCAGCCCCTTTTTTAGAGATTTGGGTATGGAGGAAAATAGAGAAGGTTGTGTTTTCTGACACTTGGTGAGTTCCCTGGAACACCGGGGACACATATTCATCTATAAAAGACGTACAAAAGTGCATTTTGCATGATAGGTCCCCTTTAAAGTAGGAGAGAGAAGTGCACATGGCACAATTAGGCCTACATACTGTATCCCGAAAAGATGGTGGCGTCCCTATCAAAATTGCATGTGTCAATAAAATATTTATGCTCGATGTAACATTTATCAAGAAAGTGAAAGAAAGAGAGAGAGAATAACGGGGAGGAAGACAATAGTACAGAAAGGAAGTGTCATTTGCCATACGTGAGTCCTTCAAATGATTTAGGATTAGACAGAAAAAGTAAAGAGGATAAGAAAGAAAGAAAGAAAGACAGAATAATAGGAAAAGATAATAGATATTATATGTAAAACAGCACAAGCTGCATCAAGAGGTTTTGTCTGATGAGATGAGAAATGGCCTTGCACAATGCTGCAACAATTTGTAGTTAGAAAACTGTCTCTTACATTTGATTAATGGTCATGAATTATTGATATGAACCACCCCGGTTACACAGGCTCTTCCTCGTCATTTAAGGTCTTTTTTTTACTTTGTTGGAAAAAATGACAAAGATGAACATGGATTTAGTTGAAAAAGGAGTGAATTAAAAGGGTGGGGGGTGAAGACATGTAGATGTTTACAGTCTGGTTTGACACTTTAACAGGGCTCACAAAGTAAAGGGTTTAAACATTTTTATAATTGAACGATTGGCTGTATTGTGTATGAGGTTCAAATGCAGTCTTTATTAAAGCACGGACAGTTTAATGGAAGTGGAATAATGGGATTCACTTTTTACAACATGATAAACATGTGTTGCCAAACATGTTCAAATCCTCATACAGAAACAGAAACTGTTACAGGGTCAGATATAACATATTTTAACATTCTGTCCATGATCGCATGAGGTTTACACAAAACATATTTGCAAAATACAGAAATTCTGTTCTGTAGAAAAAGATAACCTGTTGCTTTACTCTTATTATTATCATATCACTTCTCAAAACTCCCAAAAATATTGTGCCAAAAAAAGACACGCATGTCTAGACAGTAACAACAGGATCCTTCTTTAAAAACAACACATTTGTGCTACCTCTGCTGACATGTCCGTCATCTTTTTCAACAATTTCAACCAAAATGCGTTTCAGTGCACTCAGACAGTTGTTCTGTAGCTTTCTCTGAGGGCTTTAAAGTAGAATTGCCATAACTTTTCAGTGGTCTTTATTGTTTGCAATATCAACAACAGTCAAAATCAACAGAACCTGAAAAAGTCATAAAATGAATCTTTCTTTGCATATTTTGCAGCTTTATCAACACAATCACTCAGCTCACATCAGTGCATTTCCCCAAGATGCAGTAAAGCAGCAAACATCCTGAATAATCTCAATATTCTGAAAAGATGGTTTGTTGCTATATCACTGTGATGTAGAGGATACAGCACAGCTCTCTGAAAGTGTTTTCCTCCATCTTGAAGTGTGCTTTCCCGATCAACACACACACATCTTAAAGCTTAACCAAACACCTATTTACCATCTATTAACACATTTCTAACAAGAACAACTAATCATGCATTTCATACTTTTTCAGACGTGCAACCATTAATGCACACACAGACACTCACAAGGTGCTCACACACACACTCAGGGCCCTGGCAGTGGATATTTTCTGATTCAAATTATTGACAAACGCATATCAGATCTATTCATAAAACCAACAGCTCTCTTCGCAATGCAGAGACAAACTCAGAACGCTGTAGGCGTACCCTGAGTGGCAAATCAATCACGCCTAAATGGTGCAAATATGAATCGACCCTCCAGGGGCTCATATAGACGACATCCCGTGCATGGCATTACAAGAGGAACATCAAGCGCATTTCACCCACAGCTACACCCACGGCTGAACAAACTGAGACTAGCATGTCGGGACTGAGCAGTCACAGCAGTCATTATCTCTGCCATCATTTGCTCAGGAGTGTTTGTACTTGCAGTCATACTTCAGGAACATAATATCCTCTCCCCTCAACCTTAAAGGCTCTCAGGCATGTGTCAGCACTAAAAGGTCTCTCTCACGTAGCTGCTCCCCCAGAGACAGAAACACCATGCAAGAGATAGAGCCATAACTCTTCTTTATGTCCTTTTTACTCCAGCTCACCACTGCAAGTACTGGTGTGATTCACACGTCTGCATCACGTACAGTAGAAGGGACACTCATGCTACATTTATTCTAAACTCTTTTTAATCGTTGTGTAGGATCATTGTTCAAAAGCGTGTGCAGATATTGGCAAGTGTTTTTAGAAAATATACAAGAAACCACTCAGTACTGATATGATTTGACAACACTATTGCCAGAAAATAACATTAATATTGAACATACTGTACGTAAAGGTATGGTAAAGGTATGGTATGGGTAAGCCAACTAAAACATCATTATTATCCCTTTGCTGTCAAAATGTCTGATTAAAAGGATATACAAATCATTCAAATTCATCTCTTTATTATTTGAAAGGTTTTTTGTTTTAATGACCAAAACACACAGATAGAGGTTACGAGTTAATTGAAAAAATCTAAAAAATAACACAGTCCAACCATATGTTATCACACCAATAAATGTCGTGTAAATGTATCACTATTATAATTCTTAATAGCCCATCATATAACTTAACGAGAACTGCACCCAAACAACACTTAGTCATTGCAGATGCAGTATACTGTAAGCACAGGTTTAGTGCTGGATTGAAGGAGAATGAATGAGTCTCTTTTCTTTTCTTCTTTCTTGTTGAATCACAAACTGTCCGACCAAAAAGACAAGGTCAGAAAGTTTACTTGAGGTAGAGCGCGATACAAAGAGCAGCTCTGTAGCAATCAAAATATACATTTGCTAACCTTGAATGCTTAGAAAATGTTTCTGCCATTCTTTAAGAGGCCTGAATCCCATTGGACAGTCATTGAGAAGGTCAGCACAATTGGGGTGAAAGTTCAATATAGTTCAGCTTTTACTAAACTTTTGCACAGGCTACATTGATTTTGAAAAATCTATATAGCGTGTGCTGCTATGGCTCATGATGCACCTGCAGGAGAAAGCACAGTGACTCCCTCCTTAAGAAATAATGGCACAAATGTTCTAACTTGAAATATATGTCTTATTGTCACACAAACACAAACAAGCAGCTGCTAAACAACTTTGTGCACTAACATGCTCTATGACAATGAATGCCACGACTCAAACTATTCTCTCTGCATACAAATTGGGGATTCATTTTCACAAAAACAAAACTAACCTGTAACTTCCTCTGTACTTTGCAGACTAGTGTGGTCAAGGAAAGCTGTACTGTATGAGCTGCAGTGCTGTTGTTTATTGAAACGACCTGCCACTGGAGAGAGAAAGGGGGGGGGGGGGCAGTGCAGACAAAGTGTTGAGCTGGCTTCTCTTTGTAGCCTCTCATGGACATATGAGGGCTTTTGATTTGGTATGCAGCCTCTTTCTGTACCTCTTTCCCTCTCTCTCTCTCTCTCTCTTTCACTCTGCACACAGACAGAAATACATGCATGCACCCTCATACGCAGAAACATGCTCAGGTCACTGCCCATTTATCACTCTCGGCCCCAAGCCTGTGCCCGCACACACACACACACACACACACACACACACACACACACACACACACGCACGCACGCACACACACACACACACACACACACACACACACACACACACACACACACACACACACACACACACACACACACACACACACACACACACACACACACACACACACACCTTATATAATAGTCTTTGTTTCCTCCTTCTGCCCGGCTCCAATTTGATGGCAGTGCGGCCGCCAGGTTCCCCAGATGACCATTGAGATAGAGCTAACAGATGAAAGCAGCAGTAAGACGCTGGCGGTAATGGTGCTACAGCTCCGGCTTACAGCCCATATTTCTCTCTGATGGCTCTGCTGCCCTGCCTCCCTCTGACACCTGCAGGAGTGAGCTGCTCCGATGAGTTGTTTGCACTGCAAAGCAGGGTTGCAGGACACAGGAGCTTGTATAACACATGCACACACATACTTACAGTAAAAAGACTACGTTTGGAGTAATAAGTGAATGCACTCTCAGTTTATGCAGTCTTTGTGAAACAAGCAAGGGACTATGCATGTACGGGTGTGGCGGGGTGCAAACAAGGATAAATGCATGTTAAGAAAACTTAAAAAATAAAGTAATGCTTCTGGTAGGCTGAATGCAAATTGTAAAACAGAACCAATCACAGTGAAGGAAAAAGTTGTGTTTTTCTGTTATGTTCCTAATGGGACTGCACAGATTACCCTCTAGATGCTGTAAAGGTTATGAGTCTTGTCCATCTGCAGCAAGGAATGAATAGTAGGACATTGTAACAGAGAGTCTATGGAGGTGATCCGTTTATTCACCCAAACCACAAATGTTGGTCCACCCCTAACCAAGCCACATAATGTGCTTAAACCCAATTTAACCCTAACCATAGCAGTGCTGGATTAGAATGTTGTGTACAATATATAATAATATTTAGAAAGCTCATATTTATTTTCAGGTTCATTTAAACAACATGCTGCTCCTGTACATTAGTGAGCAGTACACTTTGATTGTTCACTTTATACTACTGACTTTCATTTTGATATCAATGATGCATTGTTTGGTATAACCTTGGCACAGCTTTGTTATGCGTACAATTTGGTATTGCTAATTCCATATTATGTGTAATTTAGTTGCTGTGTGAAAATGAGTTTTTTATCTTAAAAATATATCTGTTTTTAACGGCAAAATGGTTTGTACCGATCAAAATTGTTGTATTTCTTTTAGATTTTATTTTTCAAATCAAGGGGAGTCCCTGCTCCCCCAATAAAGACAATAATAAATGATGTTGGGAAGGCTCTAAAAACACAAGGTGCAGCCTGCCACCCCATGAAGGAAGCAGCCTGAAATGCTTCAGCTGCTGACGGGCTGACTCTCAGAGTGATGTGATCCTGCAAGCCTGAATCTGCACCTCAAACACTTTTATGCCTCACACAGACAGCAGTAACAAATCTCAAACACAGTCCTTATCTGAGGTGAGTTACGACCTCTCTGTCTCTCACTGTCCCTGTGCGTCATATTGTGTCACTTCTGTTTCCCGTCGTTTCTATTTCTTAACAAGTTTATGTATTTTATTTTCAGTTTGTAAATGGCCACCTCAGCCATGTTAATTTGCTGTATCAAATCAAATCAAATCAAATCAGGTTTTATTTATATAGCACATTTTAAAACGATTTTTGGTTGAGCCAAAGTGCTGTACATGCAATTAATAAATAACACATTACTACAATCGCAAACAGAAGACAACAGCAAATATAAAAATCAAACACACACACAGGGAAATGTCATGAGTCGTGCTCCGCTCTGACTAGAAGGCCAGGGAGAAGAAGTGAGTTTTTAGTGTTGATTTAAAAACCCCTAGGGTCTGGGCCGACCTCACATGGAGGGGCAGAGTGTTCCAGAGCCTAGGGCCAGCTGCTGCGAAGGCTCCGTGCCCTCGGGTTTTGAGCCTGGTCTTGGGCACTACCAGCAGCAGCTGGTCAGCCGACCTTAATGCTCTGGCTGGGGTGTAGCAATGGAGGAGTTCTGCTATATAGGCAGGAGCCAGCCCATTTAGTGCTTAAAAAACAAATAAAAGGAGTTTAAAATCAATTATTGTATGACAAACAATAAATGTATTTGCCCACTTTCCTGTAGAAAAACTGGTGTGAACTGAAGTCTCTGTGTACTGAAAAGCTTCTTTAGCTCTTTCATTTCTTTACAAATGTAATTGTGTGTCAGTATCCATACACATCATCATCAGAACATGTAACAGCATTCAATTCTGTGGCAAGGAGAGAGTAATCGCAGCTTTCAAAGCAATGTAAGCAAATTGAGCCCCGCACATTATCCTCTTTGGGCATTTTGGTGTGTTCAGACCCATTAACCCAGAAAAGCTGTAAATCCTCACATGTAACTTTAGCTCTTTTTCTGTCTGTCCAAAGCCAGCAAACAGAAAATCAACAGTAGTTATCAGGGAGTGTCGTTTTGTTCCTGTACAATTGATTTTATTTTTAAGGTTTTGCGGACATCAGTGTCTCCCTGATATCCGTTTCTTAAATTATACTGGTCATTGGTATTTTTGGATTGTTTACTAGAATATGATGAGGGAAAACGGTGACTCATTCCACCATTTGTTAGGGAAAAAGCAATAATAGTATTGTAAGAAATTACGAGCCAACAGTATAATATGGATTCCCCAGTGAAATATATTTTCAAAAAAGGGTCACTTTTAGGATTATGAGCCCCGATAGTGTCCGTCTGGTTCTCGTCATTTTGCTGCGTAATTCCCAGAAAGGGACAATCTGCCTGAGGGGATTTGGCACATCAAAAGTTAGATCATAATCTCAGTCAGCAAGGGCAGAGGATTAAAATACAACAAAACATACATACACATCTTAACCTAACCAAATCTCAACCCTAGCAGTATGAGATTACAAAACAAATGTCGCTTTTTCCTGATTAGTTAGTCATATGAGCAGAATTATACTTCGTCTCTTTCTAGAAAGGGCATGACCCAACAATGTATTGTGAAAATTGATTTTGAGGACTATGATTGAAGCTTTAGGAAAGCTAAATATATCCAGTGCAGTATTTCAATACTGTTTTAAAGGTTGACATGTTATGAATACACATATTTGTCAAATATACAGTCAAATCATAAATGTCACATTTTGTACGTGTGGAAGAAAAGATGTACGGTTGAGTCACAGGATAAAGAAAAGCCTGCTCCATCTCTCTAAAAATGTATTTTTTCACAAAATGTAAGTGTAAACAATTATAGTAGAGACAATAAAATGAGACTGATGATCAATGCAGCAGGAGAGTTATGAAAGAGTACATGGTCAATCCCTGCCACAGGCTCAAACAAACAAAATAAAGAGTTGACAGTAGCACAAGGATTAACATTCAGAAAGGCAAAGAGTCCACAGGGCCAAGTGGACTCATACAGATCAAAACAAAACAAGTTCATGAAAAACCGCTAGAGGTTGCAAACGTTAACACATTACCTTTACTTTTACCTTTAAAAGGCAACACATATTGCTGAATTATCTACAGTATCAGGTTGCAGCAACAACTGTGTTGTAATACTTTTTTAACTTTGGACGTATGAAACAGAAAAGCCACTGTGAAATGTTGTTTTTAAATATCCAACTGTTGGAAGAGTTTGAAAGGGATAAACATGTAGATGTCATGCCCTCACATGAAGACGACAAATAATGATAAATTCAGGATAATTTATAGAAAAAATCAACATCCAACTACCTTTCCAGAGCAGCTCATCATACATGTGTTATTATTAATCACTGCCAGACTTCCTGTAGCCGATTGATACATTAACAATAGTTCAGTCACTAAAATGCTACCATTTTATTTACACAAGAAGCCGGGTGGTTACTAAATTAGCAAAAGACACCTTTCCAAATCGCCCCTAGCGTTTCAAAGTAGTCATTTTGGTCTGCATGCAAAACAACCACAACGTTTTAAGCGCATGAAATGCACACTTTGCTGATATGTAAATGAGTGTATGATGTCATCTGCTGACTTTTAGCAGCTTTAGGAGCTAGTAACTATCTTTCTTTAGAAAGAGTTGGCAACACAGGACACACCACATTTTGTTTACAGTGGCTTTGAGGCCATAAATCAAGTTTCCATTTTCCTGGGAGATCACACCTGATGACGAACAAAACTGAAAACGAGGTTTATGGGAACCAATCTAAATGCAGATGCTTTCATCATTCTATAGCCATAACACCATACAACATGTACTAATAGCTTACAGATAAACAACTCAAAGGACAATCTATGATCCAACAAAGAGGTGTTGGTGATATTGTGTGATGTATTTATGTGTGAATAATAGTGATCTGTGTTTTTCCTAATAGGCAGACTAAACTCTGGTGCTGAATATTTTAAATTCTGCTCCTAAGAGAAGTGTTTCAAACCATGATGTTCCCAATTGTCGCCCTTATTTGCACATCAAACTACACATTAAGTATAGAATAAAAAGGAAGTGGATGTTTTGTTCCTTCACTGAGACTCTAATATTCCCTCCATGATCCATTGGAGAATGTAGCAGTTCTATTTTAAAAGTTATTTGTAATTGATATGCAAATCAAATCATTTTAACTGCAGTCACATAGAATAGTATTTACATTTTCCCCTCAGACTGCGGAGAGACCCGAACAATCCACCCGAGAGGAGCAGGAGATCAGGAGCAGCTGCGAGGAGGGATTACATAAGACTGGTGGCCCTGTCAAAACATGAGCCCGATCAATACTGAAGATGTGAATCTTTGTCATTATGTTTAACCGAGGGCCAGCAGAGGGCTTTAGTCACTCCCTCGGTCTTATGAATATGCTACAATAAAAGAAAAACTGTACCATCATCAGTTCGATATCATTTGTAAAAGTGTCAGATGCATTTATTGTGGTGGGACACTCAAACACCATTTATGTCCATATGTGTTTTTTTAAACAGGGCTCAATCGTCTAATGAGTTGAAAAGTGTAGAGTTGACTAAACAAGATGCAGAGAAAAAAGGTTTGGCGTTATCTGGTTTGCATGGATTTCCCAAAGCCATCCAGCAGTCACTTCCTATAAACTTCAAAATAAATGATGGCCCTTGTGCCCTTGCTTCTTGACAACACAAACAAACAGGGGGGGGGGGAAAGTATTCGAGAGCTAACAGCTTACAATGTTTTAATTCAAAGAGTCACTGCTATATAATATCCGGTACCGGGGGCAAAACGCAACATCTTGCAAGAAACAGCGTCTGAGGGCTTCTTAACATTTAACAAACTATGAATGTGTCATACCCACTTAACGGGAAGAAACTCAGCTATCAGACAATATTAACCATTATTAGCTAAACAAAACACAAGGGTCATACATAGCCTCTGAATTAGCCCTGAGCGAAAAAATGCTAACGCACTTAGCACAGAACTCACAGTAGAGATACCTTATTACTTATCGGATCTGCACAAACAAGATATCAGCTAGCAAGCTGAGATTCCAAAGATTCTAGGGGTATAAGTATCATCACTGAGCGACCCAGACAACACACAACATAGCTTTACGGGACCAAAACGGAAAATAAGTCTTACCGTTGCTGTTTTCTAATCAAAAGTTGTGTTCAATGGCATTAAAATGCATACAATCCTGCTGAAGGTTAATCCAATGTGTCTGCGTCACTTTGAAATTATTACTGATAATCCATCCTCATATTTATGTTAATAACGGAGATTTCATATTAGCTGCTACGAGAGTGTATGACAGCTTCCGGTTTTGGGCATTCTGGCTACGCATCACTCATTCACCAATGGGTAATGTTTAGATGGATTTCCATTTAGGAACTTCCCCTTGATTCTATTGGCTCTAATGGTTAAAAAGAGGTTTCAATGATCAAAATCGACCGAGGGGGGCCATAGATATGGAAAATCCACCCAAATGACCCCAGAAGTGTTTTTTTTCTTGCTAAACCTCTCTAAAAAGGTCAAATGTCACTTGTTTTGCATCAATCTTGATACAGGGTACTTATTATATGTTATAGTTTGGATTCCTAAAGCTTTTAGTCTACTATCCCATCATTCAAGGGTGGTTTTCACTATAAGTAATGTTTTTTTTTTGGACGGACACTATCATTTACATTTCTTTGCTATGTTCAACCTGAATTTACTTTAAAATAAAAAGATTCTATATTGATTCTGACTTTTCTACATCCAACTCACAGGTTTATCATTGCTTTGAGAAAAAAGATTATTAATTTAACCCTTTTAGAAGTGAAGATATAGTCATTTTTTCTGGGAAAAACAGGCTCGGGGCTTAACTGGATAAAGATCAAAATGATTGCCAGCAAATGTAAAGGTTTCTAAATATCCAGCTATCGAGTGAGCTAGGGATCTAAAAAAGTGAGCTAAATAGTTAACAACCAGGTTTTTATTTTCTCCTCAAAGCGAATGTCTTTCTTTTTACAAGCTAAGTATTTCCTTCAAAATGTGCGTGCCACATTTGAGTATCATGCAGGGAGACTTAAACACACGTATGATAAAAGAAATGTGTTCAGTTCTCAAACTCCTTTTGATACTATACTGTATATAAAGACAGACATTTAGTACTCCATCGACTGCTGAAGAAAAACAACCATTAACAAGTGCATATTTATGCAATATCCGATCTAAATAACCATGACAAATATAAAATATCATAGCTGGATTATGCAAAATCAACCCACTGGTCCTTGACACATCGTGCACTTCATGTTGTGTGCAAGTACTTTTCCATAATCATTCTGAATAATGAAACATCCTGTTTGTTCTGTTTGTGATTAGGACAGAAAGAAGCACAGAAACACTCATCTTGAATATCACCATAAAGATGCTTTTATCTGGAACATCTTGTGCTGGTAAACAAGTCCGACGTCATCATCCCTGTCAGTTACTGAGATTTTGGTTGCACAGTGCTGTCTGTTCTCTGTCTATTTCAGGAACAAAGACAGACCTCCATGAAAGAAGCAGAAGAAGATATGACATAGAAAGAGAAAGCCAGCGAGAGAAACAGAGTATGTGCATATGTACATCACGCTTTTTGTGTCTCCCCCAATCGCGCATACTTGTTGGTGTTTCTCTTCTCGTCTTGAATTTTTGAACAAGGTTGTGTGTTAGTCACAGCTCTACCATCTTCGGCCTTTAGCGATGTTTCAATGTCTGTCCCGTCTCATTTATCAAGCTCCTCGTCGTGATATACATTCTGAGCAATCGTGAAAAAGCACCGTACCCCCTGAAACCCTGTTTATGGTTTCACTCTGACTCCTGATAAGCAACATTTGAAGATGTCACTTAATTTTAGGAATGTTCCCGAAGGATAATTGAGCAGTTAACGAGTCGCTCCCATTAATTTGATGTTGACACGTTCAGTCCCTGCAGCCATCAGTAAATCTAACCTCACATATCCATCAGCAGCAGGCATCCTGTCAAAAGCGTCCTTGAGCTTCTGAGCCTCTGAATAAATGTGAAAAAAACGGGAAATTCCTTCAAAATATAAAAAGAAGAATAACACCATCTTCTTTTAAAATCCATTTAAAAAGTAATCTCAGCCAAATAAAGGAAATCCATTCTTTAATCGCTTCTCCTTCCACTTCATTTATATCCCTCTCTCCATTAATGAACCACATTTAATAGGTTAATTTAATAAAGCATCAGCACTTTCCCTTATATTGAAACGCTCCGTCTATTACAAGGAAAGAGCAGGTGTGCAGCCAATGTATTATTCACTGCGTTGTAAAATGAAGGATTTAATCAAATAGCAGTGATTGGCCGTTCTCTAAAATTGACCCTTCTTCCCTCCTAGAGTCGGCAGACCGCCGGCACTTTGAAAGACGGATAACACCTTCCTCCTAATGCTGAATATGTAAAATGTTTAAATATTACTTTAAATCTAGGAAAGAGAATTCAAAGAATGTTAAATATATTTATAAAAGTCCAGGGAAATTTGAATTAGTTAATTTCTACACATTTATTTAGCTTGACTTGTTCTCAAATAACTTTGTTAGCAGAACTACGGAGCATAAGAAACATTTTAATTGCGTCTATTCTTTGTTTGTCTGTTCACTTTCTGTTTCTGAAGGAAAACACGCATGTTTAACCTTTCTCGTCCAACCCTGTCTCCTATGAATGTTACATTTAACTGCATCCTCGATTAGGATTCAAGGAGGCTTTCTCCCTGATTACAGTTGGCTTATAAAGTTAAAGTAGATAAACAAACTAATTGGTCCGGTTTAGAAAAAAGGATCATGGTTTAGCTTAAAATATGTATTTTTGTAAGTAATGTAAATACATTCGCAGTTGACCTGATTTTACAAAGGACACTTAAACCGTTCTCAATAAGATGACGTTATTTGACCTAATCAACAACCATCCCCTTCGTAGTACACGGACAATAAGAAACATATCTGAAAAAAACGAATTGTATCCAGTCTGAATATGTTGGCCACAAGACGTAGTGGGAAAAGGCAGTTCAGCAATATATGGAAACATAATAATTAGAAGTTGAGGCTGTGTTTTTACTTACAGAACTTTTTAATTTTTGATGAAAATAAAAACCCAAAACTGTTCAAATTAAATCTTTGCAAACATACCTGCCTTCACATATACCCTAACCACTCCCATAGAAAAACACTTCCTCTACTGTTCCTCAAAGCAGACACACACTGCAGTGTATTCACCGTGAAGAGACAGATGAGAAGCCATCTGTTGCGTCGTGACTCCCTATATCATTGAAAGTGTACAACCCCATCAATAGTTGGAGGGGTGAGTGTGTGTGTGGGGGGGGGGGGGTGGATGAAGCTTTACAACACACAGTCAGCAGTGCCTGTGCCGTAGCTACTAGTCTCTCGTCTTTTCTTTATCTGGTGAGTAAAGTTGAGCAGAGGGCAACAGAGGAAAGGCTCTTTAAATCTAACACAGGTTATATAGGCTTTATTGGAGATTCAACAGAGGCCTGTGTGAAAGGTTCCCCCCCCCCCTGTCTTTTATTTAGCTCATTGCTGAGTTAAGGTGTATACCATGTGCTGCAGAATGCTGTGTACTGTGTCATACAAAAGATACAGGCTTGAGAGTGCCACAAAATGCAGGCGCTGTGGAAGAACATTGTCTTTTGTAACGAGGACTGACATTCTAGCACATTTTGTGTGAGTCAGTGATAAAAGTATGTGTTATTACTCGCACAATGTGCAGAAAAAAAACTGGAAGGAAAATGCGAGTGAACATTTCTTTTAGAGAAAGAACAGGGGCACATGTTACCGTATTTTCAACGGCAGGAAACTGAAAGCTGCCTCGATTCCAATTTTCCTAAACGTATCACAGAAATTAGAGACAATTTAGTAACTATACCTCATATTGTTGACTATTAAGGCTCAATTGGGATCACAGTGTTGGACCTTTTCAATTTATGATGACCTTGTGAAGCTTTGCATTTCTTCCAAAAAACGTTGACAAATGGAGATGCAATATTTTAACTGGAGAGCAGGGAATGAATTAAAATGCTCTTAGACACTATTTTCTAAAAAGTAAAAAAACATATATCACTAATACCAATTTCTCTTTAGGATTGTCATGAATCATGATTGCTTTATACAAAATTATATGACCGCAATCAATGTCACTTTGTTGATGGATACCCTGAGTGAAAGAGGAAACTCTCATCTCCAAAAGGCAATAACATTAAAAACTAAGTCGTTAAGTTGTGATAAATGGTAAGACAGCGAAGAACCCCGGGTAGGCGTTCACGTGCCAGCTTTGCAGAGTAAAGCAGCCAGCTGGCTATCTCTATGCTGCCCTAAACCTGTGTCAGCTGCAGAATCGACATAAATCTCTGCGGACACTCTTTGAGGTAATATAGGAACCAGAGACAAGTCCAACAGGTGAATCATTACAAGTGAGAGACTCATCCGCAGGGAGATGTTTTTTAGCTGGCAGTAAACATTGACTCAAAAGGGATGAGGGAACAGAAGATAACAAAACCGCCGTTGAGGACCTCAGGAGGGGGAAAAGAGGAGGGATGGTTGGAAAGAAGGGAGACAAAGTGTGAGAGAAGACATCAAAGCTGTAAAACGTGAGAAAAAGAGCGGAGCAGGCTATAGGGGGAGAGACAAATGTATCATCTTTCCTGGAAAAGTTAAAGGAGATGAGTAAATATAGGTGGAAAGGGTAAAGAGAGTGTTCCAGGCGTAGACCTTGAGAGGACAGGTTTTTGTATTGCTTTTCTACAGGACAGAATAGAGATAGTAAGTCTCAGTTAGGAGGCAATAGATGGCATATCAAAGAAATGAAGCAAAAACAATATGATACAATGTCAAACTAAAGGGTACCACTACTATTTCTAAAAATGTACAAAACCTCCAGAGTGTTTCTCTGCTAGGAATCATTTTTGATCAATCTGATATTTGACAGTATCACTTGGACAACCTAAAAAGATTCATATTAAAGCCAAAGCTGAAGCGCGGGACATATTCAAAACATTGATCTTAAATTGCTGATTATCTCTGACACTGTGTGTTTTTCTTCAGAAACATTTTGACTTTTTTTCTAAGGGCAACTTAAGCCCATTTATTTTACCCCATATTTGTTTATGATTGCATATTTGAAACTTTAAAATATGCTATATTAGCTATAGTAGTGCTTTTATACAATGTACCCTTATATGTACATTCAACCAACATACGATTACTTCGAAAAAAAACTTTAAAAACATGAAGATTTTGAGGCAAGATCTGGACCAAAAAAAAAAGAAATAATAAGAACTCTAGACACTTTGGTAAAGAAACCAATATTACACACTCAAAAGATATACGGTATATTCACTGTCAATTTCCCCCAGTCGGTTGATGTAATTGTCAATAAGGTAAAAAGAAATGGGAAAGAAATAGAGATAAAACAAGTTCCATTACAGTCAAGGACAGGTTTTAAAATATTACTGCAGAAAGAAAATTAAAATGCATGATAGACTCTCAGATAGAATAATCAAATAAAAGCTGATGGAGATATAACTTAAAGAGAAAATATATGACTTCAAGACAGGTTTACTGAATTTATGAGACTTCAAAGTCACATTAAAATGAGCCTCTGCCGTGAGCACTGAAATCTGATTTCTCTTTCCCTCGGCCGTCATGCACATTATGTCCTAATAATATCTACATCTTTTAAAATTGACAGTAAACATCTCGCCTCACTTGTTCTCTTTCTACCAGTAGCTTATCTAAGCTGCATGAGTCATGTTTGAGCTGTGAGATCTCTGTTGGATCCACAAAAAAACCTCAATGTTTACATCCCTCCTATATGATAATTTGTCACACTTTGCTATACGCTTTGTTGTTTCATCGGTTGAATGCATCACCGGCCTACTCCAGAGAGCTTTTAGATCTAAACTGTGTCGTGGGTGCAATTTATGCATTTTATCACTTTGTAATTATAATCCATCATCTATGCAATGTGTGTGTGTGACCCACCTTTTTGGTCAGGTTTCATCAAAGGAGTTATCTATCTGCTTTGACTTGAGACCAGACACACAGAATCCAGAAACATAAAAGCATAAGTATTGAAAGACACACTAACACTAGCAAGATCAAAGACACAGCCAAACAGTACTTATTTTTAGTAGATTCAATTAAACGGACATACATTATCTTAAACTGCAAGGTAGGTCCTCACTGGGTTGAGGCATTAAAAACCTCTTAAGGACGACGGTCCCCATTGGACCCCTCCCACCGTTTTTTTTTTCGAGACAATGTCTCAGGGCTTCTTAACATTTATGAAACTATTAATGTGTAGCACCAGATTAACGGGAAGAATCTCAGCTAACTGAAGATATGAACCATTTTTACCAAAACAAAACACAAGTATCATAAGAATCGTCTAAATGACCCCTGAGCGAAAAAATGCAAACTGACTTTGGCACACAATTCAAGATAAAGATACCCTTATTACTTATCGTAGCTGCACATACAATATATCCGATTAAAGCTGAGACTCCACAGATTATTTAGGTATAGTATCATCACTGAGCGATCCGAACTTGCGACAGGGGAAGCAAACACAGACATCACAACACGTACCTTTACGGAGCTTTTACAGCAGATCGTCTCACCGTAGCTGTCAATTAGGTCAAAAGACGTGTTCAATGGAATTAAAACGGAAAAAAAAAATGCTACAACTGTTGATCCATAGGTTAATAATGTACCTGTGCCTTTGAAGAAATTATTTATAATCCATAATTCCATTTTTATGTAAAAATCGGAGCGGAAAAGTTAGCTGCTAATGGTAGCCACCAGAGTGTATGCAGCTTCCGGTTTTGGTTACGCGTCACTCTCACTCCTTATTTGTTAACGTTTTGGTGTGTATAGAACTTTCCCTCGATTCCATTGGCTCTAGCGGTTATAAAGAGATTTCATTCATCAAAATTGACCAAGGGGGGCCAGAGATAGGTCAAATCCACCCAAATGACCCCAGAAGTGTTTTTTTTTTTGCTAAATCTCTCTAAAAAGGTCAAATTTCACTGATTTTCCATCAATCTTGATACAGGGTACTTATTATATGTTGTACTTTGGATTCCTAAAGCTTTTAGTCTACTAACCCATCATCCAAGGGTGGTTTTCACTATAAGTAAAAAAGAAATGTGGACGGACACTATAATTTACAGTTTTTTACTATGTAAAATCTGAATTTTCTTTAAAATAAAAAACATCTATATTGATTCTGACTTTTCTACATCCAACTCACAGGTTTATCATTACTTTGAGAATAAAGATTATTCATTTAACCCTTTTAGAAGGGAAGATATGGTCATTTGTTCTGGGAATGTCATTTTCGAGCCTGAGACCTGAAAAACAGGCTCAGGGCTTAAGAGGTTAATGATAGCCCACAATGCCAGAGGAGAAATGTGTCATGCCTTGAAGCATTTCAGTAACAAATGAGAGTTTCCCAAAAAATATTGAACTATTTTGAAATGTAAAACTTGAAAGAGAAAATGTACAATAAGCTCACGCAATTTATGTTATTTCTTAAAAATATGCCTTATAGACAGGGGTGCACATAACTGGTACGCAGGTACCCATGCGCGGCAACAATCTGAAATGCGTAACGTCACTTGTGTCACAACGCGCCTTTGCGTACCTGATAGGCAGTGGCGGCGCCAGAGCATTTTTGTTGGGTAATCTATGGTAGGGCTAACCCATACAGTGGTGGTGCTCAAGTCAGTATTTGCAATGTAATTACATACACGCTATATTACCCCCCTTGACAGTGAAACGCCACCCGTGAGGTTTAGATTATTTCCCTGTCTCAATCAAAATGGAACTGTATGAAATAAAACGGCACATTTGTCTTGTAGTAAATAAAAAGGGATCACTGTGAACGTGACGTATGATAGTACACGTTGAAGATCCAATGGGGATACTGAATGGCGGTTTCGATTGATCTCAATCAATAAGGCATGACGCAGATCCAACGTTTCGTTGCTCTGGCTGTAGGTCTATTCAAATTGCATTCGGAGGCATTTTGATCTGACCGCGGCCGCGCTGATATTATAACGCCAGAGAATTTCCACACCTTTAGTGTATAAAACTCCCCCACTACTTAGACTATTCCTTGCACCCCTCTTATAGCATAAGCCCGAATGGTCTCAACCATATTGCATCAGTAAGGTTCACTTGTTGTTACAGCAGGATCAGTTTGTGTGCTGTGGACACGACCCGTATATTTTCGCAATCCGTGTTCTCAACATTTAGCATTTCGCTTATTATTTAATTGAATTTGCATCACTTTTCATGGTGGGGCTATGGTGGGGCTAAGCCATTTCTTGGTATGGCTGTAGCCTACCCCAGCCATACCCTGGCGCCGCCACTGCTGATAGGTCATCAAAACAAAACACATATTTCGCCTACACATGTTTCTTCTCAATACTCAGTGGAGTAAATTATTAGACATGTCCAAAAAAAACAAAGACATTAAGCAGCCACTTTGCCGTTTCGCTCCCTGCTAAAATCTTCAGACTTTCTATGACTGATTGAACTGGGTGCTGGCCGTGCCGCGCAGGACATAACCGACGGACCTGTGAAGCTTCACAGAAGGCAGAGGCTTAGATCACTGGACGACAGAGTTGGTCGCCGTGTGCACAGACGGAGCTGCTGTTAACGTCGGTGTGTACAACAGAATTGTACCAAAACTACGTCAACTGGCTGCGGTGGGAGACTCCCCTGTGCACATTCTGTGCCCCGCGCACACACTGGAGAACTGCGCAAAATCAGCTGATCACAACGTTCACGCTCTGTGGTCAAGCTGCTGCAGTTTTATTTACAACAAAGTGGAGTAAAACACACAGCTGCAAACTTACTCAGGCTGTTAATGGAAGAGTTTGAAATCAGACAGAGGTGGAAGAAGTGTTACTCAAGTAAAATTAGAAAAGTATTATCATCAAAATCTAGTTAAAGTAGCGACAGTAAAAGTAGTCATTTTGCAGATTGGTCCATTTCATAATAATGTATATGATATGTTTTATAATTATTGATCATTAAAGTGTTTAAAAATTAGTTTGAATGACTTTGTATACTGCAGGGTAGCTTGTGGATTTACTCCAGGTGGAACTAAAGTCTGATTTAACACTTGATTATATTTTCACATCATTCATCCACATCTGTAAAGTAACTAAAGGTATTAAATAAATGTAGTGGAAGAAAAGTACATGATTTACCTCTGAACTGTAGTGGAGTAGAAGTACAAAGTAGCATAAAATAGAAATACTCAAGTAAACTACAAGTATCTTAAATTGTACCTAAGTACAGTACTTGAATAAGTGTACTTTGTTACTTCCCACCTCTGAAATCAGATATGACTTCAAGTCATGTGATAATTTCTTAGTATTTGATCCTTCAACTTGGCCTCAGGAAATGCAAGGACTTCACAGTTTTGGCAACAAGTTTTGGAGAAAGCAAATTGGAGGCTTACAAAGAGACAGGGAGGTGCATCTTCATCATCTAGCATGCAAGAAGTGTAAATAGAGGACAGTGAAGGAGACACTGAGGAGGACAGTGAGGAAGACTGCACTTATTAACACCACGCTTCATGTGGGGTGAGTACCAAACGCTGTCTCCTGGTACTCATCTGAGTAACTCACTCAAAAAGTTATGTGCACACCTGCTTATAGAGAAGGCTTAAGACATGGCAGCGAATCCGTGGGTCTGTACAATGGATGCAGAAGCAACTAAAGGCAGAGGAGTAAGGGTGAGTCTCTGGTCTGAGATAGTGAGTGCATATATGGAAGCATAAATCCATTTCCAGAGGAACTTTAGCCAACAGTGTGAAACTGTATCTACAATTGGAAGACAGAAAATGAACAGTTGCTGCTTTCAGGCTACGAGGACTGGAACAGTGATTTCTGATGAAAGTGACAATCCGTTATCCATGAATTAAGGGTGAAACTAAAGGAAAAGATTAAGACAGAGGAGCGATAGAGGCAAGTAAAGCTGGGAAAATAAGAAATGCAATATGCAGACGCAGAGTTAAAAATAACAACAGCACACAGGAAGCAAATTCATGTAGGAAGTAATGTACGTAGAAAGTAATTCAACATTGGGATGAGTGATTTCTCTAACATCTGCACGTGTTTCCACAGATGACTTCCTTGTACCGCAAAATGATGGAATTACAGCCGGAGATGGCCACAGCTTGGCTCTGAAATCACCCGGCCCTCCATGCAGTGGGGTTTTTCAGAGGCTGGAAACTGTTTGTGGGAATCACTGTAGCATGGGATGACCTTGGGATGGGAGGTATCGCATCATTTCCTCTACACCAAAGAGATGAGATGGTGCCCACCTAAGCTCAGCTGGTGTCCTTAAGCACTCCCTCCTCTACCATGACAAACTCCCCCAAACACTTGATATTTGGTGGTCCAAAGTGACCTTACATCCCGTTTGGCAGCACAATATCATTGTGGTACCAAGCACAATCAGTGGGTCCTTTCAGGCTCCAGCTGCTACGATAAAAACTCCCCCAGCTGAATATTTATGGGCCGGTGGTAATAGAACTTCCTGCTGAAAGTTCACAGGGGTCAAGACAAAGTGACCTCTATACAAGTTACATCAAACAAGTTACATTGAGTGTATTTTATTATAATAGGCTTTTCATCTATGTAGATGGATACTGGAACGGTATTCTTCAAAATAGAAGAGAAAATATACATTTCACCCTTTTGGATGATGTTTTTCTCAAAGGAGATACAATGGCCAAGTGATTTACAGACACGATATATGCATCTCTGAAGACTGAAAGCAATATGGAAGAGCTTTAAACTTGCATTTGCTCTATTATCCAGCAGGGGGCGACTCCTCTGATTGCAAAAATAAGTCTCAATTGCTGGTTTCTGGTCTTTTGCATTTGATTTCATGTTATTTGCTGACGCTTTTATCCAAAGTGACTTACATACACTTCAATACTGTAGACATACACAACTTGGGCATTCAGTATCCTACCAACGCAGTTTGACATGTTGAATGCAGGGAGTGGGACCCGCGATTGGCAGATCTGCACTCTAACCCCCTGAACCACAGCTGTCCACTACAGGATGATCTTCATTTAGTAAATAATGAATATAGAATATAGAATAAAATAGATGATAAAGCAGGGTATGCTTAAGGCCGGGACTACAGTGCAATGTATAAGTTAATTGTCCAATTTTGTTAGCCATAAAAGTGTTTTTGGAGCGTTTGGTTGTACATTACTCTACCCTATCATGTCACTTCTGGTCAATATCATAATCATTCAAAGCTGGAGAGCCCCGGAGTTTCAGACGTCCAAAATAACAAAACTGCAACAGACAGAATGCCAAACACTTGGCTTTGAAACTCTAGTCCACAAACAAATTGCGGACATCAGTTAACTACATCAACTTCTTATATACATTCAATGGGTGACCCCTTTTGAAGGATCAACAAGTACAATGTATGCTGCCAACTAGCAGGTAAATATTCTAAAATGAAACGTTTTTAAATATGTTGTGTTCAGAAACTAAAAGCATGACAACTTGACATAACAACTGAACTTAAGCACTTAGATTGAGTTGTATAGGAAGGAAGGCTGTTGGTTTGCATCATTCAAGCAAACATTACATCACAGTGCATTCATGTATTATTTGGATCAGTATACAACATATGCCTTTCAGTCACTCTCCATTCAGTCTCTAAACTCATTTGTAAGCTGGGTGTTTTCAAAGAGAAAGTAACTGTCAACATTACATCACAACAGCAAAACAGTTTTTGAACAGTTGATGCTTTCATCATGACCTTGAGACTTTCAGCTGAGAGGATGCTCGCCTAATTTGAAGAGCGGTAAGGAAAAACACAGACACAATCCACCAAACCCAAACTTGCCTCATAATGTTGAGCATGGAAATGTATTTCTGACCTTCCGAAGCAGCACATGTTGATGTAAATGTTCCTACTGTAGCACTGGCATCATTGCTAACTACCTTAATAACAGGGTTAAATGTAGGACAGTTGTTCAGGTGAAAATATGTATTCCAGGAGGTACCATCATTATCAACAAGTAATTTCAGCAGGGCAGTTAAATGGTGGACAATGAATAGTGCAAACCACAAAAAAACCTGCCCAACCTAGCCATCTACACAAAATGAACAGGGATCTTTTAAATAGTGATGTTATGTATTGCGCCGAGGCTTCGGAGCGTGTGTCGAGTAATCCCCGAAGCTTTTTGTGAAGCTTGTATCGAGGCTTGTATCGTTTTGGGCCAGTGACGTCACCGATAACAAACGAAGCCTCGCTGCCCCTCAATATCACGTGCTTCAGAAAGTGCTTTAGATCGGTTGAACCACAACGCTCATAATACCCATGGATGTATAATAAGAACGGTATTACCCCTCCGGTACCCGGGCCCGGTGACACGATGGAATTAGGAGAGCTCAGACCCTCAATTATATAGAGGTCGGAACATGTCATAAGTATAAATAAATAAAAGCATAAATAAATGTAGGAATAAAAACATGAATAAATAAATAATGAATAAATATAGGAATAAATACGATACAGTGTTTTTAGTTGCTGCAGAGCCACTATTTCAAGTATACTACGTCATCGCGTGGCGCCGAAGGACTGTTTAAATGCATGTTAAATGCCCAGCATTCGGCGCCACTCGATGACGTAGTATACTTGAAATAGTGGCTCTGCAGCAGGTATAGTCGACATTGAGAAACAGCCAGAGTGTGTGGGCTGTGGCTCAGCTGGAAAGCAGTTGACTCAACCGCAGGGTCTGGTTCAACGACTGGTCAATACTTATTTTTGCTTGTTTATAAAAGCTACAGCTAAATGTGATATTGTAGTTAATAAATGTATTTTTTGATATGGTTTAGCCTTTCTCAGGCTACAACATGGTTAAGTTTACGAATATTATTAAGGAATACAAATCCCTCTTTGCAATATTTACCAGCCTCTTTAGGCTTTTCAATCACAATCATTAAACTGGAATAAATGCAATATTGTTAACATGAAAATATGATTTTATGTTCGATGTTTAGAGTTATTCTAAGGCTTTACTCATTGGGAACTCGGTATGAGATACAGCACACTATTGAGATGTCAAATCTGCCTGTTTTACACACTTTGACCAACAGGGGGGTTTGTGTTCAGATGAAGCCAAGATGAACCCTTTTGCGAACCAATTGGCTGGAAAGCTTCAAAGCTTCATAAGGCTTCATCTCGCCATCACTACTTTTTAAACGGTCCCGTGGGTTAGATCCGCGTTCATATTGCCGAGGAAAATAACTCTCAGAATAACGTTATTAGCACATTTTACAACTTTAGGATCGAATGTTTTTAATAAGGGCTATACAAATGTTCATACTGGGTAGTTCATTTAGTTTAAAAAAAATTATCCAACGATTTACAGACGTCTTTTTCCCAATGTTAGTCAATGGGAAAAAGTCTTTCCGGGCCCAGCAACTGATACGGAAGTGTAGTATCGCCGTTTGGCCACAACTAATATTTCCTCAGAGTCCGGCGCACTTCCTGGGGGCTTGTGTTTACCCAATAGTGCAAGGATAAACAAAATGGCCTCATCAGAGGCCTGTACTACGAAGCTGGATTTTCGCTTAGCCGGCTAAATTCAGGGAAATCTCGGGCTTTCCGGTCCTACGACGCTGGTTCTCTTTTTAGCAGGCTAGATTTCCATGGTAACTTATGCTGAGCGGCAAACCTGCTCCGGAGCAGGTTAGGTGGCAGGCTAAGAGATCAACTCAGTGAAAGCACCGCCTGCTGACCAATTAGAGCTCCGTGTGCGGAGTTTAAAGCGATCAATTCATATTACAGGATAGAGGAAATACAGAAAAACTGCCGTTGCAGGAAAGACTGCCGGCCAAAATCAACTGACTGTGTGAACGTGAAAATTAATAGAATATCCCCTCCCATCTTCAGAGCAATCTGACTATTATAATATTAGCGTTAAGAAAGCTTACTTAAATATCTGCCACGACATAAGTAACCGGATCAGAGTAACATTAAGTACAGTCCGCGGCACTGTGAGTGCAGACGTAGATGTGTCCCATTATCATTCATATCATATCACATCATAATGTATCATATATTTCCTTATCTGAGTCAGCTTCTTGAGCCGTATCTGGCCGTGCAACACTCACAGTGTCACATACTGTATGCAGAAGTATTATTTTAAGCAACACATTAAGTTGACGAAACACTCGAGTCAAATTCTCCTAATTAAAGTCAGATCCACTCGTGTCTTGGACGGGGCAGTGATTTCATAAACCTGTTAATGTACGCATTCAAACACTTTTTCTTTTACCAGCTGTATTCACCTTGCAGGTGCAGCTATGTGGCTTTTATCCTGGATAAAGTGTTTAAGTCATGGATGTTTAAAGTTTAACTTCTTCATATTTGACTAATATTAAAGTTCACTTTTCATTCAGGAAGTATGACGCTGCGCTGTCAGTACGCTTCTCCGTGTTTGAGATTGGTCGAATGCTCCAAATACCACCCCTTTCATGTGAACGCGCACCTAACTAGATAGGACACGGCTGGCTTGAGCGATCCACTTGATAACCAGCGTCGTAGTACAGCTTAGCGCCAGCGCGTATATTTTGGCTTAGGCCAACCGGCTAACTCCAACATATCCAGGTTAGGTTGAACCAGCTTCGTAGTACAGGCCAGAGCCGTATAATAGAAGAGTTACGACATCTCCGTTCACTCCAATGGACCAGTTTTTTTACAGCAATGGCGGATCGTGCAGCCGTCAATAGTTCCCCGGAAGTTAGCTTGCCGCTGACTTCCAGGGAACTTTTGCGACCAGCAGCACAGTAGAGTTGCAGCATAATAGACCGTTCGTGATGGACTTTTAAAGGTAAGAAGACGTTTAAAGATTTATATTGCAGATATTATCAGCACATCTGAGTCAAATGAACATATGTATTAAAGGATGTTAGTGGATTATCCCTAAATCAGTAGATTTAGGGAACGTTTACAGATAACAGATTAGGCTAGGATACCGGATAAAGTTAGCAACACACGGTAACCATGAACAGCTATTAATCCGTTCTCCTAATGTTATTTAGGCCTACAAACTAGTATAATAAAGTTAACGTTACACAATAATAAGGAAGAGAGCTATTTGTGTGATACATCGCTATTGATATGAATTTAGAGTGCATATTTGAGACTTCCAAACAGTAAACACAAACGTAATTTATGGGTGAGTGTTTTTAGTGTATTCTGTTGATCATTACCTGTCTGTATTATGTTGCAGCTCAGCTGATTTTGAAATGATGGCAAAGTGAGAGTGAAAACACAAGGTACATTTAATACTACTGTTGTATATAAGTAAGCATACTAAACATGTATTCTATCACTGTATTATATAAGTAATCTTGTTAGTGTATATTAGTAACCTACTGTATGGCAGGTGGAGGGGCAGTGAAGTTACAGGTGGAGGAGCAGGGATGTTACAGGTGGAGGAGCAGGGATGTTGGCTGGGTGCTGGCAAGTGGAGGGGCAGTGATGTTACAGATGGAGGAGCAGGGATGTTACAGGTAGAGGAGCAGGGATGTTGGCTGGGTGCTGGCAGGTGGAGGGGCAGTGATGTTACAGGTGGAGGAGCAGGGATGTTACAGGTGGAGGAGCAGGGATGTTGGCTGGGTGCTGGCAGGTGGAGGGGCAGTGATGTTACAGGTGGAGGACTTACTGGACATGTATACACTCATTACATACTGTACGTAAAATACGACCAAGAATGTGAGACAACTTTATACAAATTCATATCACATCCATTACTGATGCCATTTGTCATACTTTGTTAAACTCACAAATAATAAAGTTCCATAACTTCAGTTGGAAACAAAGACCACACCTTATCTCCCCAAGGCAATTTCCCATCCAATAGGTGTGCTATATAGGTGTGTATAACCCTTTCTCCTGTCTGTTTCTCCCTCTTTCAGCACAAGAACCAGAGGGGGATTCAATAGAGCCTGAATACCTGCACTGAGACCCTCACCCTGCACCCTGAGTCTCAACTCTCAGAGTTTTTCAAGCCTTTCCCTGTTATTTGTATTAAACCAAACATTAAGCTTCCCAATGGTGTGGTCTTCGTTTTGTGGAAAAAGTGCAAATGCAGTGTTTGAATATGATTACCTCACATATTTTGTTGCGGCTGTCTGTTTTGATTGTTAAATTGCTCCTGCTGACTTGAGCTAGCCATCTTTTCCTCCTCTCTGTGTCAGTGGGGAAGCCGTACATTCTGATTCTTACTGCTTTCTCTGAGCGATTGGAGCATCCCCAGGCAGCACAGCAAACCATGGTGGAGACGATATGCCAGGACAACACGGAGGAAAAGGCACAGACAAACTGCATGACATGCTATTCAATGTTTATTGAATTCCATGTATTTACAATGGATGTTCCTAAAACAACACTTTTAACGTCATAATCATGTTGCTGCTAGTCCATTGATAGTCACCTGTTGGTCTCCTGGCCTTTCTGAAAGTCATAAAGATGACATTAGTCATTTAGATTACTTATGTCCTCAAGTACCATGGGATTACTGAAACCACCATGAATTAAAAAAATGGTAGAAATTAATCTAATCTACATTTTGAAGCATTCCTTGCCATCCCCTCCCTCTAAATATATCAATAAACATTAGGAAGTGATGCTCCTGACTACCATACCTGTTTAAGAAGATAATATTTGTTTTAAATAATTCAAAGCAATACACAACAGCAACAGGCTCTTTAACCAAGGCAACAGCCTAACATGTATATGTTAACAAGTAAACTAGCTGTTCACACTATTCCTAATATTATCCATAAATATTAGCAGATTCTATTTATTTTTTAAAACATATTGATGTAAATACATACACATATCGGTATGTTGTATAAATATTGCAAATCAAGACCTTTATTCACTACTTATTACCAAAAATCGTAGTTCTATCTCCGGTAATCATGCATTCATATGTCCCGCCACGAACTTCCGGGGAACTATTGTCTCTCCCTGAACCACGTGACGATCAAGCATTTTGGACTTCCGCTGTCGTAACTCTTCTATCTATATGGCGCTGGTACAGGCCTCTGGGCTCAAAGGGCAAGCAATAAGGCCTTTGCTCTCCAAAACAGAATCAGCGCCCCCCTAATGGCTGCAAAAAATAATTGAGTTTTTTCTCAGGTCGGGACAACAATATAATAATAATAATAATAATATATTTTATTTTTATAGCGCTTTTCTCGAACCCAAAGACGCTTTACATTTGGGGAAGGGTAGACAAACAAGGACAGGCAATAAAACAACAACAAAACAAAAACAAAACAGAAAAACAAAAAACAAAACAGAAAAGCAGTCAGGAGGAAGTTGGTTGAGAGGGGGGGGGGGCTTATGGATATACAGACTTGAATAGATGGGTTTTGAGGCGGGACTGGAACAGGGTGAGGGACTCAGACTCACGGAGGTCTTGGGGGAGGGAGTTCCAGAGCTTCGGGGATGGCACAGAGAAGGCTCGGTCCCCAAAGCTCCGGAGTTTGGCCTTGGGGATGGAAAGCAAACCGGCTGAGGTGGATCTGAGGGACCGGGGTGGTTGGTAGAGGATGAGGAGGTCAGTGAGGTAGGGGGGGCCAGGTGGTGGAGGGCTTTGTAGGTGAGGACCAGGAGTTTGTATTGGATGCGGTGTGAAACGGGGAGCCAGTGGAGTTCTTTGAGGACCGGGGTGATATGATGCCATGATTTGGTGTGGGTGAGGAGTCTGGCGGCTGCATTCTGGACACGCTGAAGTCTATTGAGGGATGTAGTGCTGATGCCGTAGAGGAGTGCGTTGCAATAGTCCAGGCGGGAGGAGATGAAGGCGTGAATGAGTCGCTCAGCTGCGGGGCGGGTGAGAGAGGGACGGAGTTTGGCAATATTGCGGAGGTGGAAAAATGAGGTTTTTACAACTTGGCGGATGTGGGGCTCGAGGGAGAGGGTGGGGTCAAATATGACGCCAAGGTTGCGTGCCTGGGTGGAGGGGGAAACAGGGGTGCCATCGATGGTGAGTGTCAGGTTGGGGGTTTTGCTGAGGGTGGATTTGGAGCCGATGAGGAGGAGTTCAGTTTTATTGCTGTTGAGTTTGAGGAAGTTGTGTGCCATCCAGGATTTTATTGCAGTCAGACAGGATTCGATGTGGGTGAGGGGGGGGTTGTGGGGGGATTTGGTGCTGAAGTAAATCTGTGTGTCGTCAGCGTAACAGTGAAAGTCCAGGTTGTAGTGGCGGAGAATCTGACCAAGGGGGAGGATGTAGATGATGAAGAGGAGGGGGCCGAGTACTGAACCTTGGGGAACACCTTGGGTGACTGAAGCTGTGGCAGAGGAGTGGTTGTTGAGGGAGATGAAGTGGGATCTGTCGGAGAGGTAGGACTGGAGCCACCTGAGTGCAGTACCTTCGATAACGATATCCTGGAGTCGGGTAAGCAGGATGGTGTGGCTCACGGTGTCGAAGGCTGCACTCAGGTCGAGGAGGATGAGGATGTTAAGGGAACCGGTGTCAGCAGAGGTGAGGAGGTCATTGAGGACTTTGATGAGTGCCGTTTCTGTGCTGTGGTGGGGACGAAAACCACACTGAAGGGGTTCAAAAAGGTGATTTGTTTGGAGATGGCGGTGGAGTTGTTTGGAGATGATGCGTTCTATTGTTTTTGAGAGAAAGGGGAGGTTGGAGATGGGGCGGTAATTACTGAGGGAGGAGGGATCCAGACCGGGTTTCTTGAGGATGGGAGTGACAGCAGCAGTTTTGAAGGCAGAGGGAACAGTTCCTTGGGACAGGGAGGAGTTGAAAAGGTTGACAAGGTAGGGGCAGAGGACGGGGAGGCAGGACTTCAGTAGAGGGGTGGGTAAGGGGTCAAGCGAGCAGGTTGTGGGTTTGGAGGAGCTGATCAGTTTGAGTATTTCAGGGGGGGTAACCAGAGTGAACTGGGAGAGGCGGCCGTGGGGAGGAGGGCTCGGGAGGTCCAGGGAGATGGAGGGAGAAATTGTGGCGGTGGGTGTTCGGGGAGATGTTTGTGTGTGAGATGCAGTGGATAGGGAGAGATTAATGGCAGTGATTTTGTCAGAGAAAAACTGGAGGAATGAACTGCATAAGGTGGAAGTGGATGAAGAGAGGGTGTCAGCACGGGGTTTGAGGAGCTTGTTGACGGTGGAGAAGAGGGTCCTTGGGTTACGGGAGGGGTCGGTAAGGATGGTGGAGAAGTAAGCAGATTTTGCGGCAGTGAGGGCGTCTCTGTAGGTAGTGAGATGGAGTTTGTAGGATTCGTGGTGAACTGTGAGGGATGATTTCATGGTTAGGCGTTCAAGCTGGCGGCCGGTTTGCTTCAACTTACGGAGTGCAGGGGTGAACCAGGGTGAGGAGGTTTTGAAAGTGACGTGTTTCCTTTTGAGGGGGGCCAGGCTGTTGAGGGAGGCGAGTAGGGTGGAATTAAGGTGGTTGAGTTGTTCATCGGGTGAGCTGAGGTTCGAGTCCAGGGGGAGAGTAGAGGATAGCAGGTCGGAGAGGTGCTGGGGATCGACAGAGCGTAAATTACGGAAGATGATGTTCCTGGATGGGGGGGGGGTGGCGGACGGGGGAGGCGATGGTGAACTGTATGAGTTTGTGGTCAGAGAGGGGAAAGGGGCAGGGGTGGAGGTCGAGTACTGGGAGGTTGGTGGAGCAGACAAGGTCAAGGATGTGTCCTTTATCATGGGTGGGGAAGGTGACATGTTGGGTAAATGAGAAATTGTCCAGAAGGGAGGAGAATTCAGAAGCGAGTTTGCAGGTGGGGGAGTCCATGTGGATGTTGAGGTCGCCGAGGAGTAACATATGTGGGGAGAGGGATGAAGCAATGGTGAGGAGTTCAGTGAGATCAGAGAGGAAGGAGGGGTGTGGTTTGGGGGGGGCGGTAAATGAGGATAACTGTCAGTGAGGGAGGGGTTTTGAAGGCGAGGAATTCGAAGGATGATACTGAGGGGAGGGTGAGTTCTGTAGTCCGGATGTTCTGGTTGTAGATGACAGCCAGCCCACCACCACGGCGTGAGGGGCGGGGTTTAGTGATGTAATTAAAACCGGGGGGGATGTTTGATTGAGGGAGAATAAGTCATTGGGTTGTTGCCAGGTTTCAAGTCGATGGATTTGTCCAGAATTATTTCGTGGAGGATTTGGGCTTTATTGTTGAGTGACCGGATATTGAGGAGGGCAAGATTAGTCAAGTGGGGGGTTGGAGGGGTGGTGGCAGACTGGAGAGGTATGAGGTTGTCTAGGTTAGCAGCGCGGGTGTGGGCACGAGAGGGGAGGCAGTGGGGCAGAGGAGGGGGGCTTGATGGTGGGGACAAAATATGTTTGTTATTTTCCCACTATGTCCTCTCAATTCAAACAATTACAATTACACAATGTCTTGAAGTATGGAGACATCATGGACGTTATTGTCCTCACCATCATTGTTGTTATAACAGTCAGCCTCTCCAGGTGATATTATTTCATTGTTCATCACTTAGGAGGTCAAAACCAGTGAAAAGCAATAAAATATGCAATAACAATGATAAATTGACATTGAAAAACTAAATAAAATTAGCAATAAAAAGCAGAATAAAAACAATTAAGGTAGAACAAAATAATATGTTAAAAGATTTAAAAAAAAAAGTAAAATACATAAAATTAAATAAAACAGTATAAAGAAAATTCTAAAAACCCAGTTAGAGTGCAGTTAATATTCAATAATAAGTTGTTAGTTGAACCAAGAATGAAAATAAAAGTGTAGCAGACAAATTAAGGACAATGTAAGGTTTGTTGATTAGGAAAGGGTGGAGACCTGTGAGCATTTTAGTTAAACACATTAACATATATTATAGGCCTATAATAAAGAAATAAATATAAGCAACATGAAAGGTTATAGCATATAAACTATGTTTGCATAAGTGCTTATTCACATTACAGGCCTACAGGGGGCCAGACAATATAAATGTACATCATGGCATGTTGAGAGAGCTTTATACTTTGCAGCTGCTCTTATTTTAGGTAGGTAATATGTTCTAACACTTGCATTTGCAGATGGAGGGATCCTATACTGTAACTTAGAGTCAGATTGATCGTGTGCAGCCTTCAGGCAGCACTGAATGGATTTGAATCTCTTTACACTGTTAATTTTAAGAGCACACTTCCTTCAATTACAGTCCCAGGGGTTGGATAAGATTAAACTACTTACTGATTTACTTTCTGATGCAGAACTTGGAACAAAGCAACTGTACTTACATCCTCCAACAAAGAGAATCGATATCTGAATCAGAAGAAGAATGACTTTAGTGCAGGGGAACAGGAAGAATTTGTCTTTGTAACATCAGCGCAGGAACACTTTGACAACTTGCAAGGAAAGATACATACTTGTGGAGATGTGTTACATGTGCAGCCTCTTTATTTAATGTGAGTCTACTAACTTTAATTTTGCCTTTTAATTTCCCTTTGCCGTAACACTGTAAATGTCCCCACTGCGGGGTGAATAACGGATTTCTGATTTATATACTATACTATATACATGATTCAATATTGCCATGTGCATTCAAGCAGCAGGGAAGCATATAAGTTGACTACAGTGGAGAAAGGAACAGTTGTTCATTGGTTATATTCCAAATACAAACACAGAGTAAACATGAAATAACAAGCACCAAAGAACACTGGTAGAAAGCTTTCAAAGTGTCGAGATGTATGAAGCCTGAGGTCACAAAGACTTGCACAGACGTCGAGAGTCGGACTCTTCCCTGCAGTGAGCTTTCCTAATACTCCAGTCTGGTCTCAGGGCCACTTAGCTCTAATTACTGCACCCTAATGGCAAGGCCAATCACTAGCAGGTTAATTGTTTGATCTTTGCCATATGTACTGCCTGCCGTAATGTTAATCCACCTCTCCACATATACATGAGCCAACCATGCAGTACCCCACGTCGCCCAGCTGCTGCTGTCAGAGGAACAGTCTGTGTTGTTGCAGAGCAGGATGTGTGTCAAGGGCAGGTTAGATGTGAGGTCAAACTCAATTTGAAAAAACATTCTCTTCATGATGAATGATTGACAACTATATTCTTTGTTCGTGGCACATGGATTGTTCTGAAGGATTTAAAACTAAATAGCAGTAAAAGTATGTTCTTCCATGCTGCACACTCTTTTCAAGTCTACTCTACATGGTTTTCAGGTAACTGGTAACATATATTTCACACTGATTTGGAGAATCAACACATTTAAAAACTGAAAATGTTTTTTGGAGATATTCAAATGCAGCTGTGATAACATATGAAGCTCCTACCTGTTAACAGATGCAACACATGCTTGATCATGATACAATAAAGCAGTCTTACCCTCCTAATTGATAATATCACACAGTTCGAGCTGTTGTGTGCCACGTTATTACTTAAACCTGCAATACTTGATTTATTGGCCACTTGGGGGCACTACAAAAAAAGAACTGGCATATTACTAATATGTCCAGCAAGAAAAAGTGATTTGTGTGTTGTGCAGGTCCCAGCAGCTTTGAACCAGCTTTGGTTGGTAAAACTACTTGGTTAAGTTTAGGAAAAGTTTGTGGTTTGGCTAAAAATAAATAGCATATGTTCCTTATGTCACCTGACGACCTTTAGCCATTGCAAGTCCTGGCTCATGATTACATACAGTAGGTTACATACAAATTGGTTTTATAGTTTGTATACATATTATATTGCATTACTTTGTCTTAACAGTAATTGACAACAGCCTGTATACTGCTAAGCTGATTAAGATGAAATTGTTGGTGAACAGTTGGTTATTTACAGTTTTAACATTGATGTCTGCATTTTACTGAAAGATTTACATTTCACTTGCCGTACATTTTGACATGGAAAAGGGTCTGATATTATGCACGCTGGCTCACTGGAATAACCTACTGGGACACTTAATACAACAGAGACATTGTTTTATGTTATCAATTTCACATGATGCCATTCATACCATGGCAAGTCAAATTGCCTGCATGCTGTTACAATTCTGCACTGTGCATTCACTTGACTTTACCTTAGACATTATAGAACCAGCTATGCACAGGAGATAATCTACGTACCAATCACGGTCTGTTACAATGTCACCACACGTAAACAAAAGTAGAAATGTATGCAAGCTAGTCAGTATTTAGCTTTGTTCAAGCAAAGAGATTGCGTCCTTGTGTAGTGGTTTGAAGGGTCCTTCATATAATTTGAAAAATAGATCACAAACACCCCCCCACATCCCCACAAACACTTATTACCCATACACAGTATTCCAAATAGCTGTGCCTTGATGGAAAACAGCACATCCGGGGGGAAAGGACAGATATTACACGGATCATTAGCTGCAAATATAAAAGGGAGCATCACAGCGGCCTAATGACGCTTTGATAAGCTCTGGAAGTAAACATAATCTGTTGACTTTCAATTCTTTTGTCACACCACCAATGATAGTTGAGGCAGAATGAAGCATGTTGCTGTAAATGGGCTGCTGTCGTGCGGAGCAAGACAATGCAGGGCCCTCTTGTAGAAAATAGGAGCTGGTGGGGAGGAGAAGTTAAACGTGTAAATATCTTTTTTTTATGTTACATTTTCTGGATGATGCACTGAAGTGTCTACAGCTGTCTTTCATCTGGCTTGACATAAATGCCTGCCAGTCTTCAAGTCTCTCTGTGACTGTTATTACTGAGTCACTGTGACGCAGAGCGCCTTCTGGCAATACCAGCAGTATTAACCAGAATTTACAGGAACCTGCAAATTAATGCTGCATTATAGCGACGCCAACAGAAAATTCTCTCCCCCTCAGAGATAAAAAAAAACACAGAAAGGCCCATTACGTCTGGAGAAAAGTCCAGATCATCTTTCAAGTCTCAGTTATTTGAGGACATGCTTGTATGGCGGAGGTAAGGAAATGCAACCAAGCAGTACTATGCAACCAATATACACATGTGTACTCTCTTTGCTGTACTTGTCCATGAATACAATCTTCAAGTTGTGTATGTTTAATAAGGGAAAACATACACCTGATGTGTAACTGCAGGGTTGTTGACATTCTCAGTGAGGAGGCATGAGGAGGAAAGAGAAGCACAATGTGGCTAGAGGTGTGCAGCACACATAAAGTGCACATGGGGACCAGATGGAGTTATATCAGCATGTGTGCTGGGGATTGGTAAGACTCTTGGCGAATCACATTGATTTCATGGCAAACTGACAGTTTTGTAATGGAGTCGAATTGAAAACCACAGGAGCTTTTCCCATGAGGAAATCACCATTGTGTGATGGGAGATGGTAAACACACACCAACCCCAAAATAAGCGAAATTGGTGACTCTTTCGAGGATGAAATTGCATTCAATAACAAAGATCATGATTGGATTTAGCTTCCCATTCATTTTTATATGAACTGGCTTAGAAAAATGTGCTTTGGGTCATGAATTCACCCTTGACCTTTAATCGTATTGAAGTTTGACAAGACTGTGCAATGTCCAGTTGGTTTGAGAGAAAGGATGGGATTGACCTTTCATTCCAAAAAGTGCAGTACACGGACAATGACAGAGGTTAAAAGTTAAATGTTTCACAATACGCTTTACAATTAGCATTTTTTTTTTAAGCCTGTTTTTTCGCTTTTTTCTGACCCACACTCCTTTACACAGCGGATATATGAGGAACCGTTCAAGGTGCAATGTTATGTCAAAATAGTATGCCCCAATTGTACGCATACTGCATGCAACAGTATGTTCTTCTGCAGGGCAGCTGTAGTACATACTCAAAGTAAAACAAAATGCATGCAATAGCGATGCAGCCATACTCTGGGACTATTTGTGAATGTGGAGCAGGTGTCAAGGCAGGTGTAGAGTCAGGTGACTGGTAAAGGAGTACAATGAAGACAACTCACACCCCTCTGGAGGCATCTGTGTGTCAATCTGTTGTACCCTGAATCAATAAATGTTGACGCATTATTGGAAAATTACTAAGATGATCACAAAGAATCAAATGTCAAACCACCACTATATAAATTACTTATATAGCTGTCATAATTGTATTCCTCTTTACCATCAGTATATGAGTGATAACATTTCAACTTCTGGAGAGGCTCTCCAGGCTAGGCGGCACATTAATTGTTAGGCTTCTCAATCATGTAACGCGATCCCTCTTCACCTCATTATTCAAAATGCAAATCATCCTCAGGATAATTTAAATGCATCACGAAAACCGCCTTCTGGTGAGAGGATGCTTGCATTGGCAGGGGGTCAACTAAGGCATCCCTAGTTCCTTTATTTGTTTAGAAAGCAATCCTTGCCCAGAGCAGTGTTTACTTTGCACACAATCTGGAAAGTCTGCCCGCAGAAAGGATTCTTAGGAATACTGACGGCCCTGCTTCATATTCACATCCCTCTGCTGCATAGAGAGGGGCCCTATGAATGCTTATATAGCACTGAAAGGTCTATACACAGGGAGAGGATGATTAGTAATGAATGTATTGATCCAGGCAACTGTAAAGGGCCCACATATTTGTCCTGACATGATTCAATACTGTAACAATACTTAGAAACATTACACATTTGTGGTCACTCATACTGTGCTACAATTATCTTTATTTGCTGCTTCATTTATTACAATGAGATTGATGTTGTCCAATAGTTAAATAGTGTTAAATATGAACATATGTGTAACAAATGCATGCACCGCTTTCCACATCAAAGTAGAAAAATGCCCTCCATGTGTAGAGCATTTGAATGAATGTCTCAAATTGGTCAAACATTTAAGTGAGCCTAATTTAAAGTCAACCTCAGTCCACTGATGGTGCAGATGGAAATATAAAATACAGAACTCTATGAACCAAAACATTACAAAAAGAATAAAACAGCAAGAGCCGTAAAACGTGGCTGCCATCAATAAAGATCATTCATCATTTGCATTAGCATTTTTAAATTGTTAGTGTGAGCTGTCTTGTAAAGTAGGACGCCTTTCATTCTGTGTTTCTGTCCAAAGTCAAAGCTGTAGCACTGCTCCGCCTCAGTGCTCAGAGTATGCCTCAGTTAACCTGGACTGTGTTGTACACGCCCTGAGGCATGCTGTCAAAAAACCTTGCCTGATGACAACCTGACAACTCCATCCATCTTATTTACCCGCTGGACAGTGCAGATCTGCCGTGGCAATCAATAACGTTCACAATTAGTTTCCCTCCTGGGGGTGGAGGTAGAGGGAGGTACACAGGAGGGGGTGCATGGGGTTGGCTGGCAGTCCCCGACACAGCTGGACAGAGAGTACGTGTGGCCCAGGTCCATGCATGCCACATGTCCTGACATTAGCAAACATCTCTTGGGAGGAGATGACATTTCCATATGTCCAGAAGGAAAGAGGAAGAGGTGTGTGTGTGACAGTCTGCAGGCACGCATGACTGTGTGTATATCTGAAACTGTGTGTTTTCTGCGTTATGTGTGAGCACTCATGTGCATTGTTTTGTTTTTCACCTTGGCACATGACCTGGAAAATCTCCTCCAAAGGGCATGCGAGACGCTGAGGAGGACTCTCCAGAGGACGCTGATGGATCTATATCAAGATGTAAAAATAGATAACTGTCATTCATCATCGGGGTGTCTGAAAGTTAACCCTGACCAACAGGGCTTAGCCAAACAGAGCAACCAGAGAGCATACAAATCCCAGCATGCTTCGGTGTCATTTGGATGCCCTTATCAACCTGGCATGACTTCAGGCAGGTGATGGATAGTAGGTTTCCTCTTTGCGATTATCTTTTAATGTGATAGAATAGATTAGATCACAAACAATATAAGGTGGAAACAATGAAAGGAGAAGGACATATTGCCTGAATTCAGGTGACTCACTGTTTTTACCTGTGGATAAATTCTACATATGACCTGTCCTGTTCAGGAATGACTGACTCTAAATGATTGAAAAAAAATGTTGTATCCCTAACTTATATCAATTACATGTAATTTAAAACAGTTTTGTTTTGTTTTTTCTGAATAAAGGTGACACATAGATTGGATCATTGTTGAGGATCAGCTATTTAGTCAGTAAAACATCTGTCTCTCAGTTTGTTTCCAATATTGGTTCAATTACCCACCATGATGTTTTTTTGCTGCAAACACACTACCTTTCTTCAACCTCTTCCACTCACAGTTCCTAACTCATCCAAATGCTTATGTGGCAGAACTACTTGCGACACATAATATAAGTCACATTTCCTCTTTTATGTTTTGAGAAATTATTAATGTTGCTAAACCCTTTTGAAACCCTAAGAGAATTGCACATACATATCCGATTTCCCTAGAGGGCAGAGAAGAAAGTCTGCACAAGCAAGTTGTTCTGAAAGAATACTGCACAACGGTGAAAAATGTATTAGCTCAGCATTACAGAAACGCTTAACAAATAAGAGATGTACCCGAACGTTAATAAATGAGGCTTCAGCAATGAGGAGACTGAGGAAAACTGCTACTTAAGGCAGAGGCAGTACTTCAGGCAGGAATGAAAATGTGCTGTTTTGTAGTATTTAAAGCAGAACTCTAATTTATCCTTGTTCACCAGAAAAAAAGTAGATGTTTTGTTATTAAAAAGAACACATTTCCCTTATGGTGACCCACTAACAGACTGCTGAAAAAGTGGAAAAAACACATGAAACTATAGCTGAAGGATATAACCTTAATGCTGAAGTTGTGTCAGTTTAACTGTACAACTTGTAAATCTCATCAACCTGGATGTCCTTGAAGGTTAAAGACAGGGGTCCTGGTAGCCTGTGGCGCCATTAAATCACTGTGTGTCAGCGTTAAACTTTGATCATGACAAATAATGGTGTTTTCATGTGAGCCCACGCATTGGACATCAATAAAGCCTAATGGTGTGTCAGCCCTATTAATGGATTACTGCACAGAGCTCATAAAAACACAATATCCCATCAAGTCTAAAGGCCCTAATGATCCCACAGTGTCTTGTAAAGTCACTGTAGGTCCCATCCCCTGATGGATACCAGCTCTTAGTGCATTTCATCTTACTGCTGTTTAAGAGAAAAGAGAATGTAAAGGGATAACCTGCTTTGGTATGCAAGAGACTCCCAGTGCAGTCTTAAAGGCAAAGGGAAATTGTACTGAATATTAAACTGGTAGTAAAGGTGAAGAAAATGTGTTGGTTTATGCATGTCAAGGGAAAAGGAGGTTTTAAACGCACTAAACGATCAGACCAATATTGGATTTAAAGAAAAACACATTTTGGGATTTCTTTTTTTCCGCTTTTCAGTAGGAAACCAAAGCAGCCCAAGCTGACCAGTCACAAAGTTGGAGTCTCCTTGTGGTATCTCTAAGGCCACTGTAGTTACCTATGAGTAGTGGCATATTTAAGGGTGTGCACATGTACAAATGCCCACACTTATCCTCAATGTCAGGCTCCCTGGCTGGAAAGAAACCTCCCTCGAGCCCACAGTCGGAGATCAAAATGAGATAAGGGTGCTAGAAGGAAAAGAAAGGCAGAAAGAAAGAACAATGTCTTTGTCTATGATAATCTACATGACTGTGTGTAAGTGTAGAGATGCTTGTAAAAAACAGCATCATTTGCAGATGCATTTTCTCACATACAGTTATGCAGATGTGTGGGAGCATTTTTCTTGACACCCGCATCGGTTATTTAAACCCTCTTAGGCTGCAGAGCGTGATGCTCTTAGAAGTCTGATCTGGAATTAGCTCACTTATTCATTGGACAGGGATATCTCTATTTTGGGAAAATACGGTTGCGTTTAGTTTTAAAAGCCTTCTTCATTTATCTCTGTGGCATCCTGTAACTGTAAGAAAGTATGATACTGCCTGCAGGTCACATTCACGTTCTTCTTTGGATCTTTTCACTTTAGAACTATGACGAAAAAAGGGAGTGAAACATAGTCTGTTTCATGTGTTTCTCCTGTCTCATATTGACGTATACTGGACAACAAAGAAGACAATCAGAGTAAACATGAATTATGCTTTGATCTTCTTTATTTGATTTGAGAGGGACATGTCCTAAAACCAATGGTTGGTAAAAACTTTTAATTGGTTTTCCCTCTTTTACTGGAATAGGTGAAGAACAGCATTGTGGTGGGAGAGATATTTCCCTTGTTTTCTTTTTGTTAATTATCTGTATTGATATGTGTACTGTATGCACTTAATTGCGCAAAGTCATGTGAATATCACAGTCTTCAGTATTGCTTGCAAACACTGAGAGCTTTTCAAGTTATTCAGAGTAACTAAAGAAGTCAAGGCACTGTAAATCTCCGACAGAGCACTGGAGAAATTATTTAGGTTAACCGTTATTGCTAGCCACTGCACAATGGGATATGTGATTTAAATATAGCTCTTGATCACCCCGTAAAAAAGATCTTCCTCATCCTCCCCTTGCAGCTTAACATTATGTTCTTCACATTGCAGTGGCTGTGGCTGCTTTGACATGTGTTAGTTTGATGTCTCTTGTAGAATAAAACTACTTTATTGTTGTTAATAAATATAAGATATAAATCAACCTTTCCATTTAAATCAATGCAGCCCTGAAGGTCACACAGCATTTAGCATGATGTCATTATATAGTCTGACTTTCTCTCAGCCCTGCCCCAACTCTGATTGGCCTCCCTGTCTGGAAATGTCAGCCAATGTTAAAAATGTCACCACTTTTACTTGAATGACTTGACATCAAACTAAATCCCCAAACTCATTCACAGTGACACTGATGGAAAGGTGTACTGCACTTACATTCCCACTCTTTATAGGCAAGCAGTCTATTAATATCAGCATTACCTGTTACAAAAGAGGCCATGTATTGCATCAGCTACATGATACTGGTCAATGGGCAGTGGTCAGCTGGGGCAACAGCAACTCTCAATGCACAGTATGGCTCTACGTAAGAACACGTGCTTAGAGCTGGTGCATCGGGCAGCAAAAAGCCTCTTTATTCCAAACCCTGGCTCCTCTGCTGCCACCATCATCACCTCCCACGCTCATGTGCTGCATAATTAAACTTCAGGTGGCTAACACACCTGACACCACTTTATAAGAAAAAGAAATTGCAACACCACCCACTTCTAAGTATTTTAATATTAACATACGTCATTGTCTATCCACCTACAACTAATTCCACAAGTATGTATTTGCAATAACCCACTGGTTTATTCACAAGACGTAAAGACACACTGATATGAAAATAGCACCTTTCCTTTATGTTCAGTAATTGCTAGAACGTATCAAGTTCAAAGAGATTTCATAGACTACATTACCCCATACTTTAATGTTGATGATCCTCTGACTTTACTTCTAACACCACCAACAGGTCAAAGTTGTTCCTTCTCTTGTGAAATATCTCAACACTGAAATGAATTTTTCCGACACAATCTACTGACTTTCCTTTATTTCCATTATGTTGCGAGTTTCCCGACCAGGGATTCGAACCGACGTCGGTAACAGTTAGCCTAAATGACAATTAGCGTTGTCCTGATGGTATCTGTGTAGTTTCATACTCGGGGGTCTCCAGCCAGAGTGGTAAACATGTGTTTTGATAACTTCCCTTGTGCTTGTTTCTCAGGGAGGCCGTTTCATTTTGCCACCAGTGTCAGCTAATTATTTCTGGCCCCCTGTTGTTCAACACGTTGAGTCTCTCCGTGGCCGACCCCCCTGCTGCGCTGCACTCCGGGCCTTCCTCGACTTGTTCTCATTAGAGACGACGGTTACGCTCCCCATTTTGTGTATCTCTTCCACTCTCTCTCTGTTTCTCCCCACTCTATCTCCCTCTGTTTGTTTCTCTCTCGGCTTTCTTAAAGTGCCTCTCCAAACACTCTGTTAAATAAAGATTCCACTCCAGGCAGAACAAACCCAAAATTCAATCAGGAGTGTGTAAACAAGTCTGACTAATGCCTGCACGGCCACACACACTGACATGTTTTAAGAAATGTATGCAGGTACACACACATGAGCAGGACCTCATTAACACGCAGATAAAAGCCCACACGCGTGTGAAGTATTTGGTATGCAGCATTGAAGGTTCTTGTTTTATTTCACAGGCATATTCCCCACTGTGGGTTTATTAAGGACAGATCATGTTTACAGTGTTGTTTTGCTAAATAATCCAGTGATACTTTATGTTTTAACATAAATAATAATCTGCATGCTAATTAAAAAAAGAGTCATTTACATTTTTGCTGAAACGCTGCTAATGATGCAGCTTCGCAAAGCTCATTATTCAAACAGAAAAAAAACATCAATGTATTAATGAAAGTAGCAATAGCCAAGCAATACATTCCTAACAAAAATGTTCTATATCTAATGTGCTTTATAATACAGAAAGGGATGCATATTTAGATTCATTAGTTAATAAATAATTGGTAATGCTACCAATGGCTGAGTGCCTTAGGCCTTTTGTGCTACAGGCTTAAACAATTATTATTATATTTTTTGCTAGTCCTGTTGGGTTTCTACACCTCACTTTTGGTGCCAAAACGCTCAATAGTTATATCAAGAAGTAGATAAACATTTGGGAAAATTGTTTTGCTTTCTTATCAAGTGTCTTATGGAAATCCATTCAGAGTGTGCTGTGCCTAGCTTAACAAAAAGACTGGAAATCACAACGGTGCTTTCAAAGTTCTGTTCATTTTTTGAATAAAAGATGAAAGATTGTCTAAATAAATTAGCGTTTGACTGCTTTTATATTTCTGAACTTTAACAGTCTTTCTGCTATGCTAGGCTAAACACCTATAGATTAGCTTGGCAAAGAGATGAAATGGTTAACACTCCTTGTCATCTCCAAAAAGCAGTATTCAGTTTACAGTATTCAACACATCTGCAGCTCCCATAGGGAGGGTAAGCTGCAGCCACCATGTCTTTGAACACGGTAAGAGACGCTAGTTGTGAGTCTTCCTACATGCATTTCCATGAAGAGGTTTCAGAGAACATAAAAGCTTTTTTCTTGCCCATTTTAAAACTCCAGGGACAGCATGTCTGCATTTGTGTAGTTTTTCTGTTTCTGAAACAATGAACATAACTGCCATCATAGCAACTTACAGAAAGCTAAATAGAGAACACATTCAGTGAGTAACAAATAATGTTTCCTCTTCAAAATATATTTTATCAGACCGCTGAAAGAATGATTTGTTGAACATTTTATTGCAGCCAATGACAAAAGATAAAGCTTTTGTTGAAAGGCTACATGTTAATCTCTGTCTGTTTCAAAGGTGATTGTAAATGTAAGGAACAAGAGATGATAATAAGAAGCAAAATGTCAGCTGACGTTAAATGTCAGTTCTTAATCACAAATCTTTTGCCTTTCATGTGAAAGGCTTGCTTTCCACATTTTATGTACAGTACAACCTTTTACATGTTATAAAGTCTCAACCTTTGCAGACTGGATGATTCATAAACGTCTATGATATTGTAGAAGTGGTTGAATTGCATGAGTCTTTTTATGGGTGATATTATTTTTCCCAAATAACCTCTTTCACATAAAGTACTACAGAAATATGATATGCAATGAAGCAGCTAAAAGCCTAACTGGAATATTTCATCACGGCAATGATGCAACACTTCATCCTAACGCGAACTCCCAAGAATAGTTTATGCTATTTTAGGACAAAGCAACCAACCTTAATGATGGACAACCAAATGATTTAAAGTGTATACCCTTATACTGTATAAGTATATAACCTCTAAGCCAGGCAACACCATGACGGATACAATCCTGTATTTATTCATTTCAAAAGTCTCTTCACACATTTTTTTTCCGTGTGTGTTTACTGTACTGGCAGCATGACTGGAGCAACTGGGGATTTGCTAGACTGGGAAAATGACGTTTTATGCATTATTGCTTTTCAGAATACTGCCTTCAGTTTAGCATTTAAATTAAATGTTAAAGTATAACATAAATAGAAAATAAATAAATTCCCCTTTTTTCCACGCTCATCTTTACATTTATCAAATAAGACTCTATTATTATAATGCACATGCTATTTCATGAGTGAGACTTTAGTGAGATTTCATATTTTCATATTTTTTTAACAGAGTTAATAAAATCAGTGCAATATCTCTACGGATGTTGACAATGAAAACAGAAGAAAATATGAGGTGAATATTGGGTGAAATGAAAAATCAGGTGTCTTTATTTATTCTCATATTTAAAGATTCAAAAGAAATGTCTTTGAATGCCAAAGATGTAATAAATACTTTCTGGCCCCTGGCGTTCACAACTCTTTGCTCATTGAGCCCATGGTCTATTTTGGGACAAAATCATCCCACTTCGTTCAATAGTATTTTGAGTTGTCTAACTGTATCTGAATCCTTTCCTTATTCCATCTATTTGGGTTTATTAACAAAAATGTAAATTCTTTAAATTACATTAAAGGAACATGCATTTATATTTATTGTGTTTTGTTGGCTTTTTGGGGGGGTTTTGGTTGTGGATATAAAAGCACTACTTTAAGTTTGACTTGAGTCAAAAGTGACTTGAGTCAGAAACTCAAAATACAGAATATATTACCCCATGGCCACCTGGGAGATGTAGTCCCTTCAGCATTTCCAGGCTCTGCTGTAAGGCCTCTGCCCGGTTAGTCATGTTTGAGTAGCTCACTTAGTTGGGACACTTTTTGAAGTTCTACAGGCACCTAACCAGACTCCATCAAGCCGTAGAGAAACCTAATATCAGCCTCTTGTATCCCTAAGGTCATTCCTTTATTACCAGGAGCATGTGACCATCAAGCTATGAGGAAACTCTGTTTGAGATCTGTGTGTGTCCTCATGAAGGTGATGCTGCAGGCACAGAGAGGTCTGATTCAATGCGCTTTTGTTCAAAGACATTGCTTCAGGTACACGCCACCTGTAATTCACAGACACACGCACACACTACTTCCCTTTTGTTCTCCATGTTATGAGAGCCATAGGGGTCTTTGCCATAATTCATGTGAATAAATGGAATGCTTTAACGGGGTGATATTTGATTTAGCTTAGATGGAGGTTCCTGCAGCACAGATAACACCGTCTGCAGGCATTCTCTCACTCTCATCATTCATCATTACATGGCTCTCTTTACGAACATATTCCAGGACAAAATAAAATGTGCATTTAGAGATTAGGGCAAAGTGTTTGGTGCTATCTTGAATGAAAAAAAGGTTTCTTAAAAGAGAAAATTCTGATATTTATCGGGAGGAAATTACACATCGGTATCTACCAAATTATTTTACAGCAGTCGAGCTGTCACAACAGCAGTCATATTTTTTGATCACCATAAAAGAGTCATTTTTCAATATAGAAAAGAAAAAGTTACTTATATAAAGTCCCTGTGAATAACAAACAGGTGGATGTGTTAAAACCAATTTGAGCACCATTGTTCACAATTTATGGGAGATTTGGGAACATATTCCCAGAGACAGCAAACTCATTCACACATTATAAATTGCTGTTATAATATTTATTTTAAAAATATCAGCTTAATATAAGACTAATGTGACTCACCTTTGTAGAAAGCATTTGTAGAATTAAAAAAAGGTACTCTAGAGCAGGGGTGTCAAACTCAAATACACAGTGGGCCAAAATTTAAAAATCGGTACTAGTCGAAGGCCGGACTGGTTCAATGTTTATTGCAAAACTTATTGAAATGAACTTATTGCACATATTAAACCTGGAACTAACAAAGCTTAAATGATTGCCTATAAAAACAACATTAAACATTAAATAATCAGTTGCATTCATTTCTTATGGCTCTATCTGCAGCTTTTCCGGAGTCATTTCTTATGATAACATTTTTCCACAGGCCAACAACAGCTTCAAAAAAACTATTTCCCTCAAAGAAAAAAACAATCGTGCCCTGTTGTCCCTGAAAAAAAGTGCAGAAGGAAAACATCCATTTAAACTGCTGCTCTGTGATGCTAGTTCAAGCCAGATACTTGGCATCTCATCTTGGGTGCAAGTTCATCAATGTTTGGGCTCAGGCTCTGAGCTGAGGAAACCCTCAGGATTGAGTGAAGGTGTGCGGGCAATATACAGGCGGGCCAGATCTAATAGTAATTAAAAATGATCCTGCGGGCCGAAATTAAATCCACCAAGGGCCTGATTTGGCCCCCGGGCCTTGAGTTTGACACATGTGCTCTAGAGCCACTATTCCACGAAATGTTTACAATACGTCACTGAAAATAAATATGTTATGTATTCATGCAACATAAGAGTGTATTTGCATTAGATAAGGCACCACATTAAGTAGCAGTGAGCTTCCATAAGCCTTTCCTGCAAAGTGCTGCCTTACTGTATGTGTGCCGTGTGAGTCACTTCCTGAGGTGCGTGCAGCTTCTCTTTTGTTTCCGTCACATAGTGTTAACAGATGAAAACAGCCAATAATATGCTCATACACGAAAACACACTCAGACTTCCTGTAACATCCAAAACATACCAAGCTTACATGGTCAAAATTCTTCCTTACACTTAGGAGGATGTTTATTCACAGCCACACATTAAAAATCCTTACACACACAACATTTATATTGTGTACGGTATAGTGTGTCTTCTAAATCAATTGACTTTCTGCACAAAGATGGTATATTTATGATGGTGGATTCTGAAAATATATAACATTTTAGACATCAATACATTCAGCTTTGAATCTGTGTGTCAAAACATGGTTTCCCTATTGATCTCTTCATCTGCAATACTTGTTATACTGAATGCAACAAGTCAAATTCCTTTCCCTGGGGGTTTCTGTACATCATTCTGCAAAGTGCAGAAAGTCACGATGCAAATCAGAAATAGATGAGGCAGTTTGAGGGAAAGTAGGAACCAATATTTCTCAGAGCAACAAAATAAATCCTGGAACCCACTGAGCTTCACAGATTGATGACATTATATTGAGCCACAGGGAGGAATTTTCCCCTTTCAAGACCACACTCATATTTTTAAAACTCTGCCCAAAGTACGGTAATCTAAAAGTATAGCACTGGTGCATAATACATGACACACAACATGTGCAGTTTCATGTTCATCACATAGGGAAAGATGCTGTTCTTTTAGATCTAGAAAGGCACTGTGTGAGAAAGCATCTTAAAGCCCCCGAGCATGTGAAGGAGAGAGTGTAGTGCCTTGCATACATTAAGGACATTACAGTCTGGAACGACATGCCTCTCCGACTCTATTCTTCACCTCCATCAGTGTGTTTTCTGTCAAGAGACTCAGATACTATAGAAAACAAACACAAGAAAGCACACAAATACTGTAACAGAAACAGGCTAAAACAAATCACACACATGGAAGCACACTACAACACACACAAGTACACACAAAAGGGGAATACAATCAGAGACCGTTTTGATCAGACTGCAAACACACACACGCGCGTACACACACACGCGTACACACACGGGTACACACACACACACACACACACACTCTCTAAGCGCTAACTGACTGAGACAGTCTGTGTGACAGCCTGCCTGATCCCAGCCAGAGCCCATATCGCCCGAGCTGCTCGCTCACCTCTAAATGAGGGCTGTCAAGCGGAGCCATAGTGACGCCTGCCACCTCTAATTGGCAGTGCATTAACAATCAAATCAGGCTAATTAGCCCAAGCATGGAGACAAGGAATAATATTCTCAATGTGTGTGATTGTGGCACATGACTACTCTGCCACCAACGTCCAATTTGCATATTCTAATTTCAGGGAACAATTGAAGCAGATTAGAAGACTGGAATAGCAAGAGAAGAAGAGTTTTGACTGAAAGTGTGACAGAAGGTGAGAAAAAAACAAGCTTAGCTCACATTACCTCGGCCGAGGTTAGAGGTTTGTTTGCTTTCAATTTACTCAATCTAACAGTTTAAAATAGCAATTACTATCTGACGGAAACAGGATTAAAGCAATAATTTCTCCTACTGGAGTCTAAAATACAGATTTGAAAACAATTTAAATACAAAACATATTTGTATTCAATTACCATAATGGCATTTTAGATGGCTTGTTTGTTATTGAAAACAAGACTGAATATCCATCAAGAAAATTAAGCAGTGTCTTCATGAATAGTAAGCTAAGGCAGCTAGTAAAACATGCCACAGATATATATTCCAGTTTTTAGTGTGAGTTAATGTGGACATTATGAATAAGTCTCTTTAGGGAAATTTCGCTGATAGAGGCCTATTCTCTTCAGGTGTTATTCTGGTTGATTAGACCTCTACTCACGCTAAACTGATGTAATTTGAGATGGATGATAGAAATTGGGAAGGTTTCTATAATACCAAAAGAAAGTTGTTGGTGATTAGCCAGGTGTTCATACTGCTGTCTCTGGACAGGTTATGTCAGTTTGATAGCATCAGAAGAGCAGTCACAAAACACAAAATGTTATTTATTTATATTTGAGATCAGAATGAAGGTTGAATAAAAAAATGGGCTTGGTCTAACTTTTACTAATGTGTTGCTAAAATGAAGTAAGAGGTGAATGTGCTCCTGCAAGACCTCTGGAGTAGGGGAAGAGGAATGTGGGTGTAGAATTTGCCCCCCCAATGTGCGTGCCGGATGGTGTGATCTGTCACAGGATTGTCTGTAGTTGTTTTTCTTTTCAGGTACTTGTGTATTTTATGCCTTAATCAAATCCGACATTTTAATACCATCATTGCAGGGAAAGCACAGGTGTTACTAATAACATTAACGAGGGCTCAGTTGTGTTCAAGTGTCTCAGAAAGCCATGACTGTCAAAAGGACCATAAAGTTGAAGCAACACCTCTCTAAAACAGTTAAAACAGAATAAACATTCATGTAGGTAGGTATTAATGCAGGGCTGTCCATGCTCTGAATAATGTAGGAGTCTACCAGCTTGACTTGAATCACCCGAGTACTTATTTTTATCTAAATTACACAGATGCTTCAATTTGTGGGTTCCCAATATTTAAGATGTTACTCAAATATATTCAAAGGTAATCCTGATATATTTAGGCTCAGTTTATTAGAGCACAGTAGAGTAGTGCAGGACTCAAAATGTTAAGGCTCCCCAGTTAGATTACATAAACAACTAGCACTTGATCATATTACCATATCTCAGACCGAGTTTTATAATATGGTAAAGATGCTCAAGATGTTAAGCACAATCTGATAATATTAGAAATTAGGAAAACAACAGCTGCTGTGATTATGTAAACATGTGTCACTTCTCATTATCTTCGTGACAAATGATACATGGGCCATATCACAAAGCGATTGAGTCCTCTTTCTCAGAGTTCTGTATTAAGTCCACCTTAATCCACATGAGCCAGTTTGGAGTGTCTCGAATACTTTATTTCTAAATCACTTAAAAGAAGCATCGATTTGCCACACTAGATTGAAAGTCCATCCTTAAACAGGCTCAGGAGAGGGGTGGCATCACATTTGGAAAGAGGGAGCAGTCCGAAAATGGTTGAGCAGAAAGCAAAATGAGTAATGAACAGAGAACATTTTATTTGACTGAGTAACAGGATAGAGTCTCTGTGAGTCAGATCATTTGATAAAGAGGTTGATTCCACCCTCATGTTTGTATGTTAACTACAGTAAGATAGAGTCAGCACTACTTTAGAGCACAATTGTATGTAAGTATGTTATTTGATAATATTCGATAAGAGCGGGTGTTTGTGGGGTTTGTGTGTGTGAGTTGGTATTCCCCACTATTTGGGGACATCAATCTGTTTACACGGTCTAGTGATGGTGTTCCTCTGACTGTGTGTGTGTGTGTCTTGCTGAGTATGTGTGTGCTTGTGTGTGGGTTTGTTTGGGTATTCTTGTATGTAGGTGTGTGTGTGTGTATGTGTATGTGTATGTGTATGTGTATGTGTATGTGTATGTGTGTGTGTGTGTGTGTGTGTGTGTATGTGTGTGTGTGGGTGTGTGTGTGTGTGTGTGTATGTGTATGTGTATGTGTATGTGTATGTGTATGTGTACGTGTGTGTGTGTGTGTGTGTGTGTGTGTGTGTGTGTGTGTGTGTGTGTGTGTGTGTGTGTGTGTGTGTGTGTGTGTGTGTGTGTGTGTGTGTGTGTGTGTGTGTGTGTGTGTGTGTGTGTGTGTAAATGAGTTATATGAACCCGAGATGTGTGCATCTTTATAGGGACATTCACAGTGACGTAAAGTAAATGCTGATGCATATGGCAAGCCATTTGAGTATTTATTCCATATCCTTGATATCAGACGGCAGCTGCCTACACTAGTTGGCTCTTTGATTTCACTTTCACTAGATATATGGTCAAACTAGTTTGGCACTCTGCTTTACTAGTTAAATAAAACATTACACTAGTCACTCTTTTTCAGCAACTAGTGGCACTTTTGTCCGACTAGTTAGCACATAAGCCTTGTAGGTAGGTAGGTAGGTAGGTAGGTAGGTAGGTAGGTAGGTAGGTAGGTAGGTAGGTAGGTAGGTAGGTAGGTAGGTAGGTAGGTAGGTAGGTAGGTAGGTAGGTAGGTAGGTAGGTAGGTAGTGGTTTCGCAGTATTTAGATAATGTAGAGATTCAAGTCAATATTGTTTATGATATTACTGGATTATATGAATGTGTGTATGTGAAAATGGTTGCTCTGTACATTTCTAGCAAGATTCAGCTGTTTTCGTTTTCCGTCCCTCAACTTTTATGACAGTCGGTGTTATATGTTCCCAGCTGGTGGGGAAACTGGTGCCAGCCAACCATCCTCACTTTAATTTATCTCCAATGTTAGTATATACACACACTAAGTATGGCTACACTCGTGAATTGAAAACAACATTCATTAGGGTCCATCTATATCTCTTCCTCGGTTCTTTTATATGTGTTTAGAGTTGACAAAGCTGTCTATAAGGGAAAACACTGAGGCTAAATCAAATTGTATTCATTTCAAGTGCTGTTATTACAATTCACAACACTACAAAGTACATGTTATCATGTTATCAGCATTGGATTTAAACATTATGAACACAGTTCTAATTGGTCCATTATTTTCAAAATATAATAGACCAGTGAGACTTCAGCCAATGAGCTAAAGAAAACAGGGCATTACTACTTTGAAAAGTTTTGTTTTGTTATCGATTATTTAGACAGATCCCCTAATCTATACCATTAGATTGTAGGCAGATCCGTAAACACAGAAACACCCGCACCTTACCCTTTTTAATTAGCACACACTTAACCCTGACATATAAATTGACAAATATGTTTGCCATCATTACCAAAGCTCGCCTGTGACTCGGTATGCTCGTCGGCACAATTAGCAACACGAGAGTAATCACATCTCTTTACCTAGGCCTGCACAGCTGTGAGCGGATACAAAACTGAAAACAATTAACAGCACCTAAATCCAATTAGCAGACAATGAAAAGAAACACAAGCTGATGGTGCTAGTTAACCACGGAGGATCTCACAGCTGATGGCACGTTAGAAAAGAGGTGGGGGGGGGCAACAAGGTGTAAGTAAAGACTGTTGAGGGAGGGATGAGGAAGCTGTGATATGGAGCTTTTTGCAGAACTTGTTTGTTGACATGTAAAACACATCTTATCACAGAGGAGGGTGCTTACAGAAACCCAAATTACACATTTTCAGGATATTACAGTCTTTACAAAATTCAAACTATCTCAAAATATTTTTTTGACTGTTAAATTAGGACAGAACCAGTGGTGATCTCAGAGTCAGAAATATGTTTTAATAATTTGTGAAAACCTGCCACCTGGATACTGTTATCTATCAGGGCTCTCACTTTTTATTGGATATACAAGCCTTTATTTGAATGTGGGAGAAAAAAATTGTTTTAACCTTAATTACCTTTTTCAATTGAATATGCAGTATATCAGCCAGTAAACAGTCTGTTTAGTTTCCCTTGGTGTTCCTATAATCCAACTGGAGTTGCATTACGCTATACAGGGATTACGTGTTAGTGTTATTTAGTTTAAATAGGCCTTTTTGAAAAAGGGGGAGAGCTTTGGTATTTATCATCATCCATAGTGTTGTCTGATGCTAAATTAAATATGTTAAATTATAATTTAGGCTACACCATCTCATCTAGATGTTATTTTCTCCTTAGACCTGACTTAGTGTGATGCAGCAAGATAATCAGTACTGTTCCCCCACTGACTGCACATGATGTGCAATCAGTATAGGTGCACAACACATAACAAAACATGGAAAAGAGCCCATCTTTGATTACCTGGCACCAGTTACAGTATGAGCTGCACAAAATGCAGATGAGACCAAAAGCAGATATCAGGGTGGAGATGATTTCCATCTGCAGATTTCTGCGTGATATGGCCTCAGCTAAGGTGCTTCAGTTGCTAGATGGTGCTGTGGGTGGTACTTTGACAATTTGGATAATAAGACAAGGAAAAGAGAAAGGGCAAGGATGGAAGGGAAGTTGACAAGATCAAAAAGGAGGCGGGAGATTGCAGAGAGGATAATGAAGGGGGAGTAAAAGAATAGAAAGTGATTTAGGAGGAGAAGAGAGGGAGAAGAATACAAGAGAAAAAGAAATAAGTGCACAAGGAAAGGTGGACAGGTAATTATCTAGGGAGTGTGAAATTCAGTGTTTCGATGGAAGACGAGGGAAAGGGTAAAAAGGGATTGTAAGGGGTTTGGCCTAATGAGCTGCAGTCTGAAGGGCAGTTCTTTTATAATCACCATCTAGTGGAGGGAGATGGTTCTTTTGAAACTTTATGAATTCAAAAGATTTATTCAGGCAATTCAGGCCAGATTGTAGAATATTTTATATTCTTATTTTGTGCAAGGAGAAAGTCATATTCAACCACGAGTTAAAACCTTATTGGCACAATACTTATTGGTGACAGGTCTTTAAGTGATGGTAAAAATAACACCCAAATGCACTATATTCAGATTGTTTGTTAAGAGACTCGTATGAGGACAAAAAGTTTGAAGGAAATGCCCACTTCATTATGTGTGTACAAATACACACACACACACACACACACACACACACACACACACACACACACACACACACACACACACACACACACACACACACACACACCATATTTATATATGTTTATTAGCTTGTTGAAGTGCACTCCAAAATATTTGTTGATCTTGTTTATTGGTATTTATTATTTTGATATTATTTATTTAAATGTAAATATAATTGTATCATTTATTTTATTTATTGGTTTTTCAGTTGAATTATACGTTCAGGGTAATCAACAGTTATAAGATACTGTTCAAATTATTATTTGTATTTTTTTTAAAGTTCAATAAATTGATGTTTTCAAAGTCAATGAATAATCGTATTTAATAATCGTGATGTCAATTATTGACCAAAATAATCGTGATTATGATTTTTGCCATAATCGCACAGCCCTACCATGAATCATCACAAAACAATTATGAGTTGTCTAGAAACATTGAGAGACATACTAAGAGGAAAAATGTACAGCATGCTTACTCATACCACCATCATTTGTTGAAACTGTGATTGTTTGCTCAATTTTTTGGCCACAGGGAGACTTTTTTTTTTTTTAAACAACCTGACAGATGCACAGCCCTGACAACCATGTTTGCAAAACAATAAACAGCAGACAGCGCAACAGCATATATTCAGAGTTGTGTTTCTGCCACCTGATGAATGCAGTACGTTATATGATTATTTGGCTTGTCCTTAATTTCCTGTTTGGTTCTGGGCAGGTAGGATTTTTCAAAGCAGTGGGAATTAAACAATCAATGTTTCATACATCAAAAACAATGATCTAAAAGAGAGGCTAAAAAGGTCAAGAGATACAGAGTAATGTTATATTATTTAATTGTTTGTTTTAACAAGCATCCCCTCTCTCATAAGACATATTTAATAATGTGTTGTTTACTTGTGAATAATATCAATACAGATTTAAATCCAATTAGTGCAGGTGTACATTTGGCCAGATATATGTTGATCACACACAAAGTGGAATTCCTGATTCAGAAAACGACTTTTTACCTTAATTCACTTTCATTTATATTAAGAGAAAGGTCCATTACTCATTGTCAATTCAAGGTGTTTTAAAGTTTGTTAAATATTAAGTTTTAAATAAATGGATTATAATCTATTTAGGGTTTTTTGATAAGCTTTGTGCATGAGTAAGTTGTTTTAAGAAATTAAATATACTTTTTTATTTTTTATTCAGGGGTTTATTCATTGATCATGTAATGGAATATGATTTATTAGTGATTTTAATGGATCTCTACGGTTAAAGACTTGTTGCAGATAACTATTTCCATTAACTAAAAGTCTTCGGTGTTATTATAGCAATTTCAAAAGTTGTTAATCCTTTAACAAACAATTACACCATGCAAATGAACTATGCAGAACATTCATAATTGTATTCATTTATTATACCGTTAAAATCGCATTGAAAATATAGTTAATACATACTGTAAATGAGTCACTTCATGCAATTTGACCATTTTTTAATAGAACTTCTATTGTGTACTTTCACACACAATAAGCTTTACACAACAAGGGTTTTAACAGTAGCTTGTGCTCTGTAAAGCCCCTCTCAAACACACACAAACATAAACAGACACAAATCATCTCACCCAACACGCAACGCCATGCTGGCTTTTCATCTTTCCATGCCCTAATAGCATTGTTATGGCTCCTGCTGTGCATACACAGAAAACCTAATCTAATCCCTTTATGCATTGGACATGGTAAATCTAGTATATCTGTATAGAAATGCATGCCGTGGCCCCTGGAACATCGACATAAAACAGACCTGTTCCTCCATCCTCAGCCTCGGGCTCCGCTCTAATCTGATTTCCAGAGAAAAGAGGCTGGAACGGGCGGAGCATTTATCTGCAGCAGGTGTCTGCTTATTGCCCCGGTCTGTTCCTTATTGTTGTCAAAGAAAGGATCTGTGTTTGAGTGGAGCGTCACATATGTGAAGCATGCACAATGTGTTGGACTCAGGAGTAAGCAAGAGCAGAATTGATTTTCTACGGTTCTGTGTGCAATAAATCAAACTTTAGTATTGGTCCTTGTTGAGGATAGAGGCATCTTCAAGTAACTTCTCACATAGCCATGGCCAAACAAAAGTGGAAGTAAACAGTTTCAGATATTTCAGACCAAGAAAGTTGACACAACATCAGTAAACTGCACAAAAGCTTTCTCATGGTTAACAGTAACTTCACACGTCTTCTAATTGTCACGTTTGTATTTTACCCCTCAATGTTTCATTCTTAATGTTCTTTATAAAGATGCAAAATGAATGTATTGGTTAACTGACAATAATGATGTATTTGTCAAATATAGCATGCATGGATCAATGAACAGACCAAACTGGTTTTGGCCCAAGGTCTTAGAATACGTCGGAAAGTCAATCAAATGACAACTGAGGGACACACAATGGATACAAAGTGACACAAATCAGATGTTAAATGTAGAAAAACAAGGACATAAAACTACAACATAGAGATGCCAAATGACCACAGAGGCAAAAAGAGCTAACAACTACAGTATAAACAAGTCAAAAGAAACACATAGACATCACACAACCACAGAGTAACAAAAAAGTAACAAAAAAGAGGCAAAAATATTGTGTCTCTTTCAGTCTCTATGTCTTTTAGGAAGTGTATGAAGCCTTTTACATGTCATTGTCCTCATACATTATTACATTACATTACATGTCACTTGTTAGACGCTTTTATCCAAAGTGACTTACATACTCAATACTGTGGACAATCCCTACAGGAGCAATTTGGGGTGAAGTGTCTTGCCCAGGGACACAACGACATGCTGACTGCAGTGGGGTTTGAACCTGTGACCCCCTGATCCGAACACCAACGCTTTACCCACTGCACCACACACCTGGCATTTTGCTGCTTTTTCCAACTCAGTAAGACATTTTCTATATAATTAGATTGTCTTTCCTGATCATTTGTTGTGTTTTTATCAATTGCAATGGAGAGAGACCTTTTAGTCTCAATCCTGAATGCTTGTGTGCATTAATTAGCATAATACTGTAAATGAATACGGCTGTCACTATCCCTTCTGCAGAGGATATGGAGGTAAACATGGTGAGAAACATTCACACCAGGGAATGTTGTAAACACATAATTAGCATGACGCTGACTCAGTAATTGTTGCAGTAGCATCAAGGTCAGAAGACTAATCAGTGTGTGTGTGTGTGTGTGTGTGTGTGTGTGTGTGTGTGTGTGTGTGTGTGTGTGTGTGTGTGTGTGTGTGTGTGTGTGTGTGTGTGTGTGTGTGTGTGTGTGTGTGTGTGTGTGTGTGTGTGTGTGTGTGACACTTGGAGAAGCAAGAAAATACAGTCAGAGAGAAAGGGAAAAAACATAGTTAGATAAAGACACTGAGAATGTGGCGGGTGTTGTTGTGAGAACAGTGTAGCAGCGGGCGTCTAATGGCACTGCGTGTCTGTTATGTGACATAATGGCCAGCTATAGTGACAGTTGGATAGAGAAGGAGGATAGTAGGCTAACAGATGTTGGTTAAATCTAGCCCAGATGGGACCCAACACTTTACCTCCTCAGCAAAGCCCAGCATGAGGCCTGATTGGAGGTAAAGAGACGAAGAGAATTAAGAGAACCTAGTAGGCAGAAAACCAGCAAGGGAATAAAAGAAAGGGAGTAACAGAAGAGAGAAACAAATGCAGAAAAGCAAAATGAGGGGAGAATAAGGGGGGGGGAGGAGACAAGTGGTACAGGCCCCTCTTCCTCAGTAATGCCAAGTGAAGATGCAGCAGTGCCAGACTCTGAGGCTGCTCAACAGTCTCCCTTCAATCTGTTTTGCAGAACTCGGGTCAATATCTTTTTCATTAATTCAATGGAGCATTACTGCTGCGGGAAAACGGCAATAGCTTGTTACGGTTGAGTGGTCAAATATATATAAATATCAGCAATTGAAGATCAAGTGTTTTATAGAGTAAACACACATTACAGCTGAAGGGAGGTTTGATATTATCTCATTCAGTTAGCATTAGCTACTTTTGACACCTACCTAATATCAATGTTCCTCTTTCTGTTCATTTGCTTTAGTAAGTTTGGTTCTTTTGTTTTGCCTTTGGTCGACCCTGGTGATTAGTATTGGTACTGCTGTATATAGCAATTAAAGCAGGAAGTAGGGAAGATAATGTGATCCTGGGACTTTAGATTTGCATCGCCAAGCTCTATATTGTGATAATGACAATAAATAATCTACTGCAATATTCAGTTTGAGCCTTTAAAGGTCGCCTAGTAGATTTAAGATCTATTTTTATTTAAGTGGCACAATATAATTTTTTCTTGTTTGATAGTATTTGAGTATTGCTGATTGCTACTATAATGATGTGTGTTGTTGAATTGTTTGAGGAGCATTAAATGTGTCACCTGAAGCATATGTTTGCGGTTAATACTGGACAGTTGAGAAAATGTGAATAGGCAACTGCACACTATACAGCCATATACACTTTATTTTACAGTTGTATCTACTAAATCTATTAACAAATGTGACCTGCACCATCGAAATCAGTCGCATTGACCCGAAGACACATTTTGAGTTGTATACACTGTTGGAAAGAGGGGATTCCTAGCTTTCTAATGATATCAGAATTGTTGTTGTACTCCAAATATTAAGCACAATATGTCACATTATATAATGACTGTCACTGAGTCATCATTTTGAGAAAAAGGCCTTTAAAGTTTCCTCTTCTCTGGAATCCATCGATCTGATTGATTATTAGCGGAGCAAATGATCAAAATACTACGGAGGGAAGATATTTTCGTTTGGATTACTGAGGCCTGTACGACGAAGCCGGTTCAAAATAAACTGGATATGTTTGAGTTACCCGGCTTACCTAATCCAAAACAAATGCACTCTCGCTAAGCGGTCCTACGACGCTGGTTATCAACTCGTTAACTCAAGCCAGCTTTGCCCTATCTAGTTATGTGCGCGTTCACATAAAAGGGGCGGGGTTAGCAACATTTGACCAATCACAAACATGGAGAAGCGTACTGACAGCGCAGCGTCATACTTCCTGAATGAAAAGTGAACTATAATATTAGACAAATATAAAGACGTTAAACTTTAAACATCCATGACTTAAACACTTTATCCAGGATAAAAGCCACATAGTTGCACCTGCAAGGTGAATACAGCTGGTAAAAAAAAGGGTTTGAATCAAGCGGCAAACTCTGGGGAAGAGCCGGGACGCCAATGCGGAAGTGCCACAAACTGCAGTTCATATATTGGCCGATAGGCGCTGACTGCAGAAAGGAGCAATTTCCATAGACCCCCATGTTAAAATGCCCAATTTTACAGCCTAAAAAAACATGTTTCTACCCATGGATCCAATAAATATTATTATAGATATAGTTAGATTCCACCTTCATGATTATGGATCTGTGAGTGAATTGTTTTCTAACATGACCCTTTTATTTATATTAGGTCTTAAAGTTTTTGCATAAATTAGGGCGTGGTCACATTGAGTGACAGCTCTGTCAAGTGACTGCTGCTGTTAGCTTCTTGTCTCTCTGCTAGCTGCTCCGTCCGTGAAGCTACAGGGACTCTGCCTGGTCAGTTCATCCAGGGAACACAACTTGATCCCGGCCGTGTTTGTTTGTTCTTCATGCTTATATATCGGACTATTGTGACTCGCTCTGCAGTTAAAACAGACGGTGCATGAATGCCGTTTTGCGGTAAGTGAAATTCGAGTACTTTATTTATGTGTTTATGATTTTAATCAGCTACGTAATGAATGTTAAGGCTTGGGTTAGCGTGTAAGCGAGTGGTAGCTACATCGGTGCTAATGATGCTAATCGTATCCTCCAAGTTAACTTAAAACCATAGACTGTATATATAAAGGTTAAAATGAAATAGACAAGTGTTAAGCGTTAAGTGAGATAGTACTGTAGAACAAAAGGCTTCTGTTTGAGGTTGATAAAATAAGGTCATCCTTGTAACTTAGAGAGATATTTTATTATGTAGGTAGGAACTGTATGCATCGCTAAGGTTAATTTAAATTGGCTATGCTCAAGTATGTAGACAAGCTAACGTCGAAGTAGTGTATGTGAAATCAACCTCACAATAAGATGTGTGTATATTACAATTATTAATGTCATATTTCAAGATGATTACTTAGATATTACAATATGGTTGGTTGAGCTGGAGTTCATTATTGAGCTTACACATTAACGTCACAGTCATCTGAAGAACGAACCCAAACCTTGTTGTTTTTATTAATTGCATTACCAAATTGGTATCAAATAAACAGTAAGCATTGGTAACACAACTTCCAAAGTTACAGTAAAATAAAAAGGACCCTGACTCGGACAATACACAATCCAACATGTTCAACAGAAGAGAATAAGTTATATTGTTTGTACACATGGTTCTTTACATATATATCTGTTTGTTTAAAGTTTCCAGGTGATGCAGACAGGCTAGACCAGAGAGTGAGAGACAGAATTGGACTCCTCACAGCAGTGAACTTCAGCACAGGTACAAATACTCTTTTTTCATACTGTACAAAGAATCAAGAAAGATATTGGTTTAAATAAATGAAGTATTGACTTTAATACACTGATATACATTCCATTAAACAATACTAAATACTAGATCACCTACACATCAGTGAAGTTGAGGGTTTTTTCCATGCAAAGGGTTACATGTTAACAAGCAATATTACTTTGTCAGCTTTCTAATTTAAGGTATTGAAGGCAAAGCTATTAGTGAGAACTGCTATTTATCTCTCAATATTGTCTGTAAAAAACGTGGTAAAAGTTATGATTTCAGTGAGAGAACAGAGCAAGCTTCTACAGTTACACTAAGTTTTGATAACAGTTAAATATTATTTTGATAATAAAATATATTTCAATGTTGATGAATGTCATACTGTTCATTCATAATCTGATTGTCTTTGTAGCTCACTGTTGAAATAAAATAAAACATTACAATTACAAAATAATTATATCTACAGCCCCTAAACACAAGCACACCTCTTTCATAAATAACACACTTGTTCTGCAATAATATGTTTTATATTTCCTGTAATTTTTGTTAGGAAAGGACATGCCTGAAAGACACGACTCAACATTTTCTCCTTCTCTGAGGGTCAAGAAGAACATCCAAGAGGAAAATTAAAAACTGATGTTATGATATTTTAAGACCAGTACAGGACATTCACTAAGAAACTACTTTTATTGTGAAGTCAGCTGATCGAATGCACCTATTTCCACATCTACACTCCATCAGCTGATTAATTCTATTTGCCTCACTTTATGAGCTTCACAACATGTACCTTGTACCGCAGAGTTTGAAACGTCACAAATAAATGGGGCCAATCTTCAGTCAGATGTGAATGTGTAATCTAACATTTTCAGTAAGAATAATGGACAAAAGGAGTGCAAATACAAATTCAATTTATTGAAATGTGAACCAAAAGTTAATCAAACATGTTTTAAATAAAAAAGCACATATGGACAGAAGGTGTAAACCTATTAAATGTATAAGTAAACACATTTAGTCAAATAAAGTGACAGACAAGGCCTGTGCAGTTGGTATCAGCTATGCCCAGCATGGGCTCCTCCATCAGGCCTGGTCCTCCTCGCAGAGGAAAGACCCTCAGTCCTCTCCAAACCAACAGACTGGACGTCCATCACACGGAGGTTTCTCCCTGAAGTCTCTGCAGCTCTCTGGACACCACGCTGTCTCAATCCGTCCACACTGAATATGAGTGGGGGAAAATGAAAATAATAAATGCTTTAGACAATAAGAAATATAAAGTTGACTGTTGAGTTGCTCAGTTTTTTTAGATTGTCAATACTATTACTGTATAACTAATATCTCAGGTTAAGAGGCACCTTCAAATAAAGATTGGTCTTTAAATACATGTTGTCTTTTGAATTGTCTAAAGTCAAGGATCTAGAACTGGTACTTATAGTTTTAATGATACAGTCTGGTTATAATGCTGTTTGGAGGAGGCCTCACAGGTAAGAGCACTAACTAGCTACCATCACATGTACTGTACCTTAGCTTAACTTAAATGTATTAAACCTATAATTAAGTGATAGCAAAATATAAATAACTAATGTCATGCAAACATATTAATTTGCTTGATTCCAGTGTTGCATTTAGCACATTGCATACAAACGTTAAGGGATTTTAAGATTCTGAAGTATTATGCTAAAAACTCAATAACTTAGATTATTATTTATAGTTTTGCTGAATAGTTTCATGTCCGCTTACCTTAGAAACGTAAAATGTGACTGCAGTGTACAGATGGGGAGCATGTTAGCTTCAACCCGGTATCACGGCAAGACGTGAACATGTGACGATCTACCATGCTGGGAGACGTGAATATGTCACGGTTTCGTCCCTTCAAACGTGACAGTTACACGGTATTGTTAACATGGCCCAACCAGTGGAGAAATACCCGGAAGTGCCTAGCAAATGGTCTACCGCGCCTATTGGTCGGTTTTTATTGTCAAAATGAGATGTTTTTAATTTATTTTTTAATCATCACACTTGATTTCGCCGATTTTCTTGTTGCCCTAGCTGGTCGACACCTCTTTTAGCAGAAACAAAGGCTACATTAATGTATTAAATCGATGTTAATCCATGTGTGTGGAGGTGAGGATGTGGAATTAACGGACGTGACGTTGTGTGATTGCGTTGCCAGGCAACGCAATTTACAAACGCTTCAACTACAACCCTAATTATATTTTAAAACATTTTAGAAGGCCTCACGAAATACTTTAATGTAAATTCAAATGTAAATGTGAAGGGGTGTGTGTAATGTGGTGATTGACATTATTCACCCACGGATCTATGGGTTGGGGTATTGTTCCGCACGGACATTTTAGTTAAACGGACTTACTGTTGATGTGAAATCCGAAAAAAAAATACGTTATACACCATAACGGTGCACAGCTGATATAAAAGGACTTGTCGTTTTTAAAGATATTACTGATTTTCTTTGAATATAAGACTGTAAATACTGAGTTGAGAGAATAGTCAGGGGATTTGGGTGATGGGAGACACATCTATGGATTCAGAATTTCAATAGCTTACTGTTAAATGACGGATATACCTTTCTGTCTGTGATGTTTTACAAATCAGATATTATAAGTAAAACATGTGAAATAATATAGCAATATCCTGTACAATTATGTGAAAACATGAATAAAACTACACATCTTCAGATGTTATACATACACAAGTGTCCTACACTAATAATACAAAGTTATTATAGCTGTGTGTACCTTGTGTGCACCGCCTAGTGGTTAAAGCACGTTATTAAATTAGTTGTGTATATGATATGTCAATGATCCTTAGAAAATCTTGAAATCTTGAAAGGGATATGCAAAATAGCCATTATATACAGTCTTTAATTAACTATTAGTAGAGAATAACGAGTAATGAATATACTTTATAGGGATCTGCAGATAAATGTTTAGTCTTCTCAAGCAGCAACTATCAAATATCTCTCCTGATTGTTGGCACTTGACAATCACCTTTCCCTGAATTTTACTCAGGTGTAACTAAAGCCTGATTTAAGGGTTGTTTATATTTCACATCATTAATCAGAATCTGCAAAGTAACTAAAATAAATGTTGTGGAGTAAAAATACCAGGTTAACCTCTGAATTGTAGTGGAGTAGAATTGCTGTTTTGTTTAGTAATGGATATTGAATATGGAATAAAGGTTTTGACAAGACCTGGTGTAACAATAATCAAAAAGGACATTAAAAGAGCTCCAGATGTCAATGATCTAAACAAAACAGCACACCTGAAATGTATTACATACTTTATTAAGGGCAGTGAATTAGTTTTTTCTGTATGTTTTTCAAATCAGTGTTATACAGTAAGTGTCATAGACAGTGTTACATTGCTATTATTATCCTTAAAATATATATAAAACAAAACCATTTATGATCTTTTTTTTGGGTGGTTTACTAATGACAGTTAATTCTGTTTCTGCTATTGATGGTTTCATTTTTGTGAAAAATAATAAAATAATAAAATTCAATAACGTGCTTTAACCACTAGATGTGCCTTTCTATCAGCTGTGCACCGTTATGGTGTAAATACAGCCTATCTACCAATTGGATCAAATATAAAAGTCAGCCGAATTAGTATTGATACTGCAAGGAGACGTATTGTGTGAAAATAAATGTAAGATGTTGTTTAATTGCTGATATATTTATGATCCACGTCACGTTTTCAGTTTTGGCGGCAGTGCTTCCTGTTTGTCCAGAAGTCTTCTCATCAGGGCTCTATAAATACAGAACTACGGCAGATATGTCATATTTAATGCAGCCAAACCGTGTATTACAATGCCGTTATGTGATGACCTCCAAAGAGAAAAGCAAGCAAACTCGGAATAAAGTATTATTTTATTTTCTTTAAATGTTTTCGGATTTCACATCAACAGGAGTCCGGTTAACTAAAATGTCCGTGCGGAACAATACCCCCAACCCATAGATCCGTGGGTGAATAATGTCAATCACCACATTACACACATTCCTTCACATTTACATTTTAATTTACATTAAAGTATTTCGTGAGGCTGTCTAAAATGTTTTTAAATATAATTAGGGTTGTAGTTGAAGAGTTTGTAAATTGCGTTGCCTGGCAACGCAATCGCACAACGTCACGTCCGTTAATTCCACATCCTCACCTCCACACACATGGATTAACATCGATTTAATACATTAATGTAGCCTTTGTTTCTGCTAAAAGAGGTGTCGACCAGCTAGGGAAACAAGAAAATCGGCGAAATCAAGTGTGATGATTAAAAAATAAATTAAAAACATCTCATTTTCACAATAAAAACCGACCAATAGGCGCGGTAGACCATTTGCTAGGCACTTCCGGGTATTTCTCCACTGGTTGGGCCCAAGCCCCCAGGAAGTGCGCCGGACTCTGATGAAAATATTCGTGCTGGCCAAACGGCGGTACTACACTTCCTTTTGGTTGCCAGGCCCGGAAACACTTTTTCCCATTGACTTACATGGGGAAAGAGTGGTCTGTAACTCGTTGGATAATTTTTTTTAAACTAAATAAACTACCCAGTATGAACACTTGTATAGCCCTTATTAAAAACATTCGTTCCTCAAGTTGTAAAAATGTGCTAATAACGTTATTCTGAGAGTTATTTCCCTCTGCATTATGAACGCGCATCTAACCCACGGGACCGCGCCGCCCGGCACGTTCATGTTACGTGTTCAGCACTACATGCGTTTATCTTGACCCATGGATGCACAATAAGAACGGACCCATATCGCCTTACTGCCAGCCCACGGAGCTGTAATAACGGATATATTGCACATGTTTGCTGTAATTCATCATTTGTAAAATATTATACTACATGGGCTGTATGATTAAATCTTGTACCGTAAATCTTGTATTAAATAAAGTTAATATTACCGACGTAGATTAACGTCCCTGTAGCTTCTTATTGCACTTGCAATATACCATTAAAGGAGTTGAACGTTGCTGTTTGCTATTACTATAATACCACGCAGGGATAAACCAGAGTTTACAACCTTTGCATGTGGGCACAACACGTTTTGACCCAGATTAATTAGCTATACCATGATATCGCCCGAGGAAGTCGTCATACTTATACATATATAAATAAAGATATATGTGTCAAAGCTCTAATCAAATTAACAGTTGTATTAATTATACTTGTATATGTATATATATATATATATATATATATATATATATATATATATATATATATGTATATAGCCTGTGTTTTATATTTATACACACAAATGAACAACCTTGTGTGTGTCAAATAACAAGTTGTATTGTAGTGTTTATTTTAGTGTTGTGTTATGCTTATCCACATTTTGATTTCAGAGCACAGGAGAATGCTGGGCACAACATAAAGCTCAAAAGTGAAGCTGGCAATGCTGAACAAAACCATCTAGTTATAATATTTATTCAGCTGAAAAAGTCAAAGCTCTACGAAAATGTAATTAAAAATACATAAGCATTTTCAGGTAGAAAATCAGCATTTTATATAGAAATTCACAAAAATAAGAAATGTATACCTCTTATGGCTGGCATTGTAGAACTAGGTGGAAAAAATAGTGACAACAAATGTAAATACAATTTATATAGATTAAAAGGTAATATATATAATATTGATTGCAATTATTAGATTAAAAGATCCACCAATTATGATCAACAGGAAAGCCCTCTGAAGGCATGTTGTGGTTTGAAAAAAAGTTGAGGATGGGGTCCAGACAGTTAAATCAGGAGAGACTTCATTTTGTTTAAAGAACATTTATTGACACATGTCATATGATAAATGTTAAGTCTTTGGCGATTAGACCCCGATCCTGAAATCTTATATCTAAAGGGGGAAATGCAGCCGTGAGCATAGGGAACCTCCCCGGGGTCTAGACACTGGTGATGATGATGAAGATCTGGATTTGATGAGGAGATGGGATGAAGAGGAGGTGTGATGAGGTCTTTGGATTAGCTCTCCTGGCTCTGGATATGATGAACGGAGGTGGGTGGAGAAGAGGTGGATGGGGAGGAGGTGGATGGGGAGGAGGCGGGCGGCAGCATGAACACCTGAAATCACAGCTGACTGCAGGAGAGAGGAGAACCATTTTAAAGTTTGGCTGCAGCTCGGTGTTTGGCTGCTGGAGAATGAGGTGAATGTAATAGGTTAAAGAGAACGCCTGTGATGAGCTGATTATAAGCAGCTGCGGAGTGAATGTATACATACCCAGTCTTACTCTTGAGTTACCCACTCTTACTCTTGAGTTGTTTTACTCATCTTCCCCAGCCTCACCAGCCTCACCCAGCTGTGGTGTGTCTGTTCTCTTTCTTCTCAATTTTGGATGTGGCCCAGGAGGAAGCGCAGCCACTTCAAGACACTGGTACGGGCCTACGTGCTGACGACACGACCGTCATCGGCCAGATCACAGACGGCGAAGAGACGGCGTACAGAGAGGAGGTCGAAAACCTGACATCTTGGTGCCAGGATAACAACCTCCATCTCAACGTCAGCAAAACCAAGGAGCTGATTGTGGACTACAGGAAGCAGCAGGGAGAGGGACACGCCCCCATCGCCATCAATGGGACTACGGTGGAGAGTCAGCAGCTTCAGGTTCCTCTGTGTCCATCACGGACACGGCTGCATCACGGCCTGGTACGGCAGCTGCACCGCCCTTAATCGTAAGGCTTTACAGAGGGTGGTGAAAACTGCACAGAACATCACCAGGACGGAGCTGCCACCCATGGAGGAGCTTTACTCCCAGCGGCTCAGGAAGAAAGCCCTCAGTTTATGTTAATGTTAGAAATGTTTTGGCACATTTGTTCCTATTCTGCTAATGGTATATTGCAGGATATTTAAGTTTCCCATGTACTTTTTAAATTAATAATAGTATGTTCATCTTGATGTTTAACTTGTAATATTGTAATCATCTTAGTTAGAAATGCTGTTTCCACCCCAACCTCTGCTGCTGAATGATTTTATATATTGTTACTAAAAGTGCTTGTCTTTGATATTATAATGATTACACCAGAAAGTCACTCTTTGTGAGATTTATTTTTTCACATTTTTCCCAGCCACAAGATGATTTCATTCATTGGAGGCCTCAAAGCTGGGTGAAGGTATTGATGCACGGATCAATGCAATCCTTTACAACAGCATTCCACTATGGTTGGGGATGTCTGTAAAAAAAGGAGAAATAATCTTAAACAAAACAAGTGTCGCAATATAGGGAAACAAACTGTGACAAAAACATATCAATTAGTTCAGAATCAGAATACATTTACATTATTACAGCAGAAAAGAGCCAAAGACAGCCTAATGTTACTTAAAGTATGCATACAAAAAGTATTAAAGATTAAAAACAAGAAATTATAATAAAAACAGTTACACATTTTACAAAATACACATCCTGTAACAGTTTGGAGGATTTAGCAGCCAGGTATATTACACAGTTTTAGCGGCATATATATATATATATATACACATGGTTGGTATTTAACAACAAGGGGTGTTGTACTGTGTGATATTGGTATTTATGGAAACATTTTACACCTTTCCTTCAAGTATTATACGTTGTAGTTACTTGTTGGGTACTTAACATGAATAATCACAGTTACTATCCTTTCACTCCATCACATTTCAAAGAGAAATAGGCTATTGTTATTTTAACTCCACCACAGTAATCCATCATCAGCTTTACTTTTTAGATAAAGATTTAAATCACAATTGATCATAACTCAAAATACATATATTTTTATATATTACCAAGTGGTTTCATGTAGGCTACAACCCACACAAGTTTCATGCTAAATTAAGCTCTGTTGCTTGGATATCACTAGATCCTGTTACATCAGCGTAATATAAAAGTACATAACGACTGATGTGTAAATTAGCATAATTACTAGCTAGCCGCTAGCTGCTAACTGCCGCCTCGTCGTTAATATCAAATCCATCATAACAACCCATTACCATGCTGTCATGAACGCGCGGTGCTGTTACGTGTACGCAAATTGACGTGCTTGATGTGAGCGAGCATTTTGGGGGGCATGTTTAAAGTTGCGCATGCGCTATGAGCGCACATACGGGTACTTCTCAGGCATGCCGGGTAATCTGTGACGTTTCGCTCTCTCAAAAGTTGGGCCATTTTGTCATCATGCGCGATTGAGCAACTCTCATAGGAATGAATGAGGCCCCGCCTCCCACGCTGTATCCAGTTCTTATTATACATCCATGGTTGGGCCATGTTAACAATACCGTGTAACTGTCACGTTTGAAGGGACGAAACCGTGACATATTCACGTCTCCCAGCATGGTAGATCGTCACATGTTCACGTCTTGCCGTGATACCGGGTTGAAGCTAACATGCTCCCCATCTGTACACTGCAGTCACATTTTACGTTTCTAAGGTAAGCGGACATGAAACTATTCAGCAAAACTATAAATAATAATCTAAGTTATTGAGTTTTTAGCATAATACTTCAGAATCTTAAAATCCCTTAACGTTTGTATGCAATGTGCTAAATGCAACACTGGAATCAAGCAAATTAATATGTTTGCATGACATTAGTTATTTATATTTTGCTATCACTTAATTATAGGTTTAATACATTTAAGTTAAGCTAAGGTGCATGTGATGGTAGCTAGTTAGTGCTCTTACCTGTGAGGCCTCCTCCAAACAGCATTATAACCAGACTGTATCATTAAAACTATAAGTACCAGTTCTAGATCCTTGACTTTAGACAAACAATTCAAAAGACAAAATGTATTTAAAGACCAATCTTTATTTGAAGGTGCCTCTTAACCTGAGATATTAGTTATACAGTAATAGTATTGACAATCTAAAAAAACTGAGCAACTCAACAGTCAACTTTATATTTCTTATTGTCTAAAGCAGCGGTTTTCAAAGTGTGAGGCGCGCCTCCCCTGGGGGGCGCCAGAGAGCTTCAGGGGAGGCGCAGCGTGAGAAAAAAATAAAGAGAAACAATGAAATCTAGCTCGTTAACTTCAGCTAACTTTATGCGAGCGGCAACATGGATCGATTTTTAGTGAAGTTACCTAAAGTGAGAGAGGAGACAGCGTCTGGCCACCCCAGTTGGCAGCTTTGTTTTGAAATAAAAGTTGTGGCTCATCGGACATTTATCAGAGAAAATCCCTGATGTCCGAGTGCAAGTGAATGCAGCACAAGACGCGAGCCTTGTAACCCTGGCGCGAGCGAGGAAATGTGATTGGCGGCGATTTCATTTGAACGGGCGGCAGAAAACGAGAAGCATTCGGACCCAAGTACACGGAAGGAATAAGGTATTTGCGGTCTACAATGACAGAGAAGAGACTGTCAAGTTTGGCTGTGCTCAGCATTGAATCAAAACGCACTAAAGCTTTGGATGTTAATACGTTTGTGAGGCGTTTTGCTGAACAAGATGGTAATCGCCGCATTCAGCTGTAATAGGCATGCCAACTTGATGCTCTGCTCACGGATGACTCGAGCATTAAAAACTGTTAAGATGATGACCTTACGTGTGTACATATATTTTTTTCTTTGTGGGGCTCTGCCCTGAGAAAGTCAAATAAGATGGTGTGTAAAACTACACTGCCCAGACAAAAATAAGTAACCACTTTGATTTAACTAGGCCAGTAGGTAAGGGCATTCCACTGGATAATAATACCCCTGCATTATAGCAACAACAATAATAATAATAATAATAGCAATAATAATTGGGAGGGGGGGCGCGGCTGTTCTTATATTCTCTGAGGGGAGGCTCACCTTCCCACACTTTGAAAACCCCTGGTCTAAAGCATTTATTATTTTCATTTTCCCCCACTCATATTCAGTGTGGACGGATTGAGACAGCGTGGTGTCCAGAGAGCTGCAGAGACTTCAGGGAGAAACCTCCGTGTGATGGACGTCCAGTCTGTTGGTTTGGAGAGGACTGAGGGTCTTTCCTCTGCGAGGAGGACCAGGCCTGATGGAGGAGCCCATGCTGGGCATAGCTGATACCAACTGCACAGGCCTTGTCTGTCACTTTATTTGCCATATTCACGTCTCCCAGCATGGTAGATCGTCACATGTTCACGTCTTGCCGTGATACCGGGTTGGTTAGCTTAGCTTCTTAGCTTGAGCTAGCTCTGTTACTTCCCAGCTGGAAGCAGCAGGTCCCGCCTCGGCTCCGCCTCTTTGCCCTTATTTGGAGCAGGCGGGAGTTAGACTCTGACGTCACTGTCGAGCCGTTAGTGGCCGACTCCGCCTACTAAGGGCTTCTCGGCAACTCTGCAGAATCCTATGGGTGACGTCACGGACCCTACGTCCATTTATATATACAGTCTATGGTTTGAATGCGTACATTAAAGGTGGGGTAGGTACATACTTGCCAACCTTGAGACCTCAGAAATCGGGAGTATTTCAAAACCACCGCGGGGTGGGGGGGGGGGAGCTGTATTAGATTAACATTAACATGCTTATTGTTGTTGTAAGGGCACTGCCTTGCGGCCTGTAGCACCATCCTTTATGGAGCATATGTGAAGGACAGGAGTGAGCAGAGGGTAGAGTTGTTGATTCTTGTTCTGTTTTCTGTGACTATTTTCCCCACCCTCTCAGACTTTCAGTTGCGCGCGCTACTAAAGAGACGCGCTACCATGGAAACCAAACAATGGTGTAGCTGTATTAAAGTCCGAGTGGAAACAGTCCTGAGTAAATCTGATTTAGTCAGAAATCGGGAGAAATGCGGGAGAAATATGACCCCGGGAGGAAACCGGGAGAGGGCAATGAAATCGGGAGTCTACCGCGAAAATCGGGAGGGTTGGCAAGTATGGGTAGGTAAGTTTGAGAAACCGGCTCGAGATACACTTTTTGTTATATTCCATGGAATGCTCTTAACATCCCGATAGCAATGAATATCTTAAGTGCTTTGACAAAAAATCCATAAAAAAATTTCATCTGTGGAAGCCGTAATACTGTAAAAAGCACGACCAATCATTTTAGCCGGCCCGGCTAAAATAACTGGATGGCCTACCTGCCTGTCAGCCTTCCATCTGTGCACAAACTTATCTCATGCCCTCATTGGTCATGTGCGCGTTTGTGTGTGTTGGAGGAGGGGCTCTGTAAGGAAGTGGCAGATTTTCTCCGGTTGTGTATTTTCAAATTCTAGCGATCTCGAGCCGGTTTCTCAAACTTACCTAGACTACCTTTAAGAGGTTTATGATATCACTGCCCCGTCTAAGACACGAGTGGATCTGACTTTAATTACATTTGACTCGAGTGTTGCTTAAAATAATACTTCTGCATACAGTTCATGAGACACTGTGAGTGTTGCACGGCCAGATACGGCTCAAGAAGCTGACTCAGACAAGGAAATATATGATACATTATGATGTGATATGATGTGATATGAATGATAATGGGACACACATTGACGTCTGCACTCACAGTGCCGCGGACTGTACGCAATTTTACTTTGATCCGGTTACTTATGTTGTGGCAGATATTTAATTAAGCTTTCTTAACGCTAATGTTATAATAGTCAGATTGCTCTGAAGATGGGAGGTGATATTCTATTAATTTTCACGTTCACACAGTCAGTTGATTTTTGCCGGCCGTCTTTCCTGCAACGGCAGTTTTTCTGTATTTCCTCTATCCTGTAATATGACTTGATAGCTTTAAACTTTGCACACGGAGCTCTGATTGGTCAGCAGGCGGTGCTTTCACTGAGTTGATCTCTTATCCTGGAACCTAACCTGCTCCGGACCAGGCTAGCCGTTCAGCATAAGTTACCATGGAGATCTAGCCCGCTAAGAAGTGAACCAGCGTCGTAGGACCGGAAACCCAGAGTTTTCCCTGAAGTTAGCTCGCTAAGCGAAAATCCGGCTTTGTAGCACAGGCCTCTGGTCTGGGGGAAGCTCGCGAGTGTGTGTGTGTTTGTGTAATTTTGCATTTGTGTGTATTGTGTTTGTTTCCCGGGGAAAACACTCACGAGAAACACCGGCTGTTGTTATGTCTGCTGTGACGTCAAGTTACTCCGTTCTCCGCTTGTAATTATGCCGTTACAAGCTTCAAAGTTGTATTTATCATCTGAATTTGCCGAAATAAGTTTAATATTCTGAAAGCCAAGAATTTGTTTAATTGAAATCAGATGAAAACAAACTGTAACGAACCCTGCCGTGTTATCTATGATTACTATACGCCTTACATTCATAATTTCAGCCGGAGGGAGGGGAAGCAGTGCTGCGGAACAGCAGAGTGGCGAGTGAGAGCTGTCATCTTCCCTTTACAAGCTTCAAAAATGTATTTATCGTGTGATTTTGGAAATAAAAGTTTCATATTCTGAAAGCCAAGACTTTGTTTATTTAAAATCAAACAAAACACCCGAACCCCAAAAAACTATTTTTTTACGCAAATCCACGTTTATTTTGAAATGAGCCGTTGCGACTTCCGACTGATAGAGCGGGTCACAAATTATATACAGTATTGTGGCAGCGGGGTGTGGTTAGCGCGCCGACTGCTGGAGTGATGGGAGTGGCTCGGCCGGAGACCAGACAGCTGATCAGAATCAGGTAATTATGCTCTCTATAAGAAGCATGCTGGTAACCTGATTCTGGTCTGTCTTGCAGCTGGTTCCTGGGAGGATTTCCTGGCCACAGAACGGGTCTGATCAGGACCCCGCAAAGCGTCTGTGCTATTTGGACGCGCTCCGCTGAGGACGTCGTCGGGCAGGTGGCACTGGAGCAGTTTGTCGCCGGCCTGCCGTCATCAACGGCGGACTGGGTCCAGTGCCACAGCCCCGCCAGCCTGGAAGAAGCCGTCGTCCTCGCCGAGGACCACCTCTCGCTTCCCCGGCGGAGTAGGAAGGAAGGGTCTCAACCACCTGCCGTTCCAGCGGGCCGACCTACCCCAGCCCCGAGGAGGAGATTCCCAGCAGCAGCCGCTTGTCCTCCCCCACCTCACACCCCCACACCAAGCGCACCTACACCCACGGTCATGAAAGCACATTCATTTCCCACCCCAGCCCTACCTGATCCTCTTTTTGTCTCTCCCCAGGTTCCAGTCTCTGCGTCTGGTCGTCCGGCTCCACCGGGGGCTCCTCAGACGCCAGGGCAGGGATGCTGGCGGTGCGGGCAGCCCGGCCACTTCCGACGCGAGTGACCGCGCATGTAGGTCGGACAGCTGGTTCGGGTTGCGGGACCGCCGGTGTTGGCACTGTTTCACATAATCTCCCGAGTCGGGATCCCGAAAGAGACCCTGACTGACCAGGGCACATCATTTATGTCACGCAAACTACACGAGCTGTATGAACTATTGGGCGTCCACTCAATCCGGACTAGTGTTTACCATCCTCAGACCGACGGCCTGGTGGAGCGGTTTAACAAAACACTAAAGAACATGGTTCGTAAGTTTGTTCACGAGGATAGCCGTAATTGGGATAAATGGTTAAACACAAGAGGAAAATTGTTCAGGTGAAGCTTCAGGCCATGCAAGAGATGGGAGTGATAGAAGAGTCCACCAGTGACTGGTGCTGCCCCGTCGTGCTGGTACGTAAATCCGACGGGTCAATCCGACGGGTCAATCCGGTTCTGTGTGGACTACCGCAGGGTTAACGAGGTGTCCAAATTCGATGCTTATCCAATGCCCCAAAAAATATGTTTCTATTAATCCCACCCTCAAGCACTTGATGTAAAAATCCATTAGCTCATTTAGACCCGAATAATTAACACAACAAGGTAAAAGAGTCATCTTTATAATGCAAAAGATGGTGACAAAGACTATGTAACATTTGTAAACATATATTTTGATTATAATATGACAAATATGTAAAATTAAACAATACATTTTAAAGCACAAGTATACAGACAGGATGTCACAATTAAATAAAAACATATTTTAAATAAACAATTAACTGAAAAAGAAGTGACGAATGAATGCAAAATCCAGGATTCGACAACCCAACCATCAAAATACGGAGCGAAAAGTTAAACCACAAGAGTCAAGACTACATGAGCTACCACTAAACGACTCACAGTGTAAGTCTGAAAATTACCATTAAAAAAACTGCAAAAATCACAAAAAATCGAGAGGGACAACATAGAATAGCGGACTATACGTTTCATTTTCAAATGCGCGTTCCCGTGACAAGGCGTGCATTTCACGGCGGGGGTGCATAATTCTGCACAACACCGGTAACCTGATTCTGGTCTGTCTTGCAGTAGGCTGGTTCCTGGGAGGATTTCCTGGCCACAGAACGGGTCTGATCAGGACGACCCCGCACAGCGTCTGTGCTATTTGAGTGGCGCCTGATCATTTTGGACAATAAAACCCATAATTATTCACCTGACTCCTTCTCCTTCAGTCCTTTTTAACCTGGGAGTGAGCGGAGGTGCCCACAAGTATATATATATATCCTGTTTTTGTGAGTGGATAGTACTGCAGCTTGTCTACATTCTAGACACACAAGGAGGACACTTTAATCATTAAGAATAATTGGAAAAATCAAGTAGATTAATTAGACTGCCAATAATGAATTGAGTGGACTTTTTTTAAATACTCAATGTGTTGGTATTTATTGCAATCATGACCTTAAGAGAGCAAAAACACCCGATGCCTTGGAAGGAGGTCAAAATCAACAACCAGCAATCAGTGAAAACAATCAATTCAGCAACTCAAGTACATGACACTCCTTCAAATGTAGAACAGGTTAGAATATCACCTTCTATTACCTCTTTTTAAACACATACCAATGTATAAATGTCTGTTACGTGACATGACCTGAGGACCAGCTCCAACCACTGAATGAAGACAGTTTTAATACGCCTTGAACATGGGTAGTTTAACTTGTCTTTGTTGAGAAAAAAAATGCTGAACAGTTTCTGCATTAAGTTATAAATCCTCCCTGATCTTCAAACCAATGAAAGTATAGACATAAATACATAAATACAGGTGTGTCCTAATGTAATTGTAATGGAATGTTGCATTCAAAGTGTAACACGACTCCTTTTTAATACACTTTTTTATTTTGATGAACGTATAAACAACAGCAAAATATACATTTGTATTTCTCCGTGTAAAGCAGGGGTGGGGAACCTTTTTCCTCTCAAGGGCCATTTCAATTTTTTCAACATCCTCCGAGGGCCGTACAAATTATTGACCTCTGCTTAAAAATACTAAAATCACAGCCCATTCATTTCGCCTTTCTTTCATGTTGTGCAAAGAAAAAGCAACCTCTTAATCCAGATATCTTACCATGACTCGCGTATGCATGCACGTGCACGGTGTGGCATGACCACCAAAACAGAAAGATATGGACACAAGATGTGGGCAAATCTATTTCGTTTCCTATCCCTGTGGACATGATTTAAAGTGGACCTATCATGCTATATTTGAATAATATAGTGTAGGACCATACCTATATAAGGCATATTTATACTTTTTTTTTTTCAAAATACCAAACAGATCATGCATTTTAGCCATGCCTCATTTTGCTCAATTTGACAATTTCTAGCTCTGTTTTTGCAAGGGCTGATTCTGTGAGAACAGCACCATCTACTGGCCTGGCATATGTACTACAGCGTCTCCAGCGCTTTCGAACGGCAATGGCCGTGGCTGTCTCCTCCTGATTGGTGGAGTTGGCCCAATAGCCGTAGCACCACTGTCCTGACGTCAGGACAGTGTTCAAATCTGGATCAGTTTTTATCAGATCCGTTGCAGCCCCTTTTTTAGAGATTTGGGTATGGAGGAAAATAGAGAGGGTTGTGTTTTCTGACACTTGGTGAGTTCCCTGGAACACCGGGGACACATATTCATGTATAAAAGACGTACAAAAGTGCATTTTGCATGATAGGTCCCCTTTAAGTTGGGGGGGACCTAATCTCCTCTAGGGGGGTCCGGGGGGCATGCTCCCCTGGGAAGATTTTTTTTTAAATGTTGAAGTTAAAAGCATCAATCTGGTGCATTTTGATAGCAACATTAAGAGATCTATGGATACATAGCAGATTTTATTTTTCTTTATGGATATTTTACAAATCACTCCCCTTTTAAACTGTATTCTTGTTTATTAATAACAAGAATACATTAATTAATAACATATAGTATTTTATACCTGTTTACTTTATTCTCTTGTTTTTTTATAACTATAATGGTCATATAAAGACGAGCCTTTACCTCACTGGTTGTAGAAAAAGCTTCTTATATTCGTTAGCATAGCTAGCTAACCAGATGCTAATAACAACAACGTTATTGACTGTATGATCAGTATGACAGATGAGCAGATCGCCACTGGGCTTACAACTAAAGACACTGCCACGCAAAAACTGCGGCATGTGTACGGCTCCTTATGGGTACTGCAATTTCTGAAGTGCCGGAGCTGCGTTCTGGTGCTCTCCGTCAGCACTGCACCCCTGTCAGAGGAGACATATGCCACGTGATGACACGTTAGGCTCGTGTTGTGTTCAAGGACCCTGACCTTGGCCAGGAAAAACAGGCACTCGCTTGTTTAATTATTTTGCGGTCTAGATTTCTTTAATTTTTTTCTTTTTTGCGTGTGTTTATAAATTACCTCGAGGGCCGTACCAAATGGCCCGGAGGCCGGAGGTTCCCCACACTGGTTTAAAGCATCAGATTACAATCCAACAATGCGACTCTGCCTGCATTTCAACAATCTGCACCATCTATAATTTGTAATGCACACGTCTGTGATGCTGTTTTCTTTTGTTCTTTCTGCTTTACCGCATGCATTGGCTTTCATTTCATTTTCTTTTAACACATAACAAACATGTTTACTCCCAGAAATCCCTATGCTATTCTCTCACTGTGGGATTTAAAAAAAAGAATGCACAGGGAGCATTTTGTTTTTCTTTCTTGGTGGAAAAGCCGAATGGCAGACACACAGTGGATCACTTGCCAGTAGCTGATGTTTGGTCCGTAATATCCCCGATTATAAATCTGACTGCCGCAGCTAGGTCCATCAGTGGTTGTTCGAAAAATTGCACTATGCTTTTTATTAGGTACAGTACATTCAGTGATTTATTTTTATTTTGCAAAGCACTTAATTACAGGGTTACCGAGCAAAAAAAAATAATGACATAGTTACTAAAATTGTCCTGACTCTCTTGACTGAACAAGCTTTTAAAAACCTTTAACAACAGTTTTATTTTTTCCAAGTCTCTGAGCTACTCTAAACGGGGGGTTACGTATTGTAACCCTAGTTCTATAAGCACAGGCAGAGCCCTCTACTGGACTCTATGGGTACTACTCTCATCAATCAGGGCGAGCCTACCTGAATGTGCACGCATATAAGGCAGCTACACCTCCTGACTGTCATCCTACACCACACCTTCAGCGAGCGGCATAGGAAAGACAGGGCCCCCAGGTAGAGGGCTCCGCCTGTGCTTATAGAACTAGGGTTACAATACGTAACCCCCCGTTCTATCTCACACAGGCTCCGCCCTCTACTGGACTCTATGAGTACAGTGGGTGGAGCCCCGATGGATAAATGCCCTGTCACCCTACAACATCGACCCACCACACTGCCCCTGACCGGCCTTTGGTTAACAGCCACCGCACCCCAACTTCCTATCATCCCGTTGTGACCGTGGAGAAGTTGGGGCCGCAGCTTACTTGGCTGGGTAGAGCCTAATTGGTCTGAATAAGCCAATAGCTCCACCCTGCAGGTGCCAGCGCAAGTGACTATACACTGTGCACTACGTTTCCCAGGTCCCTAAGGAGCATGGAGAGAACGTAAGTGCACCATGTCCCCCACACTCACACACACTTACCTTGTGTAGAGTGTGCATGGACTGTAGTGTGGGGAAGACTCTCCCTGCCTGCCTATGTCTTCCAGCACTGCATGTGGCTTGCTGCGCACCACGTTTCCCAGGTCCCTAAGGAGCATGGGACAATTTAAGTGCATTATGTCCCTGGGGGACAGATACAGCTTACTGACCCACAGCCCTCCTTCTTTCACCAGTCCTGTGTTGCCCCAGCAAGCACAGACGATGAAAAAGGAGCCAGACATGTCTAAGAGATACTTACCTTATGAACGGGCCTGGCGTAGACCAAGACGCCGCCGTGCATAGGTGGACGACTAAAGCCGTCTAGCTGTATAACCCTTGACCTGGAAGAACTCCTTAGGTTCTTGGGAACAGAGGAGGGGTTCGGTCTGAGTGTCGCCCTGCTACGGTCACCACAAACCAGAAGGCAACTCGGGTGCACCGATAGAGCGGTCAGTTCGCAAACTCTCTTGGCAGAAGTCAAAGCAAGCAGCAAAGCTGTTTCTTGTTGCTTCTCTCTCTCTCTCAATGATAGCGCCTACAGGGAGGAGAGCTCCAGAGGCTCAAACAGTTATGTAACCAAAGCCTCGAGCACCAATGGCAGTTCCCATTGCAGGGTGGAGACATGCACCACCGGGCGCAAAAAACGCTTCATAAGCGGTTGGCTAAAGACTGGTCTGCCGCCAAATCCCGCATGACAGGACGAGATGGCTGCTGCATACACCTTGACTGTGGCATGAGCAAGCCCCTTGTCCACCAGTAGCTATAGCTAGGATAGAATAGAGCCCAATGTACCGGACAGAGGCTCTAGACTCCCTTCCTTGCACCACGTCTGTCTGTCCTCTGACAGAGTGGCACGTAGCCTGCCCTCCTTCTCGATGGGGCGTACCCCTCGCTCTCGGTGGGGGCTGCATTGAGCAAAATCCCCAGATACCCCACCTGCTGGTGAGGTATGGGACTGCTCTTCTTCCAATTGACCGCAAACCTCATTGTCTGTTTTGTTTTGTCTGTCCACTATGTACAGCGACCTTGGGTCCCGTGAAAGGCGCTTTATAAATTCCATTTATTATTATTATTATTATTAAACCCCCAACTTGATTAGGTGTAAGATCAATTGGGCTGTGTGGAACATCTGCCCATTCCCCGGACCTGGCCATGACTACGAGGTCGTTGAGATAAAATAAAACCCTCATTCCATGAAGCGCTGTGGTCACACATTTGCTGAACGTGCGTGGGGACAGGGAGTAGCCGAACGGTAGTCTGTTGTACTCGTAGGCTATCCCCTGGAAGGCAAAACGCAAATACTTCCTGTGTTTTGGCTTTCTAGCAATTTCGACATGAAAGTAAGCGTCCCTCAGGTCGATGGTTTGTGAACACCCGTGTTATTTGCAGCCGCCCTGTCACGCGGCAGCGGGGCAGAGGTTCTCCGCCCAGCCTGCTGCCTGTGGGAGCAGATGGGCTGCCAGGCTCTCATCAAGGGGGGGCACGCCGGGACACGCTGTGTCCGTACGGCCCTGCACCCTGAGGATCCCCACCATACCATACTGGAGCCTTCGCCGTCAGTGGCTGTCACCACGACGCCTCCACACACTGCCAGATATCTGGCAACGGGGGCGAAACGAAGGCTGGCTGCGCGGGTGGACCGGGCCGTAGAACCCCTGGCGGAGGCGGCTCACCGGTTTCAGCGGCAGTGGTGGGGGGAGCGGTAGCCATGGTCATCACCAGGGGGAAGTCCTGGCGGACAGACCTGGGTGGTGGACTTCCATGGACGCCAGACCCGGAAGTGCCCGCCAACGAGAAGTCCTCGTCATCCTCCTCCCCGGCAAATGGAGCCATCCGCCCCGCTGGAATGGCGAACATGAATGGCACCGCCTCGGCCATATCCTGGTCCCCCAAACACTCGAAGGAGAGGTGGTGGGGATCGGCGCCCGCTATTAAGCCAGGGCACGAAGGACAGGCCTGGGTCTCCATGAAGGTATGATAACTTCTTTCTTCTTCTTTCAAACATTTTACTTTTCTCTGTCAGGTGTTGTCCTGCTCGCTGAAGAGAAAAGGATGACAGTCAGGAGGTGTAGCTGCCTTATATGCGCGCGCATTCAGGTAGGCTCGCCCTGATTGGCCGGGTACGTTTATACAACTTCAGTGTGTGAACGCTCGCGTATCATTGATGAGAGTAGTACCCATAGAGTCCAGTAGAGGGCGGAGCCTGTGTGAGATAGAACTTCCCCTTACCAACTGATTCAATATATTCTGTGTTTCTATTAGTTAGTTGTCTAACGTAAATAAACTTGCACTTAACTGTGAAACTCGATCTTTGGTTTTTCATTGTTGAACCGTATTTTTCTAAATATGTATGTTTAGAATTTGGGAAAATCCCCAAAATCTCTTGAAATGTATCGATGTGTGTTGCTTAGGAAGTCTCAACAACTTTGATAAAAACACATTATTTACACTATTGGAAGAAAATTAGCAAGGAGCAAAAAAAATGCCTGTTTTCTAAACAGTCGCATTTAAATGGTGATTGAGGATAGGTCAGATAAGATTTTTCTTAGCACAAGCCAGCAACACAGATGAAGGTTTTCAATTTCTACCTGTGAAAATATGATTTATTTCCCTTTAAGATCCAGCGCTTAGCTACCCCCTCACCCCTCACACAATTTCATGGTCAATGAATAACCCTTACAAACATCCCCTTAGCTTCTTAATATTTAATATTTCTAAGTTTTCACCTATAGCTTGACCTTTTTCTTGGAAGTTTTCTCCAGTAGCAACATGCCTTTTATTTATCTACATTACAACCAAGATATCATCATTTGTGACAGCTTAATCCAAAGTGTCAGCCTACCATTAGTAGAGGATCATGTGGAAGTGTACCTTCATTACTTGCATGACCTGCTATCTAAAGTAGTAGTGTGTCCTACAATATTTAATAATTGGAAAAATATTCCACTTGAAAAATGAATCATATGATAATAATTGTAACTGTTTACCAAAAACACTGCATTTAAAAAAAACAGATGACAAACAAGAAGAAATCCTGTACATTTATCCTGACCACATTATCAATCCAACAACTCAATCCTACTGCGCTGCTGAATGTAGGTGACGCCTACAATTTTCATAACAAAGAAATGTGGACATTGTTTTTCAGGGACATACAGACTATGCAGAAAAAAACTGGGTCACACCTTTATCTTTGTCCAAGTGGAATAAAAGACTTCATGAATCATGTAGTCCGGCCCTACAGTACATGCACACGTGTGTCAGACAGTAATTGTTTGTGCACGTGTGTCTGGACTGGAGGCAGTCTCTTTTCTACTTTGGCTCGTGCCTCTGTGTGTGTTTGTGCATTCGAGTGCACCCAAAATGTGCCTTTTTTTGTCTTTTTGCAACATTTATAAATGGTGATACCAAAGTAGCCTTTTTTTATAAAATTATATATATATTTTTAAGCATGTGCACTCCCTAATGAATGAATTATGAACCATTATTTTATCTAAATTCACTTTTTTCAGGAACTTTATTCCAGAAACATTGATATGGAACTAATGTATACAACTGTAAGGTAAGGCTGAATGATGAATATGCTTTGATATCATCAATTTGAAAATGAAAGATCCACTTGACAAAATCAAAACCTTGTCAGACATTTCTTAGCAGTATTCACTATGCTACAAAAATCAGTAAATATGACACCAGTTTTTATGTGAGGATTATATTTGAATATATAGAGTGAGGCTAAAAATAACAAAAAAGAAAAAGACAAAAAAAAGGTATAATATATAATATAATTTCAATTGACCGTTCTCCACTTCCAACCTTCCGAGTGCCTCTGCTTGGATCACACTCATCTTCAGACTTGACCTTCATTTTGATGTCATCTACACAACTGTCTTGCACTTTGTGACACTATGTGGGTCATAATAATCTTTTTTCCAGACACACACAGACTCCCAAGTTGAGAACAATAACAGCTTTTCTGTCGCAGACCAGCATTCGACCCCCTGGGACAGCTTAGACAAAGAAACAATACTAAAAATGCTCAACTGCACATTTTGGCAGGTTCAACAAGGGTAAATATGATATTATCTCTGAGAAAATGGGAAACCTTCAAGAGTGGCCCATCCATACGTCTCACTGTAAAAGCATATGTCTTCATAGCACCCTCCAGTCAATTTGCTGACACGGGGGTGATGCACTTTAATGCAAACATGCATTCCTGAGACTGCGCATCTGCAGAGGTTAAGTCTCCTCAGTCTGTTCATCCCATTATCTTTCAGACAATCCTGCAGGCTAGACTAAGCCGGATGAACAGTAGTCTGTGGAGGTGTGACATATCAAAGAGATTAAGATTACAATCTCACTTCATCCCCCTGAGTTATGAAGAATTCACAGGACGACCACTATCTTGTTTTTATATATGTGAACGTTTGCACATAAAGGAACAAAACAAAAATATAATTAAGAACCTAGATGAGTAGATTAGATTAAATCTTTTAGAATATCTGTGCCAGTTAATCCTAGCCACAACAACATAATGTGGAAAATATCACTGTGAGCACACACACAGTGAAGCATAAAGGCAGCACTTTATTCTCATCTCGTGAGGAACGATGAGCTGCAGAATTTCTACTGATTTGCAGTCAACAGCATAAAACATCTAATTTCACACATCAACACAAGATTTGCATGATAAAGGAAGTAGGTTGTCTTTAAAGATTTTGAGAATATAAAACTCGCCTCATGTTTGATCCCTAAAAATCAAAATAGGTACCCATCTCATTCAATCATCCTCTGACAAAAGCCTCTAGCAGTGTAATTAAGTCTCTCTGTATGTCCATGCTGTGACTGACAGATTGTTGACTGTTGCTCAACAGTGCAGAGTCTCAGGAAATGAGGCAAAATAGCGTGAGCCATGAGTTATTGATAACAGTAATTATCTGAAACCTGTGCAAGCTGTTTGTGGTAATTCAAGTCATTTGGAAGCGAACAATCCTTGATGCCACACATTTAGAGTTGTTTAACACCTAACCTGGTTAAGTTAAAACAAACTAATATCCGTGTGGAAAGTAGGCCTCATTTAGGCTGGTCTAGAGAACCGCAGTGACGCGTCCTAAAACCCGGAAGTAAGTTAGCATTTTTACCACGTCCGGTTCCTTCGACAAAAAGCAATGCAATTTCTCCATAGGATTTTGGAAAATAGCTCGAAATAAGGTCTGTGTTTGACACAAATTGAAGAGACAGATCACGTTTTGTTCTACGACATTAAATACATCAGCAGTGACCCCGCTGGTGATTTTTGAAGAGTTTACGTGTCTGAAAAACGATGGTTGTTAACATGTGGCTGAATAGGACTACAGAAGTTGTCCAGGCCGTTTTACGTCATTACACCGAACGCGTAAACACTCCCGCTAATTTTGTTTGTCCTGTTCTGCTTGAAAGCTAGTACCTGCCTCCTGCAAACTGTTAGAACAAACGCTTCAACTTGTACCATTTAGAATCTGTACGTTTGAATATGGATCTTAAGTTGGCGTGACGTTGAAGCAGCGACCCTGCTGTAGTTCGTTTATAGCATAACGTTAGCATTTTGCTTCTGGCGAGTAGATTTATGATTAGAAAATTATAAAAGTAGGGTAGACATGTGAATATTATCCGGCTGAACAAAACGTGATCCGTCTCTTAAATCAGGGTTGCCAACTCTCACGCATCTGGCGTGTGACACACGCTTTCACTCTCAATCTCACGCTCTCATGCTGCCCAAACTATTCTCACGCCAAAAACAAGAATACCGAAGAGTAGAAACGGTTTTGAAAACTTTTGTCACGTAGTGATTGTCTTCTCAATAGAACATCTTTGATAATGTCTTCTGGCCAATCAGAATCACGATAACGGCGTGGTGTTGTTGCAGGAAGTCCCGACGGAGAATACTTTTGCGGTAGTACATCTCTTTATACATCGATACAACATTACGTGTTGATAGAAATCAACACGTAATGAAATAAGACCCCACGGTTTGATGATTTATAGGTGTGTGGGCTGTCTTTCATTTTGACACACAGAACAATGGGGGCTATCCACCCTTATCCACAATGTAAAGTAATTCACACAGCCTCTTCCCTCTTCTCTCTGTGAGGAGCAGCAGGTTCAGCTTTCAGAACAAAGTCACAAAAAACTAAAATGGCATTCATTTTTTTAAATATGTCGTGTAGTAATAGATTTATTTATTTTTCTTCTCAAGAGAGTACCAGAATGTGTATTTTATGTTAGTATTTAAAAAAATCTCCGGGGGGAGAATCCCCCCAGACCCCCCTGCAGGGGTTGGGTTTTCAGCATGTCAACTCTTTCACCTGTGGGGAAATTGCAGGATTGGCTCCAGGTCGCCCTTTTTATTTACTACAAGACAAATGTGCCTTTTTATTTCATACAGTTCAATTTGGATTGAGACAGGGAAATCATCTAAACCTCACGCGTGGCGTTTCACTGTCGGGGGGAGCGTGTATGTAATTACATTGCAAATACTGACTTGAGCCCCACCACTGTATGGGTTAGCCCTACCATAGATTACGCAACAAAAATACTCTGGAGCCGCAACTGCCGACCCGTATTGCGCATGCGCAGATCTAAGATCCAGTAGAAATGATAAAAAAGTCAAAGTCTGCTGCTTATTGTTCTACTAGGCCAAAATAGAGTCAAAGAGTATATGAGAGTGAGAGTGTGTTAATTAATATATTTGGCAGTTTGGAGTAAGTCTATAGATTTGTTTGTGTGTGTGTGTTTCATGTATAGGCCTCTCACGATAATTAATTTTGTTGGATACATTTTCCCGGAAATTATTGCGATAAACGATAATATTGTCGGCAACGTTGTATGACCATTTTAGACCACTGACATAATGATAATATATAATAATAATTCAAGTACATCCTTTCAAACTGCTAGTCACATCCTCATGTAAATGGCAATTTATCGAGGTCAGAAAAGTTATCGAGTTCATTTTTATTTATCGTACGATAAGTCAATTAATTGCTTATCGCGACAGGCACACAATAAAACAGTGGAAACAAACATGTTTGACTTTCATTAGTGAATGAAACTGTGTGCCCTTTATAGTCTGTGTCCATTATTGTGTATTTGTATATATTGTATATATATCCTATATGCTAAGGTCCCGCTGCTGACACGATAGCAGTCATTTCGTGCGCATATGTGTAATTAAACCGAATTAAACCCATGATATCAAAATCTCACTCCAGCCAGGTACCCAAAGTTGGCAACCCTGCTTAAATGTGTGTCAACCACAGACCTTATTTCGAGCTATTTTCCAAAATCCTATGGAGAAATTGCATTGCGTTTTTGACGAAGGAACCGGAAGGAGTTTACTTCCGGGTTTTAGGACGCGTCACTGTGGTTCTCTATTGAACCTGTCTGAGGACTAGACAACCAAATCGAGACAGCTTTAAAAGGTATATGATGCCGTTCATTTGTGATGTAAAACCAAATGAACCAACCACAGGGTTTATGATTGCAGATATGCAGGTTTAGTAGGATTTGAAAGCTAAAATACCATTAAATTCCATCTGCTGATCGTGAAATCCGTTGAGGAAGAGATCTTAAAACTAATGTGCATAATTATATTTATAAATAGTCCCTCTCTGCAGGGAAAGAGAGCACAACCAGAAGTGCAAGGTCAGGGCAAGATGGTGTTGTAAAGCTCAAGGTCATAGAGGCAAGTGACCTTTAACCCTTCCCAAGCTTACATAAAGCTGGTCGCGTGCTGCACACAGGGACAGAGGAAATATGTTTATACTGATACAATTTTGACCAACATGTCTGACATAAATCCAACTGAATATTGCAAAGATTGAGGCTTCATGACCCCCCCCCCCCCAAACTGCAAGTCAAATGACTGATCTGGCGCAAATGCTGCGTTACATCGTCACAAAAGTTATATTTAAAACGTTATCTTGTGTCTTTAAAAGAGTAAAATAAACTAACCAGACACACATGCTGTTGAAAGGAAACCTACAGATGGTCCATTAAGCGAGACATTTATCATGAAGTCCAGTTTCCCTTAAAGTGACGGAAATGTCTTGAAGACAGCTTGTTTTCCTGAGTCTGCACTTCATACCACTCGTGTATGACCTCTATCTCAGCCTTACAGTACAACAGGGCTCCTTCTCATTCATAATTCATATGAGGACGCAGGGTCTCTCCAGCTCTCCCAAGACACACGAGCAGACTAATAAAAACTGATATTTAAAAATGAAAGTTCATTTCTGCTATGAGGATTAATGGCCATCCCACTGGTGGTCACTTCAGAGAACAGGATAACTCGACAATAAGCTCTCCCTCGGCAGTACTTGTACTTCAGTCATCTGCTCTTTTTACTCTTTTGTTTGTCTTGTATGAATTTCCTTTCTTTCCTTTTTGTTATCTGACTTGACATTACGACACATTTTGTAAATGAACAAGACAAAGATGTGAGGATGTGTTGTGTTCTTTTAGCATTCATTTGTGACACTCTCTTTCAGATGGGAAATCCAATCTGCCGACCTCAGGAAGAGATGAATTACCTGTGGAAGTCTGTACGCCTCAGCTGGTTTCATCTGCACACATCCAGTTAATTATACTGCAAGTGATGCTGGCTGAATCCCAGACCATTATCTAACTATCCATTCAGCTGTGTCACAGTCTTATTTAAAGAAATGGCCCATACTGGACCTTTGGCTTTGCTACAGTTCACTTGTCAGGAGTCAAACTCTGCAAGAAGAGAGCAGTACAGCAGCTGTGGTCCTTCGACAAATCTACTCAAAGAATATGCTCTGAAAACTTCAGTGCAATGTTTAAACCAGGAGATCAACAGAGCAAAAAATGAAGCGCTTGCATTCAAAAACAAGATATTTGCAAACATGATTCTAATTATGACAAATGTATATGTGAATGATGCGAAAGTCCTTTTTCATGGAATTTACCTTTTACACAAACACAAAACAACTGAAAACAAATGATCCAAATCAGCCCCAGACCCACCATTTACATGCACAAAAACCTAAATAGCACACGAAAGGAAATGGAATGGAAATGGAATCTATTCTTGCAAAAAAGCCTTTTTCATGTTTGGTGTGAATACAGCATTATGACAAATAAGGACCTACACGTAAAAATCAATAAAATAGAAACAAGCCAAATCTTAAATCCTCCTGACCTTGCTGACCTTTTGGCTACTGGCAGTTAAGGGACCAGTAAATAAAACCCACAACAGTAGACCACTTTTCCCCGATGTCCTTTTAATGTGCGTCACATCGTAAAATGTACAACTATACAACTGTGGTGCTAAAGCAACCGTTCACCATACACACCAAATCCTCATTCCCCTCCAAAGTGACTCATTAACTTACAGTAGTATTGATTGGGCGCTGCTGGGACAAGGGTGGGCCATGTTTTGCTGTCAGAAATCAGCAAGATAAGAGGAGGACACACATGGAGAAATAGCAACAGGAAATGAAAGTGATACGGCAAATAAGACAGATAGAGCGAGGAGAAGACAAAGAAAAGGGTCTCACACCAGCGTTGGTGGATGATTAAATATGTGTGTGGGTGTGTTTGTTTATGTACAGTATGTGTGGTTTGTACACCTCATTGAGCCATCATAAGTACAATTACAGTATAGGACAATGATGATCCCTTCACCACCAAACTGAAATATGTTATATTTATTGGATAGATCACACAAACATTTTTGAACAGACGTTACAATTTCCTTCTCTATGTTCTGCTAGCATAGACTACAAGATCAGCAAGTCCTGTTATTTGTTATCTAAGTTGAAATAACTACTAATGATTAAGGTTGAATTTCCGTGTCAAAAGTGTCATGTGATTAATTCATTAAAGAGGAAATGTTCTCCCCCTTATTACTACATTGTTTAATATTTGCTGTCATAATATATTGAATGCATTCAAGGTCATCAGTCTCCTCAATACGGTGAAAATAAATCACAATACGGCTCCGTATTATCTGTCTTTTCTCGTGTGCCTGAATATGTCAAGTACATGTTCTGCTTTATAAGCAAACTCACTTTTAATTAGTGCCAGACATCTAAGAATGATCCACCTGAAATAAAAAGACAATATCTTCTCCTGCTGTTGATGTCTACTTTTTGTCATGCTGTTGCTTAAAGACTCTGACTCAAGCTACTGTGAGATCTCCAGTCCTACTGTAGCTTCAGGTAATGCCAATGCAAGAATTGAACTGCCAATGAGTAACTAACACTTAATCGTTGAATGTATACATTATTTATAGATTCAGAAATAGCTTTTAGTATACCGCAATTCAATTTAAACAAAGCCTTTTTATTACAGCATCAGGATATTGCAATTCATCAGGTTGTACTGCTTTAGTAGCACTAAAGTGTCTTTTAAAAGAGAGAGACAATTTAGGATTTCAGCCGATCCCAGTATTTAATTAACTTTGGGCCTGACCCTTTTCTTTACTTTTGGAACTCCAGCTTCCTGTTAGCACTTGAAGCAGCTTAAGTAGAGCTTGAAATCTGTTTGTGTTTAACATACAAAACCAGACCACTGCCAGGTTCAAATGCCCTTGAAGAGAATAAATGCAGCAAGGTCAGATTTATAGTAGCACGGAATGTTAGTACATATCGTAGTGATCTTTGACTACACACATCATCCGAGCATCCACAGTTATATGAGATGAGTTGGATAATCCTGCTCCTTAATGACCTTTAGTGCCATGCAGGAATTGTAAGAAAGTAAGGGTTTCTTCAGACTGACTTTGACACTGTGAAAAAAAAATCAGCTTGCAGCAGAACAATGGCAGTGCTCATAAAACCATCTGGCAAGGCAACTTGTTGACAAATAAAATACACACAGACATATATACCAAGTCTGCTAAATCCTGTCTGTGAGTATTTCATACATTGTTGCAGCAGAAACAACACGGCTGCAGCACCAAGTCTTCTTTCGCTTCCCATCAAGGGAGTAGAGGTCAGGATGTGTGTGTAGCACGTCTAAATTCATGCAGAAGAATTAGCATCCGGTACTAGACCTGTTGTTTATGTAACCAAATCTGTAACCACAGATATTTCAGAAAGACATCATTTTAAAACATACAAAATAGAATTATCTCTGACTTAGGAATCCAAACCAACACACACACAAACACATACAAACACACACACATTCAAATAAACACACACACAAACCCAGGCACTCATTATTGCTCTCCATCACACGTTCCTCATAATAGGAAGGACAAATTTGTCTGTTTGCACCTCAGCTCCTCCACGCTCTTCATTATTGCAGCTTTTGCTCGAGTGGCTGTGCAGGCATTCTGAATTGGCTTCAGCCCTAAACCTCACTGGCCCAATCTCCCCTGCATGATTGAATAGGCTAAGTCTTATCTCCCCCGGTCAATATCATATACCTGCGGGTGCTTAGCGATTGCCTTTCTCCCCATGTAGATGCTTGTCAAATTGAACGAGGGCCAGAGTTTATTGATTGGGTGATAACAGAGGTGGCAATTGAGGGATTGGTTGAATTGCGGTCGGCCTGGGTGAACCTGGGGGTTGGTGGGGGGGGGGTCGACTGAGTCCTAGCGCAGCTCGGTATGGTGCCTGTCTGTCTACATCTTTGACCATCGTCAAAATTGTTTTGTTGGTCGTTTTCTTTTAATTCCTGACAATTTCCAGAAAATTGGTTCCCCGACAATGTTTCTCTTTCACGAATACAATACAAAATGCCAAAACAGATGCATCACGCCTTGAAAAAGCATACAGGGTGCAGGAAATGACAAGTTGCCGATAATTCAGCTGATGTATAATTTGGTTATAAACAACCAAATTATTTGCCTGACTTTGAATTGGTCTAAGGGGGTTCTAGATTATTGACAATTCACAGTTGAACATTTTCATTGCCATTGTTTTGTAAATTACTATCCTTTTTCACCCGCATGTTTTAATATCAGCCGTGATATAAACATCACCAACAAGTCCATTTGCTCGCTGCATATTCCCACAAAATAATGAGAGGCTCTGTTTACACATGGGCTCAATCAGACATTACACAGAATTTGATTCGTACTTTATCATTCACACATACAGCTCCTCTGGATAAAACATGAATTCAGGGTTCAAATACGGACTGTATGGTCTATTTTTTCCCATTAGCACAGCTCATTCAGCAACTGCAGGCTCTAATAAGTGTGATCATATTGTGTTTGTATCAACTCATCCCCCACAGCAGCATTGTGTGGTAGTCTTCCTTTCATCTCTGCCTGCCTGACAGATGTGTCTGCTGAAATGCCATACAGTGATTATAGTGTGTTTTCGTATAGGATATCACAACATATCTAATATGTCTCTCTTATCTTCACACCCTTTCACAGTGTCTGAGAAGAGACATAGCAATGAGTTCTACTTACAACTGAGTCCCTTTATAGTAACTGTAACTGAAGCCATCTTTGAAGCATCATGGCCTGAGATCGAAGCCTAGTAGTTATACAAAGTGATTTTGAAGGGATTTTTCCAGTTTGTTACAGCCATTCGTTTATTTGGTTATAATGTCTTAATCACATTGTACTCAGCAAAGTAATCGAAGAAAATATTTTCTAATATAGCTTCCGAAAGGAAAGAAAAGACATAGGGCCAGATGATCTTTCAGATTATAAACAAGCCATCGGTTAAAGTTTATTTTAGCCACTTTATTTGAAGTATACCCGCACTAGAACTCGGGTAATAAACCCTCATTGCAAAAAGGAATAATGTCTTTGTTTACAAGTATGGCAAGTACACTGGGTCAAAAGTCTTTAAACATTAAAACCCCGATTGTATTAAGAGAAAAATGACTATTTAAAGGAAGAATAGTTTCCTTTTTATGTCAGGAATGTGTATAAATGTGATATAAAGTGAGCTTTATATATTTAAAAAGCATATATATCTGTCTATCCAGCAGGGATACATTAGGACCAGTTTGAAGCTGTAAAGAAGCTTGAGTTAACCCCCCCCCCCCATATATTATAAATACTGAATATCATTATTTTTTTTAAGGATCTGCCAGGGAGATCAAAATGGCATGTTCAAATGATAAAATATTATACCTTTTTGACAATACTTTGACACTTCTTTTTTGTACCATACTGTAGTGCTTCACTTGACACTTGATTAATTGTCCATCTAAAATAGAGTACTCTTAAATTACCTGTATTATTAAAGCAAAAGATAGAGTTATAAAGCTTGTATTGAAAGATTACGTTTAAAAAGCCTGTTTTATCTGCCTACCTGCAAAAGATAATGCTGTGTCTTCACTATATGATCTAAATGCATTTTATGAAAAAGTGATGGTACAAAAATTAGATGCAATCATGCTCTTTTTTTAGCAACAGATAAGATGAGTACGTTTGACGATCTTCTAAAATGAGGGACCAGTTTCATTAAAAGCGCTCTGCTATCCATCCATCATGTTCAAATAGCAATCTGATAGATTGCAAAAAGAAATGAACAGTCACAAAATTATTAACTTTATGGCAGTAATTTCATGGAATGAGAAATGACTTTGGAAGCTCTATTTGAGTTAATTCTGGTTTATATGGGGGCATGATTAAACCAATGGAAATTGCAGTTTTCTGTAAAAACTGTATTACTTGTTCTTCCTCCTTTATCTTTGCAACCTGCAAGGGTCTGCAGACAGGTAACATTGCTGGCATTGTTCTTTAACGAGTCAGTGCATGTTTACAGTGGGTACTCTAGGTTGTAAATGAAACAACACGCAAAAACAATCAACAAGGACACAATCACAGCTAATTGTGTTCATTTGAATGCATGACCAGGCTGGAGGTACAAGCTGCTGGGAAGTGAATCTGGAATTGATTCATCCTGGTGTACTAATGGTTTCACCTAACAAATGTGAAAATAATGTGCACACCAGTCCACATGTGAAAACTCCCACGGTGAACATGACATTGTTAATTGCAGGACACGATGCATCAGGGGTCGAAAAACAAAACTGTTCTGACTGGCCATTGGGATTTACAGTAAACAGCGCAGGTTTTACATGTGAACATTATTTTGAATTGTTGTATACTCCCAGCCTTCAGCACCATAATATTAAGGAGCCTACGCAATGCTGCTGCGGTCAATTACTGTATTGAACTTTGTTAATCACCAGCTTGATGCACATTTTACAAAAAGCATCGGGCAGGAGTTAGTAAACAGATGGAATTTTCATTAGATCCAATCATATTGTAAACTTTGCAGCACACAGAGTCGAAAAATATTCAGCCACTGATAAATTATGTATTTTCAGTTAGATAATATGTACTGCAGGGGAAGGTTGTTTCTGCAGGATGTTAAGGGCAGAAAAAGCCAGATTTTCAGTGGGAACACGTATTATCTTACAATATTCCAACTAAACAATCAGTATAAACTGCATCTGTCTTCTTAGTTACTCTGAATACACCTTGATTGAGGATAATTAAACAAAGCACTATGGAAGGTGCCCACATTGAATGTGTACACCTGAGTGTCCTTGAGCAAGGCACTTAGAGCTGACTAATACTGCCACAGCTGCTCTGTTGCCAACACTACAAGACTTAGGTCCAATTTAAGGTCCCAGATGGGAAATAAATGAATGTAAAACAGGACAAAGCTAAAAAGGGATGCATGATAAGCAAAAACCTCTTCAAGGTAAATTAAGGTCACAGGAAGAATGCAGAGGGCAGCCAGACACCTGGAGCGGGTTATTGCCAAACATCCACAAGATCCAATCCTGTTCCTTTTAGGAGTCAAGGAACAGAAATCATCCAGGGTTTGATTTTGCAAGCTTAAAAAAATATTGGTTATTTGGCATCAATACAGGCTAAATATTGGAACTGTGAAGTGTTTTTTATTTATTCAAATGACAAGATAAAGCACAGGAACAGATAGTGTGGTAATAAAATAGACCCGAGGGTAATAATTACCCGTCATTCATTTCTGCTCTGTGAAAACATGTCAAAATGATAAGAGGAAGAAAAAGACAGTTTAGTTCTGCTGGTTACATCCATTACTGTAAGTCTCAGTGTACACTATGACAGACAATATCTTTTCACAGAGATTCAAAGAGTAATAATGTCCCTGCCATTACTGAGTCAAAATATTGGAGAACGTTAACAGCCTGTGATTTCAGCGTTCACAGGATCTCTGCACATTTGTCTTTTATCACTACTCTAGAGTAGCCGAAGAGCAATAAAGCTCTTGCTCTTCTGCAATCTTATTTCTTGTTGCAGGTCAATTTCACTCTAGTGTATCAAAACACTTCCCATTTGTTCTCTGTGGACAGACAGATATTAATATGTTCAGTGGTTAGTCAGGGTTATCAGTGAAGGGAGACTCTGCTAACAATATAGTATGTCGTGTTTTTTATTAAGTACTTCTACTTAAAGTGAGGTTGATTTTTCCCCCCTCTCCCCTCATCCTTGACATAACACTTGATGTATTGAAATAAAAACCATGAAGTCTTTTATCTTGTTTTTCTCTCTTCCTATCTTTCTTTTTCTAGCTTCATTTTCCCTGCCTCATAAAGTTCTTGCCCTTAAGGTTCCTCTTTTGGTTTCACCACTTGTCTACTACCTCAAATATTACCTTAAAGTGAAGAGAGTACAGGAGGTGTAAAGAAAGTATAGAAAGATATATTCAGAAAATGTCAAGTAGGGTGAATTGGGCATTAAGATATGGCGAGAAGAGAAGAGGGGAAAAGGAAAAGCACAAAAGCATACATTAAGGGAGAGAGAAAGGGATGGCATCTAACAGAATAAGTGAGGGTTTTTTGAGTGAAACCCCTCCCAGGGTTAATATAAATGCTCCTGTTTAAATGAGTGCACAGCAGGGCAGCTACCTGAAAACGAGTGGATCGGGAAAAGAGAAGGAAAGGGAAAGGGAGGTGAATCAATGTAACAAACAGGGTGAAAGTAGGAGCCATGAACTATTAATGAGAACCCATTTCGCCTGATGGAGGGATAGACAGGACAGAAAGGTCAGTGAATTGCGAGGCTGTGGTGGTTTGCTGCAGAAACACACGATACCTCTGATGAGCGTCGTATGAGAGGGAACATTGACCAGACTAGCCTGCGGGCACATTTAAGTTAGCACTGTGCAGAAATGATGGCTTAGTGCGGAGACAGAGACAGGCGGGGGGGGGGACGGAAGTGTGCAAGGACGTAGGGGTCAACGCAGCAGCCGACGGCTCATGCTGTAGTCGGCCCTTTATTCAGAGCAGCGATTGTTAGATGAAGGGACAATGAAAACCGCTGAGAGGGGAGGAATCTACGTTTTAAAGATAGAATGGGAAGCATATCGAAACAGATGTATCATCCCCGTATCAGAAAAAAGATGTGACTATGTGAAATGGGGCTTCTTTACAGTTTATTCTGGGGCTGAGAGACCCGTAACTGTACTATCTTATTTCACTTTCAGCGCTCTAATTGCATAATCTACTCAGAAAAAGAAAATGTATACTAACAGTTAACTACCTGCACTGAACAAATTGAAATGTTGAATTAAATTAAATTATGTCAACAGCAAACACATAATTGTATCAGGTTAGTTGAAAGCAAGAATAATAAGTTGAAGCTACATTTATTTAAAGTTAATATTATTGCTTTTAGTTAACCTAATACATTGCAAACATGCAGTTAGAAAGTAGAGGGTAATGTTAGTTTAGCATTAAACAGCTCAATAGCCAGATAGCCAGATACTGTTCTCAGGGTACAGACCAAACACACAACTAAAAGAGTTATTATTGGACTTTCATCAGTAAGGGGACAGGAATAGGACTCAAGTGAATCGTTTTCTGCAACAGCTGGATGTCTAAATAAGAAAGCGTTTTGTAAACAATTGCACTATATCAACTTTAATCATGAGGACATTTTGGTGTTTTTTTCACAACTTGTTTCCGCTGCCCCAACGGAGATCTGGATACAAAATGTATAATGGCTTATAATTCAAATCTGAAAGTCAGAAACTGAAAGGGGTTCCCACCAGAGAGCAAGGTATCTCTTCAGTATGAGGGTGCTTCATATCCTCTAGACATATATATTTTATCATTCAAAGCCATATTGAAATCCTGTCGATTAGACATTTTTGTGAAAGCGTCAAAAGCGTAATCTTTTGCCCTTGCTCTGGTTCTTTTGTTCACAGGGAACTGTTGAAAAGGGAGAACACATCCCTGGTGTAAAGGGTCACATTTAAATAATTCCGGGAGATAAGATCAGGGACGGATTGAAAGGATTATATGTCGTTATACAACCCTGTTTTTATTGATGGAAACAGTGGAGAGAAAGGTGGCTAAACGCGAACACCCGTTGCCTGTCAGCGGATGGAAGAAATGAGTGGCAGAACGCTGCCGCAGGTCTTTCTGAAAAATGAAATAATGTGATTGTCTCGTTGGCGGGGAGTTAAAGGACTTGCGCTGAATGGGAAATCCTGTTGTCGGGCCAAGTGAAAAGGAAAGCTTTTAAAAACATATTATCCCTAACAATGGATCCACCCAGGGCGATGTGTGAGACACGAGGAGTACAGACCTGAAAGAAATCACAGCCTTTCTCTATGCGGGTGAAATGTAAAGGAACCACCAGGCTATTCTGTCTTCCCAGTCCTCTCATATTCAATAAGCCCACTTCTGGCGAATGAGATGTGAAATTGCCTGCTATCAATATAAGGCCCTCTTGGTAAAAGGCATTTTCAGATCTCTCTGAATTGGATTGTTCCACCATTCATTTTTGGGTGCCTGAGTTAATGACCATTATGAATGCAGAGCTAGCCAGGCAATGACCATGACTCCAAAAGTATTTAATAGGCCTGCAGGGAGAGCCAGGTAAGTAATCCAGAACTAGCCATGTGAAAGAAAGGACATCGTTTGATAATTCAGAAGGAGTTTCACAGACAGCCAGGGAGGAGAGGGGCGAGCAGGCAAGGGGTGAGGGAGCGAGGGAGTCTTTGTGTTCAACTTTGCCAAGAGTGCAGTTTGTGGAATGAAACTACTTGCTGTATTTAAAATATCAAATGAATACGACTTTTTATGTGGAAATAAGTTTGATAGAGTTTTTCCTTTAAATGGTCAGATTTTGGGCTTTAAATGTTGTTGTTGTTTTCTGTGGCACTTGGAGAACATGGGTAGGAATCTGTATTGTATATCGTTATGATTACAGCAACAAAATGCAGTCCAACACTGAACTTCACTACGAAATACAATGAATCTTATCCAGCACATACAATATCATTTAATTGATGTAACGACGTTTGTGGTTTGGTTAGGTGAAGGCACCCCGACCAGCTCAGTTGGGTTTGTTTCATTTTGTTTCAATTCGTAATAAGGGGACCTGAGCCGTCAACCAGTTAGGGGCCTAATAGATGTCTCTTCGATTATAAAATGTGTAAGAAAGGTTTTTTTTATTAAAATACACCAATAAACCAAATAATAAACTAAAGCCTGGAGGCAACATAAAGTCATGCATCATCTATAGTTGAATCTGGCCTGATGCAGGGAACTAATGGAACGTTTTTTATATGTTTTATATATTTATTCCAGCTAGGTTTTTACAATGATCAAAATCACTCTTAATGAGAACAGTTAGGACTGCAAAGAGGACCCAAAATGACATTAAAAAACGAGTTTTTGGGTACTTTTATCGGGTGGAATTGGGTGTGAATTAGTGCGAGAAAGGATCAAAGTACTCAAATTGTGCAGTACTCTTTTAACTGTTTTCAACTGTTCTTAAGATATTATGGTTAAAGTAGTGTCTGTATTGTATTAAATAAATGTAATAAATAGGTACTGAACATGAAGGACTTAGTTACAGGTACAACCTTCTTTTCTCACCACACCCTCGGCTGCTCTCTCTCTGCACTCAGATCACTATCTCCTTATTACAGCCAATGCTCAGGCACAATGCAGAAACCATTAGTCGATAAAGAGAATTGACCAGCAAAATGTTTCCAATTAGAGGCATCTGGATAGCCGAGTGGTTAAGACACATACCATATAACCACAACATCAATTACACCTGGCGACATTTGTTGCATGTTACCCTAAGCCTAGTCCGTCTCTGTTCTATAGCATTTATAATTATGGAAAATATGCCAGGAATATCATGTTTTTTAATTGAGTGTGGTTTCAAGTTAGCAAATATGAGGGTTTTTTACTTTTCTTGGTGTTATACTTTGCAATTGAATGTCTTTTGTTTGAATCCAAGGTAATTGCTCTGCTTCTGATCCATTCTACTCTATTTCTTGAAATGTTGTTATACATAACAGCTTTAACGATTTACTTAATGTATGTAAAAGAAAAATGTAATGATGAATTAAATCAATTTCTTTTGCTTGCAAAGTGTATCCTCATCCTCACCTCCTTTTAAGACAAATATCACAGTTCTCACTAACTTCAAGCCACTTTGTCCTAAAAGAAAACGTGCCAATTATTGCAAATAATCTGTGCACAACCCTGTCACCAGCCTCCCACGATAACTGCAGGAAAAACATCAGGGACAGATAAGAAAGAGTGGATTTATACGATTATTTTAATGAAATGTGTATGTGTGGTGGGCTTAATATGGACAGAGAGGGATAATACTTCATGCTGTCGCCCCCTCATAAACAAGTCAATAAAAAAAGAGGATATGAAAATGAAATTAGCCTCTTTCTTTGTTGACCACAAGCATGAGATAAAAGAAGGTGGTTACCTCAGCATATACATGCTTAACACAATAACAATAACAGCTTCTTCTTTTAATCAAACCGGCTTGGAAAAGGCAATGTTACCATACTAATATGTATGATTCAGGGGTGACGCATATTGAATGTATCTCTTTCAGCTCCTTTCTGTCTGCAGCACTTTTCATTTTCACACAAACCAATAACATACTGTATGCTTTGCTTTACAATTTGGTTATCAGAAATCACCCCTAAGCCGTGGATTTACTGTAGCAGAGTTACGGCAGCAAAGGTACAGTGCAGATAAAAGAGCAAAGGTATAAAGAGTAGACCTACAAACAAATGTATACTAGCTGTATATCTTAATGAGTATGTGAACATGTGAATGTATTGAATGAAGTTGTACAGTCAACAAATGTTACATATTTGTATATTTCATATAAGCAGTGGTATTGCACAAGAGATGTGTTAGTGTGTATTGTGTTAGGGGTCTAGCAGGGGTCCGTGGTGGTTGTAAAGTCTGACTGCTGCAGGAAGAAAAGACTTCCCCATTGTGCTGTGATGTGTTCATTATGCGTGTTAGTGTGTGAGGATCAGCACCCGAATACAGAGCTGCATCTGAAAACACTGACGTTTTGGACAAGCCATATTTGAGTTTGAGTGAGTTTAGTTTTTGCAGTATAGGTGGTGGCATTTATCTGTCAGCGTGACCAAACAGCTTGCTCTAGTATTCCACGCAGCTCGGCAGATTGATTTGCCTCAGTCCAGCTCTGCTTCGGAAGATTCTCAAACCGCATTGATTGGGAAAAACAAATCAATTTTTATCCATTGCTCATAAGTTGATTCAGGTGCATCATTTAAATTCAACAGAGGGAGACTGCCATCTGCTTTTCCAAGTTATATAATCTTTTTTTCCTTAAGTTTTCAACCATTTTAATGCGCCATATTGCTGCTGGTATTTACAATGTGGTGGATAATATCCTAGCTTGTTTTCTTCGTGTAATGCTGTATATTGTGGATGTATGACCTCAGTGAGGACAATAAGTTAGACAGATTTATTTTACGTTAAATGCTGTTATTAATGTGATTAACTTGATAGTAGCCATGAACTCAAGTTCAAATGAGGAGGAAGAGGAGTTTTTTATTAGTTTATGTTAAATACAAAAAATGATGGAGTGTCAGTCAGGCAACACTACAGTAAAGCAGTCATACTATCCCGAGTGTGGATTAAAGAAAAATACTGCAACTGAACAGAGTTTGATGTTTTCAAAAAAGTGAAGGCAATGTGAAATCTTAATGTTCAGGACACGAGGTGGTCTGTTATTAATCTAGCCTTGAGATAAACACACATAATGAGAGTTTGGTCTTCAGTTATTTCAGCTTACTACAGTCTTTTTATGCAAAAGTCTTAAGTCAAGGTGTAGCAGTTGCTCTTCACAGACTACAAGACCCAGAGCATGATGGGAAATACCTGGTCAAAGGGCTAGATCTTAGGTTTGACAACAGCAAGTGTGTTAGAACCCAAATGTTCTGTTTAACTGTAATATGTACTGTTAGATGAGTGTTCATATGTTAAAAAAACATTTGAAGCACAATGTCAGATACACATGAATTTCCACATAAATACGATCTATGGAACAAGGTTTTCAAAATACAGTTAGCCTACGGATGGCTCTAACAGGATGTAACTATGTCTGTGACATCCTATAGTATTAGCAAGATGCAGCATCTGTCCATCTTAACTGCAGCTTTGTTTATACCGCCACCTTCTGCAGCATTTCGATGTCTTACACTTTCCAGACCAAGTGCAGTTTATCTTGAACGAGCGAAATCCCACATTCATGTCTATACATCCAAGCTGAAGTAGCTCTTTTTTTTACAGCAGACATTTTGAAATGCCCAGGTGTTACTAATAACATTAACGATGTGGCAGTAAACCAGCAGCATGAGCCAGCAAGCACAAAGGATGTGTCAAAGCAGAAAAAGCACAGCTGTAATTAATAGCATTAATTAAGACTCCACTTAGGTGAGCCAGCTGTAGGATTTAGTGATGTACAATCTGCATTCCCATTGAACAAGGTCATCGAAATGTTAGGGGTTCTTACTGGTGGCTGGTGACTCTACTTTTCTTTGATATAGCTAACAATAAAATGCCTGAAAAGACAAACAAGTATACCTCATACGTGGCGAGCCGCAACTTTTATACCTAGGCCCTCTGATACCCCCCCCCCTTCCCTCGAAAAAAAAGAAGAGTTATTACGTCTCAGCGTATACTTCAGCGGAATATCAAAACAACGGCCCGGGGTGCAAAACGCATCAATGACAGCGACCCTCAACCACACAGAACAACACCATTTATATAAACACCTATCATGACAGGGCACCCACAGCCAAGTAACAATTACAAATGAATTAAGTCGGCACGGCGGCCCACATTGAAAATGACTTAGGCCTACCTTTGATGATCAAATCACTTAAACACAAAGTCCATCCTCCTGTCCTTTTGGATGAAGCACTTGATGGCGGGGTCATGCAGCTGATCCTTTGCCACTCCAGTTTATCATTGTAACTCAATCTTGAAAATCACTCGGTTAATAATTTCACAACGATGTCATCACTATCACTGACATGAGCCATCATGAACGAGCTTATGCTAATCATAAATCTATCAATCATAAATCTATCGATTAGATTTATGATTCGAAAATAATAAAAGTAGGGTAGACATGTGGATATTATCCGGCTGAACAAAACGTGCATTTATCTAACAGGTTCGTTTTCCACAGACCTTATTTCGAGCTATTACATCCATGAGAAATCCCATTGCTTTTCTGTCGAGGGAACCCGAGCGCAGCTTACTTCCGGGTTTTAGGATGCGTCACTGCACCACATGCATAAACCTCACAGCGGGCGGAACTTGTCATAAAGTCCGCGAAAATAAAGCCCACCCATTTAGAGGGAAGATATGATTGGTCAATTGTACTGTCATTTGACATTACTCTCTCATTGAGTTACTATAGCTGGCCCTCTGTGAATGTACAGAGGACCAACAAGCTCTCCCGTCTTCACAGTAACTCGCAGAGACGGCATTTAACCCTTCACATTCCAACAGAAACTGAACAGGCAGATTTGAAGGATTTATTTCTTTGGAAATGTTATTTTAAATACTATTATATCAAGTTATTTTGGTAAAACTAATGAAAAATGTAACAAAAAAATATATAAAAAATAATATTTAAATAAAAATGTTTTTTTTTTAATTTTTTCAAATATTATTTTTTAGAATATCTTAGGCCCTCACAGAGGGTCTAGAGGGCCCTGACGGCTCGCCACTCATATCAATCTTATTATCAGTGCTACTGTATTTGTAATCTTCAATTTACACAACCACCTCTGCAATCACACTGCTTTTCCGACCCTACCATTTATCGTAAATTATGTGATCAAAGCATAACGCTGCCTGTGGGATTCTGGATGCTATTTGTGCGTTTGATAAATCAGCATACCAAAGTTAAAAACACCCATAGTGAACGCCCCTGGGAGGGACTCACTAAATCTAGAATATTTATGGTTTAGCAGAACGTTTGCATTTTTCTTCCTGGTTTGTCCCCCCTACAGAGGAAGCTAAGGCTCACCATTAAAACAGCTTTCATTGAGAGTTGAAAAAGGCTGATTCAGCATCATTTACGTACAGCAACTGTTTAGCTAGTTTATAAACTGTGTGCTTGCTAAGCCATATTATATATCTGTCTTCCACGTCTTCCATGTGGTTTCTTCCCCTTCTGTTTCCATTCATGAAAACAATTAAAGGTTATTAAGCGTCTTAGAAAGATAATGGTGGCTTGAGTCAAGAACGATAAACCGAATGGAGGATCGACAGAAAAACAAAAAATGAAGTACGGGTTGAAGAGAGGGTTTTAGAGACAACTAATGGAAAAAGAATAGGCAAATATAGAAAAGAAGGGAAGGCACACGATGATAAAGGAAGTGATGATGCTATATATGTTGATAAGTGCTTTGTAAAAAGGTGATATCAAAAGAAAAATGAGAGCGGTGAAGAAACAGAGAAAGGAAATAAGAGTTCAATGAGAGCAGATCTGTGTTACACAGAGAGGGGGAGAGAGAAAGTGCCTGCTTGGGTCACAATCCCTCCCAGTTAGAGAGAACCATTAGCAGTGTCTGCCTCAGATTTCTGTCCGTTCCTATTAGCATCACAGCAGGATGCATCCAAGTGTGAGACCTGGTTCACTCAGAGGAGACATTCCCTCTCCTACTGTACTCGCTCAGACTCTATCTCACATACACACACACATTAAATATGTACTAATGCCTACCAAAACATCCAAACAGAGTATGGAAATGCTATTTTCCAACCCCTTAATGCTTATAAACACATTTAATTTGCAGGTATGTGTTACACTACTCTCTCTTATACTTGCCTAGTGACATTTCCGTCCCAGGTGTAGGTTCAAAGTGAGGTTAGCTGCTGACTCCGGGGCTTGCTTACTACATCCTGCTTCGTCAAGCACAACGCGTTATTAATTGAACTGACAGAAAAGTGAATGAAAACATAACAAAAAATTAAGGGCATGGCAGAGTCTTAGCTCAAAGCAGTGCTCTGCGACTGCTGGGGTGTTGCACGTATAAGCAACTGCCTTATGAATGATTTGTGAGCGCTCAATTATTGAAGATGCTTCAGAGATCTGATGAGGTGCTCGGAGCCACTCGGTCGGATAATCGGCTGGTGGCTTGGACAGTTTCCAGCAAACCAGACGGTAACTTTGCATGTGCGACTCCAGTAAACACACAAATGTTTCCCGTTGCCGCGGCTGACGAGATCATAGCTGGAAATAGGATGTGATAAAAGAAAGTGCGTGTGTGAGTGTAAACCAACCACTCCAGGCTCTGGAATATAGCTTGAGGCAAAAGGATTGTATCACTCTACTAAACGTGATTAATTAAAGAAGTTCTTTGCATATGATTAGCATCAAGATGTGTGAGTTTGCACGGAGATCATTATAACCATGCTGCTCCTCAACCGTTCTACATAAAGTTGTCTAATTGGTTTACATCATTACCTGTGGGTTTTAACTCAGTGCCCCATATATCTGTAAAGTGTGAATTCTATTCATAAGATGCCTCTGTTCAATACCTTCGGGGACTTTTATTATATTAGCAGACTTTGATGTTTCCACTGCCATTCTGAAGGGTCTTTATCAGATCAACAACTGCAACAAGAGCTCCAGCTCTCTCCCCTCAGCTGTATATAGAGGTTTGAATGTCGGAGTGACACAAGAGAGGGCAAAGAAACAGAGAGGCAGCGAGAGGGGATGATGAAAGGAAGATGGAGAATAAAAGTAGAATGAGATGCTTTTTAGTTGGCGAGCGCACAACAAATGAAGGAGCGATGGCACAATTGGAATGAGAAGGGTGAAAGTAGGAGAAAATAGAAGAGAGAAAGGGGAAAAGGCTAGGGAGAGCGACAAACACCGCGTCCCATTTCTTCCCTTCACCTCGACCTCAACCTCCACCCTGTCACGCTTGACTGCATGTGCAAAAAAACGATGTCCCAATTTAAAAACTGACCGTTTTGCATAGCAAGTCCAAAAGTCACGTCTGCCAATGACATGGCTGAAAAAAAAGAAAAGATGAAAGATAAAATAACAGTAAGACAAAAATGCAACACTTAACTTTAGATGAAGAAGAAACAGAAGAAGAAGAAAGACACTTCGCGATTCTACAGTATATTCCGTGCAGTCTTCACACTGACAAACTGATACGTTTTCATTTACAAGCTTATTAAAAATAGAATACTGCCAACAAATGTGTTATTGTGTTTATTTGTTTAGCAGGTTTCTTTTCAAATAGACAGCCTTTTTATACAATGTCTCATATTAAATTGTGACAAGCCGGTGTGGTTGCTGAGGTTGATGATGCATAGTAAGAGTCAAATGCCACATATTCTGTAGTTTTGATAAAATATTAATGCAGTGAACAGCAGGGCTAGTTTTATTTGCTCTATAAATCTCTATAATTCCAGATGGCTGATGTCTACTCTATCAGTACATGATTTATACAAGCCTGTTGTTTTGCATCACACCTGCTTACATCGAGTCGGAAAGCAAACATTTTGTCAATGCCAGTGATCAAAATATGATCAGTGGCGTAAGAGACATTACAGGTGACATGTAGATGAATAATGAATAGTAACAAGTATACTTTAAGTTATTAAGTTGATGAAATTGCTCCAAGATATATGGATGGATAAACTAATTCCCACAAGGGGACTATAGTAAGGAATATCAGAAACAGAATCAGAAACGGGTTTATTAGGTTGACACGTACGATGAATTTGACTTGGTGTCGTGGTGCATACATAAAAGTCAAACAAAATAAAAGAAACACAGATAGAGAACTATTTTAAGAACACTATAATAACATAAAAAAATAGTAAAAAAAATAGTAAAATAAAAAATAAATAAAGCAGTATTTACACTGAAATAGAATGGAATAAAATATAAAATATGTGCAGTAAAAAAACAGATATTGTCAACATTGTGTGCATTAATGTAATGTCACAAGACAAAGAAAGGGAAAATAGAGGCAAAAATGGCAAGACACTTCCCTTGATAAGAGAGGCTGCAGAGAAAAACAGAGAGGGACAGAGACACAAAAAGAAAGTGACAGAAAGCAAGAGAGTTGTTTCAGTTTTCCCGATGAAGACCCATTTGGGGCAGCTCTATCAGAATAGCCATGCTGGAGTTTTCACCTGGAGAGAGCCAAGTAAAACTCGTCCAGGAGCCTGGCATCCGGCCCCCCACAAATAAACCTCATAATGGAACCCTATCGGGCTCCAAGTGGGAGCATTCATTTTCATTACCGCAGGTTTATCTGTCCCCACATGCTCTGATGCCGCAGTGCAGAGGTGCGCTTAGGTAGCAGATCAGAAGAGGGGCGAAGGAAAAGGAGAAAAACTAAGACTGAGAGAGGAGGCGTGGGAAATGGGAGGACAGCAGAGGGGCACCGGCTCATTTCTCAAACAAGCATTTCTCGGTTTTTCCTCCGTTGAAGCTGTTTTCGACTCCACATGTGATATTCATCTTAATCACAGGAAAGAAAGCATAATTCAATGTTTTGGGTCAGGCAGATGGTACCATTGTTGGGGAGATTAATTACCATGCTGTACAAGATTAATAAAGGCAAACATTTGAAGGGGAAATGCAATTTGCCCAAGTGTGAGGCTAGTGTAAATAGGCGAGTCAGGGCCGGAGAAGGCAGATAGCCCATGGGTGGATTATAATGTATTCCCTGTGTAGCGCCTGTTGAGCCAGAAGCTGGCAGAGCAGAGCAGACAGGGAGACTAATGGGCATTCAACAACCTGGCAGCAAACCGGGGATCACAGAACACACCGGGCCACGACAGGCTGCAGTTCTGCTTTTTCTCCTTTCTTTTTGAAGTGTATCTTCATTTATTTGTCTAATTGCAGTGTTCACAGGAGATCTTTCTCAGAAAAGGTCTCTTTATATCTTTGCAAAGAAGAATAGTGAACTTTTATTTTTACTGAATACACAACAAAGGGAGTATTGTTGATTGATACGCCAATATGTATGAGACGATACAAACAGATGCGGAAACAACTAGTATTTTATAGTATTTTTCAGGTGCATTAATCGTAGTTTGTGCAATAAGATGAAAACATCCCAAAAAGTTATTTTGCAATTTTTATTCTACTACGTTTACTGAAGCTCAGGGGATTGATACTGTGAGCAGAACATTTAAAATAGCACAAATATGTTGCAGATCTGTTGAAGTCTCACCACAAACACAATGTTATATTTTGCAGAGGATGTGAGATCAACGGCACAGATCTTCATCGAGCCAACAATTACAAATGAATAAGATGAAATAGAAATGTCCCTTCAAAAAGTCACCTCACTGCTCTCCCATTGTCGACTGATTCCTATCCAAAACACAGGCGGCATCAGGAAGCAGAGCACGAGCACACGTCGTGGAGTCATGCCAGACGAATTGCCGTCAGCAGGACGTGTGGTAATTTTCCTGAAATCCGGAACATATCAGGGAAATGAAAGAAGAAGGGCAGCACCTGAGCAGCACCCCGAGACACAGAGGGACGATCACTTCAAACATGAGTGTTTTAAAGAAGATTTCCCATTCTCTGGCCATATGGATAGAAAGAAGACGGGGCAAAACAATCTGCACCTTTATTACCGTGCAGTCATGAAAAAGGTTTAAAAAGGCCAAAAGGAGACATATAAAACGAATCAGAAGATCTTTCATTGCAGCAATATACGGGCACTTAAGAGTGTCTTTGTCTGGCTGTGCTTCAAGGTGACTAAATGTAGAAGAAGTACTAGTAGATCTTCTACTGAAGTAAAAGTAGCAATACAGCAGTGTAATAATCTTTTACAAGTATAAGTAAAAAGTACTTAAAATACCAACATTAAAAGTAGTAATTGTGCAGAATTGCCTATTTCAGAATACGGAAATGTTATAATTGTGTTAAAATTATATTCTTGTATCCTATTTTAACCATTAATATATATATTACTTGGATGATATGCAATGGTAATATTTGAAAACTCATACCTAGCTTTGGCATTTTCTGCCAAGAGTCCATAAAGTTAAATCTTAACCTATGATTATACATCATCATTTATTTGTAAAATGTATTTTGTATAAGTAAACTGAATCTATAAAATTACACTTTACTTATCTGATATTATGTAAAAGTTGTTGCCTCTAAGGTGCCTCTGAAATCAATGTGTAGTAGAAGTAGCAGAAATGGAAATACTCAAGAATATCAAAGGTATTTAAAAACTGTACTTAAATACTGTATATTAAACTTGATTAAATAAACTTTATATATTGTTTTAACAAACCTAAATCCTCTTGTTTACAGCCGTCAACAAACACGTCAGAAATAGGAATGGAATAGCAAAGCTAAATATGAACTGAAATCACACACACGCATAAAAAAAACACTGAAACTGTGAGCTGCGATGATTTGTGCTTCAACACCTGGCTTTACAGACGCTGTTTACCTAATTTCAAGGCTGACAAATCATCAAGATGAGTCACAAGATGCAACAGCTTCCTCCAGTCGTACTAACACAGTGGCTTTCATTCAAAACATCTGAGGCTGGGATCAAAGAATGCAAAACACTGTCAATTAAAAACTGTGACAAATCAGAACTGACACAGAACACTCTACAATCAATCATACAATCTCATAAAACACACATTATTTCGCCCAAAGCTACTTTTACAGTTGAGGTGTGCCGTTGTAATTTAGTAGTAGTTGTGAGCTTATTTCAAATGGGCAGTTTGTGGTAGAGTCACTTGTTTTGATGGACTTTGATAGAAAACTTATTTAAGATAGAGGAGCCTAATCTCTTTTACCCAGCCATTCCCAAAAATACTTTTAAAAAGTCTCTGAACTGATAAAAATATTCCTTTTTTATTATTATTGGCGACAGAGATTGTTAATGACACATTTCTAGAAAAGCGTCCAGCAAGACACTTAACCTGACTTGTAAAAAAAGAATTGCCAATAAGCAACAGTTCATGTCAAACCTTGACAAAAAAGCAACATGCACTGTATTTACAGATGACATCCCTGACATCACCCACAAAACATTTCCTGGAATGATTTGTTCCAAATAATGACGAATGATTGCAGTGGTTGCAGGCAGTAAAAGATGAAAGGACAATGTGATTAAATGAGTTTCTCTGTGAGTTTACCTGTTGATTTTGTCTTGGCTTGACATTGATTGCTTGAAAGATTTTGATTTGATTGGTTGCTTTTACAAAGGGTGCATCTCCAGTGGCAGGCCTCTCTCCCTGTTGCCCTGTGTGGTAATCAAAAAGAAAAGAGATTTCTAACCGTGCTGTGGAAAGTCACGACAAATCAGCCGGAAGATCCAATCAAAATAGTGTCTGGGAATAGACTTGCCCCAACAAATTATTTCAGTGATTGGACTGCATTATTCCATTGTTTTTCAAGCACAAGTCTCCCGAGTAAGAGAAGTTGTGAATGATTACAGTACAGTTAAAAAGGCCATTACATGGTAAACGGAAAAATGGTTTAACTTCATTGTCTCAGAGGGGGAGTTTTTCTTGTAAGGAGATAATGCAGAACAGGCGTATACTACCTTGTTTGCTCTTGGAACAAACATCTTAAGTGTGCAGGAACAGGATGCATTGTTAGCGTGAGTGATCAAGGATGTAGACAATTCAGGTTCTCGAAAAATGTATTTGAAGTTTAAGTAGAAAGATCAGGTTTGTGTTTAATGGAAAGGGAATGTATTCAAGGTTGTTAGCCTCAATGCAAGTCCAATATTAACAGCAAGTGCACATTGGTGTTAAGCTTGGGGGCCTTGGGGTGCATTTTGGAGAGAAACAAGAATTTTGGAACTTGGAACATATAATCCCTTCCAGTGAATCAACAGTATGTTAACTGAACTAAAAGGACACTTAAAAGGTTGTTGATAAAAAGAAGTAAACACAATATTGAAAATGCTAGACAAGTGCATCAGTTTAATTTGATGCACTTGAGCCTGGAGTGTACGTTTTTTTTTTCCACTCACGTCTTTGAGCGGACAGCATCCTCTCATCCTCATTGATTAACTCGTCAGACTGGCCAGCTGTGTTTCGCCAGAGATAATGTTTTAATTAACGGACTTCAATATGTAATTAAGATTAGATGTAGATGCTTTATAGAGGTCATTTAAATGAAGGCAGACAGGCCGGCAGGGGCAGGTCTGGGCTGGTGATGGGATCAATACACTGCCGTTGGGGAGCACCTGCCTGTGGTCCAGAAGCACTTTGAAGAGAATGGTTCACTGCCATGTTTTAGCAAGGCCTCTACGTCAGGGTGAGTGAACACAAGGGCCAGCGCTTTTAAGTTAAGGTTAAAGGTATTTCTGCTCTGTTCTGAGATATAAAGACTGACCAGAATTCCTGAAGGTGCACTAATCATTAAAAGGGTGTATACTAAGTAAAACAAAGCTAATGTCCTTGTTTTAGTTCATTAAAGTAGAGTGGCTGAGTGGAATGGGCTGTTGTGAGTTCTCCTGCATCTTTTTAGCTTTTATTTATCATTTTGCATCCCTAGTTTCTCTCTGTGGGAATTTAATTATCCCGTGTACTTTATCACAGCTTTCGTATGATTTTGTTAATGTACACACTCTAGAAATAATAGACCGTAACATGTTTTATGTGGGAATGGTATTCTATGTTTTACAATATAAATTGAGTTTCTCCACCTGGGAGCTCAAATAACACCTCAATCAGGTTATTATATCATATAAATTATTGTATTATAAGTTGCAGATTGATGCTTTGCAAAACAACAACAACAAAAAACCCATTTAATGTATGCAATTATTATGGAGAACATGATGACCTTGGACTGAAAATGGTGCTAGAGAAAAGGTCAGGTGCTCAGAAACAAATTAAAATCTATCTTCTGGGGACAATGAATGTTAGACCAATGGAAAAACCAACAAACATCACAATATGCCAGAAGAATTTCCCCACAAAAATATGTTGTGTCCTGCTGATTGTCCAAAATACTCAGTTAACAACATCAGCACATCTGAAGAAAACAGGTACAAAAAAGCGTGATCTTGGTTCAACATCAACCATTATACCATTACTGTTCATTCGCACCATGCGTCTTGAAGGGACACAAAGACATTTAATTTAAAAATAAATAGGACAGATAAAATAAAACAGACAGTGCATATTGCTGTACAAGCAGCATGTGTAGGAAGAAGCTGATTACATTATGTCAGCCTGTTAAACAGAGCAAGACCAAGTAAGATAAATGGAGATCATCATAAAAGGTGTTCATGATATTCCAATACCTGATCCCTTTTCCACCTTTTCCCCACAACAATTTTAAATCAATAGAAAGCAATTTCTCCAGTGCTCATTGTTCAGTTCAATCCTGTAGCCGACACTACGCGTCATTTAACTCGCTCCACAATAGTAGTTAAACACTAGATTAATGCAAAGTGAAAGGTCTATCTTATCAAGAATCGATTAAGAACCTGGAGAATTACACCAATAAAAAACATATTCTAGGAAATGGTGAGCTATTATTAATAATAAAAAATAAAAAATGTCAGTGTGTATAGTTCCCTAATTTGGTGTTATAAGTCAGGCTGTTCTCACACATTGTGCGTCTTTGAAAAAAAATGCACATTAATTTGTAGACATCCCAAAAAACAATTAGTATGTATTTCACATAATTGGGAACCAGACCAAGAGCAGATGTTCCCCCAGGAGACCCCTATTTGTGTACATTTGAAAACAAATTTAGATTTGTTTGTCACATAACTTCCATAATAAATGTACTCTTAGTTATTTCAACCTTTGTAGACTTATTTGTCAATAGAGTGGAGTAACAATGTCACGCTACTTCATCATGCTACTGGTCATAATTAGCAAGATGTCAAAGGGGTCGCTCGTGTGCATGGGTCATTTATTGCATTAAACAATGCCATTATTCTTTTGTTGACAGCCTTGTTTTATAATTCTACATTGTGTTACCCTTCACACAATCACATCTAAAAGTAAGTTTCCACTGAACCTAAAAGACGGTCATAAAAGACCTGGTTCATTAATTTCTGGGCCAACAGGACGAATGTATCTCGGAGATGAGAGGGCAAAAGCCAGCGTGTCCTACTCTTTCAGCCTAATGAGCGGTCAGACCTCCACAAGGTGACTTTGATTCATCACCACAGGACTTCCTTTCACTTTTTCCCTCAATTCTCTTTGCTTTTTCTTTCTCAGCCGTCATGTCCTCCACCCCTCCTCTGGGCTGGCCAGCTGCAGTCATTGCCCGACAATCCTGGCTTTAAAGACACATCTCTAATTAAAGCCTGTGTTTAAATACCTTCACTAATCCATAGACCATTGTAGTGTATTAAGACTACCATCATTGATTAGACAGGCCGATTCAAAGAGCCAGGGAAGAAAAACTCATTAGAGGAGATTTGGAAGATGTCCTTTGTTGATGGCTAGAGAGAGAACTTTATCCTGTTTGAATACTTGACGCAAAATATAATGTTCTTAATGGCTGATTAATATATAAAGGGTTGATCATCAGACAAACGGGATACAGAGCACTCAGCATACAGTCAGATTAGTGTCATAAATCCAGGAAAAACTATAATTAATATTAAGAAAAGAAAAAAAATTCAATGATGTGCAATGGGACTAATTATTACAGGAATGTACAGATACAACTGTGGGTACTCCCTGCTGCTGTCTGTAGTCCCCACATGTTTTAAACACTCCACCATCGTTCCTGTCCCCAAAAAGACACAAATCACCAGCCTCAACGACTACCGCCCAGTAGCACTCACCTCCATCATAATGAAGTGTTTTGAGCGGTTAGTCAAATCATTCATCACCTCCTCCCTCCCTGACGCTATGGACCCCCTGCAGTTTGCCTACAGAGCAAACAGGTCCACAGACGACGCCATAGCCCTCACCATCCACACTGCCCTCTCACACCTGGACCAGAGGAACACATATGTGAGAATGCTGTTCATTGATTACAGTTCAGCATTCAATACCATTGTGCCCTCCAAGCTGGCCATCAAGCTCAGAGAGCTCGGGCTCAACAGCGCCCTCTGTGACTGGATCCTGAACTTCCTGACGGGCAGACCCCAGGCAGTGCGGGTGGGAAACATCACATCCTCCACCCTGATCCTCAACACCGGAGCCCCTCAAGGCTGCGTGCTCAGCCCTCTCCTCTACTCCCTGTTCACTCACGACTGCGTGGCCACACACAGCTCCAACACCATCGTGAAGTTTGCTGACGACACAACTGTCATCGGCCAGATCACAGACGGCGGCGAGACGGCGTACAGAGAGGAGGTCGAAAACCTGACATCTTGGTGCCAGGATAACAACCTCCATCTCAACGTCAGCAAAACAAAGGAGCTGATTGTGGATTACAGGAAGCAGCAGGGAGAGGGACACGCCCCCATCGCCATCAATGGGACTACGGTGGAGAGAGTCAGCAGCTTCAGGTTCCTCTGTGTCCACATCACTGAGGACCTGACATGGACTCTTCACACCACCACCATCACCAAGAAAGCTTGACAGCGGCTCTTCTTCCTCCGCAGGCTGAGGAGGTTCAATATGGAGTCCAGGATACTCTGCAACTTCTACAGGTGCACCATAGAGAGTATCCTGACTGGCTGCATCACGGCCTGGTACGGCAGCTGCAGCGCCCTCAATCGTAAGGCTTTACAGAGGGTGGTGAAAACTGCACAGCACATCACCAGGACGGAGCTGCCATCCATGGAGGACCTTTACTCCCAGCGGCTCAGGAAGAAATCACTACGGATTATCAAAGACCCCCATCACCCCAGCCACAAACTGTTCTGTCTGCTGCCGTCTGGCAGGCGGTACCACAGCATCCGGACTAAAACCACCAGTTTCAGAGACAGTTTCCTACCACAGGCAATAAGACTGCTAAACAACTGAACTGCTGAAACAACATCCATAACATTCATCTGCTACTTAGTAATTATTTATCTATTTCTCCAATATATCATTCCAATAACTTGCATATAGACGCTTATTGCACTATTTCACTTTTTTAAACAATTTTTCTTTTTGTATTTACTATTTACTATTTACTTGCACTATATTTTTCAGTTTATCTCTGTTATTGTGTTGCACTGTTGGACAAGCCTGTGACCTAAGATTTTCATCGGCATAACTACACTGTAGCTATGTTCGTATGACAAAATAAAGAACCTTGAACCTTGTTATTTAAGCCATGATAGCATTGTGGCTCAAGACATGACAATGTTGGTCTGTTGGTTGGTCCACCTATTTGGTCCAGATCAAAATATCTCAACAATTCTTGATATTCATGGTCGCTAGAGGATGATCCTTACCCATGACTTTTCCTTTGGCCCCACCATTTTACATGTGTGCTTTTAAATGCTATGTCTCAATATTTATATTTATATAAATAACCTTTATCTGATTCCTTAACTTTTTATGGAGCTTTGTCATTGGTTCAAGGTTAGCTATTGAATACCTAACTAATTACAGTCTCAGCAACACTTTGTTGGTGATTTTTGGAAAACATGCCAACACGATGATGATTACAATTACAATGTTTGTCTGTACTGATTCCCCAGATTTCTGATGAAAAGAAAAAAGGCTAAAAAATCAGTTTCCAGATTCCTAAAAATAAAACATTTTGTATTTACTTGGAGATACCTCCTAACCTAAAAAGACAAACTATTATTTGTGAACTTTTTATATTCAAATCAGTCAAATAAAAAAGATCTCACTATTCATGATAGTTTTCTTTTATTTGCGCAGATTTTCAGATATGTGGGAGGGTTTTGTGGCCAAAACATGCAGGTTTCTTTGTGTTGGTGCTCACTGCAACAACAACAAAATTGTTATGCCCAATCCTTGAACTCAATAACTCCATTGAAGTCTTTTCAACTGAGTTCAGTGGATTTCAAAAGACTCACCAGGAGTCCTTGAAATGTGGATAAATAAAGCAGGTGATGCTTTAGCACTCCAAAGGAAATTGTTTATCTGTCTGTGCCCTATGCTGAACACAGACCGGTCAACAAGAAAAAGTCCTGAAATTGGATTAATTCCATCTCAGGAGCAGGTTCCTTTCAGCAGAGGACTTGTCACAGAACCCGCCGTGTTCTGGCTACATCCATCAGAGGCCTGCCTGGATGAGGCCTTGGAAAACATAGAAAAAGAGAGAAACTATTGCCTCATGTAGAGAAAGAGAGGGGAAAAAAGTGTCCCAGTGTCCTATTCCCCTGTGTGGTCATTGATCTAGAGGCTCTGATTCAAACTCAGAATTAAATCACCCTGGGGTCCGGAGCCAGCCTGTTCTGCCTCTTTGTTCAGACCAGCACCAAAGATAACAGAAAGCATTTTGCGATGCGAGTACCACGGGGCACTAATCTTGTTTTTTTTTTTACTTTATCCCTTCTTTCCTCTCACTTTTTCTGCACCCTTTTCTTCACCTCTGTCCTTTTTCTCTCTGGCTCTTTCTATTCCGTTTCCCCCTTAAATCTCTGTCTTCTTCCTACACCACATTGTAGAAGGAGTCCTTTGTACAACCCTGATGGAAAGACCACTTTCAAACAAAGACTGCTCACATTGTGGAACAGGGACAATAAATAGGATCTTTTGTGGGCTGCTGAAGGTGCTCTTCCATCCCCAACAGTGTTTGAGAGTGGGAGAAAGGAAAGGGAAAGGGAAAGGGAAAAATAAGGAGAGTTTGAGTCGAATGTACCCATCGCAACTCCTACAACTTTCAAAGGAAAGTTTGGTGTGTTTTCTTCAGAGCATATGTAGTATAATATCATGCCGGTTTAGATTGGATCGATTACAATTATACAACATGCATTTAATAGTAGACAGTATGAACTCTGAGATCCATACTCAGACTATGCTGCCATTTTGTTTCACTTTGTTCATTTAGCCTGACATTGTGCTCATCTTAGTGAATTTCTGGTTGGTAGGGGTTATTTTGTTAAGAATTACCCCAACCAATCAATAGACACTTGGTCCAAACGGCCTAATTTAACTACAATAAAATAACACCCACATTGTTTTCCTTTTTATTTGTATCTTTGTACAATTTCAATGAAAGTTTTACTAGTTTGTTTAATGCTTTACTGAATAACATATAAACCCTGCAGATATTGGGCGGTCGAGAATATGAGAATTGAGGTCCTTATGACAAACAAAATGAGGAATAACCCCTTAAATGATTGGTCTTAAATAAATGGGAATGCCTGTGTACTGCACTGAATGGGTAATTTGTTGTATTCGTTCATCACATTATAAAGTAAAAAAACTGTCTAACATTATTGAGTCTCTTCTCTCATTATCAGATCCAACAACTTTAGCTCTCATTTTAGCATTGATGTTTAATAATTCTATTGTGGGGGTGCAGAGCAGACTTTAAATGTATTACACATCAAAATCACAATCATTTTTATGCAACAGAATGGAACAATAAGCCTTGTTTCCACCATCTATACCAGTCAACACTCCGCACTGTGTTGTCTCTCTGTCCCCTGCTTGGCTTATCCTGGCTACTGTACCTTAACTTCTCCTCTTGTCAAGTGATAGCATGTTTTCTCCTGTGGTCATGTAGCTGTCACAACGGATGAGGAAAAAGCTGTTGGTAAGGTTTAAAAATATCTGGACCTCTACAATCGGATTTCCTGGTGAGCGATAGCTGGTGACATTTAGTCTCCAGGAGAGGAAGTGAAATATCACATAAATAGAATCCAGAGCATTATATTATGTTTTGCTGTCATGGTGTGCGTTTGTGTGCGTGTGCGTGTGTGTGAACTTCTGTGGCGTATATAAATTGTTAGCCATTTTGTCGGAGCTAACTTTTGAAACGACATTTTAGGAAATGGGTTTAAGATTAAGTTAAGAATGTATACAATTTAGTGTGATTGTGTCTGTATACCCACATTTATTTGATATATATAACTTTAATTTATTTATCTATATTTCAATCAATCCAGACCTTTCAGATGTTGTCTACTTTAAATACTGGTGTTATACTTTATATTCAGTCCACTACACGTTAAATATTAATGCTGACTGTTAAAGTTGTGTTTATTTTGGGATCATATTGTGTTTTAAATGTATCACATGATGTGGTTTTTTTACTGAAACATTTCAGGGGGAAGTGCTGTCAATTGAAAGCCCCATATCAGACAGATCATATGTTTGTGTCTGTCAAGGTTTTATGTTGACAATCTATTGGCTGGAGATGGGGAAGGTCACAAAGCGCTGTGACCTGTGGAAACACAATCCTGGTGACAGTGGTCGTAAATTCCCCTCCATCACAGGGAGGCCGGAGCAGCTTGTTTCCTCATGCTGCTGTTTTTTCCAGGCTGGGGGCTAACAACACAGCGGGGTAGAGATAAGAGCGGGGTTATTATCCACCTTCAGCCTGTACACAAAACATTTTCACCCCTAGTAACCTCTACTCTTTTATTTGTATCCATCTCTCAGCGTTCCTCAATCTTGTCGGCATGTCAACCTGAACTGCACGTTATCACAAGCACACACAAACAATGCTAGAATCTCTTATACACACACATTCTTAACAGATGTCGTGGATGCACCTGCATTTCATCATGCGAAACACACACGCTGTATATTGTATGGACAGGAGCATGCCTGTGTGAGTGGCGTATGAATGTTGAGGAGTGACAGGTCCTATCAGATGAAAGCTGACGGACACAGATGACTCAATTAGCAACATGGGGATTTGCTGTTTGAATCAGTGATTGATGGTTGATCTTTTTTTGTAAATATGTCTGAATTTAACTTTCTAAAACACAGCTGAGCAGTTTATATACTGTACTTAAGTTACTGAACAATTTATCTGCAGTAGAACATTGGCAGCCAGTAATATACTATAGAGACACTAAAGGACAAATGGAAACATTTGGATGTTTAAAATTTGGATAAAAGGTCACAGCTACATAGCATATTATTAAAGTTTTAAAGAAACCAGAAAATATCTAAATATATTGCATTTTTATTTCAGATGTGTTAAGGTTTAACACTCCTTTAAATATATGTACTGTATGTAAGTCACATGCACTCTTTGATGACATGATCCTGTATTTGTATTATATTTTGAAGCACGTTTAGTGTTTTTCTTGAAATTATAAAATATTGTTTAAAGATGCATCAATAAGGAATTGCATCACCATTCATTATAACTGCAATCTTAGTGTTGTCAACAATTACGTTTTTGAGCCAATTAAAAGTCGAGCGTCATTAACTATATACAGTACACTGCTTATTGCATCATGACTGTTTTTGCTACTTCCAGAGTGTTTAAGTCAGATTGTATCCAGGGTTTAACGTATTGTTCATCACAACTGAGATATTCTCAGTCCCCAGTGAGTGTCACTGACACTGCTCATCTTTAGGCGCTGGTATTCAAAAGAGTCCTTTCAAAGACACAGCTGAAGTTCAAACTCGATAAACCTTCAAGACTGTGGAAGCAGATCCAAGGTTTCATCTTCAGTTAGGTTTGTAACAGCAGGTAAAGTATGTGGTCAGCTTTGGTTTTGCAGCTTGGGTGATAATGATCATCTTACACCTCCTCTCTACTCCAGCTGCCTGCCACACAGTTTTCAGGAGAGTGTCCAGCGGTGAGGAGCTAAATTGGCCCCGTAGAGAGACGGAGAGATGGTGAGAGAGATGGGATGGACAGCAACAGCGTTTTATTCTTCAGTGGTCACTTGAGACAAAAGTTTGATAAGATAACCACTGAAGCTGGGTGTCAGTCACATGTTTAATACTGCAACCATATACATATTTCTGCTCTTAAATATGTCATTTCTTTTCACTAGTTGTGTTGACCATCAGCAGTAACTATTACAAATCAATTACAAAACCGAAGGATAGACTGAAATGTGAATCTTGAATAAGTGAAAAAAGTTGTAAAAGACGTTTGTGGCTGAAGTGCCACAGATGCTGTTAAATGCTTTACTCTGCAGGAAGAGTCTGTGGTGACACATGCATCCTTGCTGTGGCAGTTGTGTTTAACCAAACTAACTGTCATCAGGTTCTTTGTATAAAGTACTTTTCACAGTCTTTATTATCAAGTGTGTGTGTGAATGAAGCAGCCAAACAAAAATCACTGAAACAAATTAAGACAGGTAGTCTGATGTCGACATTGTGCTTGTTTAGCCAATGGATTTACCATAAAATCAATGTAAACAAAACATATGTTATAACACCTTCACCCTAATGAATATGAACACTTAGAGTAAAAACATGAACATGACGTATTGATTTCCGAGCAGGTGAAAGCCATTACATCTTCCAAGAGAACAATGTGTAAATGCTGAAAAACAGCATTTTTGATGTTAAACTGTTGACTAAAAGCTTGTTTCACTCAACCAAAAGAGTAACATGGTTGCCGCTGGCGTCTAAGACTGAAAGCATTTAAAGAGTTTAAAGTTCAAAGGAACAAACTTCAGACAATGTTTAATTTCGATATTTTCTGATTGTTAATTTAATAATTGAGGAACATCAATACATGTTGCTTCTTATGTTTTACTGGTTTGGACATAGGAGAAATTACAGATAAAGTCTAATGAATCCTCAAATGGAAAAGTTTCTGGTAGATTTTAAAATAATTCAGTAAAGTATAAAAAAGTAATCAGAAAAGGAACTATACATATTGTATATATTGTGACTTTCCTGTGTGGATTAGTTGATATTTCTCCCTCAGTGGAACACAAAAAGAACTACTTAAAACAGTGCTCGGGTATTATTTTAAGCCAACAATGATAATCTTGCCTGAGAACATTTTCTAAATGGCAGGAAGGATTGATTGTGTTTTTGTTGGTATTTTGTGAGGTGTTTTTCCATTTTCCAGAATACTTATTTGCACGATTGGACTTACTTTAAACTCCCCAGAAAGTGTTGCTTATGGATTCAGCAAGATTCCCAGACGCTGTGGATACTTTTTTTAAAGGTCAAATTCTTAACTATTAAGGAGCGATGAAGAGTGTTTGAATGATATTTGAGATTGAAAGATGGAAAAGGATCAAGACAAAAACTGACATGAAATGAGTTGTAGAAAAATATGTGGAAAGTGTAAAGTCACGCAAAAGTAATACATTTAGGGCAAAAAACATTTCATTTGTAATAAGATACAACCATTTAAAATGTATTTGAATAAAAAGTATGAAACAAGTCAAATGCAAACATTATATCATTACTTTTTCTGAAAACTAGAATCCAAAACAAAATGGATACTTTTCTTTTGCTTAATGGGGACTTTTCTATTTTTTTTGGTAATCTTTTTTCAAATCATTCACTATCACAACTATTAAGATAATGTTTTATTCACGTAAGTTATTGTTGAGATCTGAACAGCGACATTTCTAAAACAAAGGTGTTCGGATACATATTGTTTTGCACACTTCACTCTCAGGATCCATTTTTTCTCTTCTCCCCAGGTATTTCTTCGTGTTAATGTTGAGATAGAGCAATAATGCATGTTTTCACGCGCTACACACCTCTATTTTCCTCGTGTCACTTCCCTTTACAAACACTTAAATTACTGTTGAAGGTTGCACAGTCACAATAAATAATTATTCCCTCTGACGCACATACACACACTTTATATATAGTCTTGTTTTCTCGCAGAGATACACCTATAATCACATGAGAATAGAGGCAAGAATTTTCACACTAAGAGACACATCTCTCGCCTCCCTCTCTCTCACACAGATACATATTTTGTCTCTCAGAAAAGCACATTAATGCACACTAAGCCACAAATATGCAAGAACAAGAGAGCAAGTTTATATGCAACCACCAAGGAGCTCCAACAAGCCGTTTAGGACAGAGAGTGAATACACATACTATACAGAGACGCTGTATGAGAAACCAATGTGACCAGTGTGTGTGTGTGTGTGTGTGTATGTGTGTGTGTGTGTGTGTGTGTGTGTGTGTGTGTGTGTGTGTGTGTGTGTGTGTGTGTGTGTGTGTGTGTGTGTGTGTGTGTGTGTGTGTGTGTGTGTGTGTGTGTGTGTGTGAGAGTACTAAACAATAATTGTGTTCTCCGTCTCACTTTCACTGATCCACACGTGACAAACATACAGGTTCTCTCTCTATCTCTCTCTCACACACAGAAACACACACACATCCATATCAATCAAGCTATTCCATAAATCCGAGGAAGAGAGAGGAGATAGGCAGTCCTGCTCTCATGCAGGTCTGCCAAAGAAAAGCTGTTGGCTGCTGCCAAGGTTGAGCGAGCATATTGCCTCGTAATGGAAAAAGAATGGAGAAGCAGACACTGCACATTGTCTGAAACTCTATCAAATGATTTCTCTGTCTCTCCCTGCACAGCAACTGTGACACAGTGTCTGATAATGGCCGGCTTGTGTGTCTGGTGTACCTGTATGTGTGTGGTTGTGTGTGTGGTTGTGTGGTTGTGTGGTTGTGTGGTTGTGTGGTTGTGTGTGTGTGTGTGTGTGTGTGTGTGTGTGTGTGTGTGTGTGTGTGTGTGTGTGTGTGTGTGTGTGTGTGTGTGTGTGTGTGTGTGTGTGCCTCATTTGGGATGCCTGAATGTGTTTTATGTTTGTGCGTGCCTGTGGTCTCACACCAAATAGTTGTCACAGCAGCTGTTGATCACCGATAAAGACATGTTTTGCCAAACACAAGCCCAGCATAAGAACACTCACATGCCTGTAAAGCATCCATCTTCTCACAGCTGCACTCACACCTCTTTGCTAGAGCCAAAAATGCATATTAATCTGCCAGAGAGGAAGAAATTATCCATATACATTACAACATTTCACAGAAAATTAATTTCTCATCATATAAAAATCTGTCTAAATGGGTTTATGTCGAAATATCAATTTCAATAACACTTTGAGGACCAGAGAGTAGTAGATTTCATATATTGAAGAACTCAAAGGTATTTTTTGTCTATGTATCTGTTAGGCTATGTACCAAAGAAAGGTTTGATGAAAAGTGTGAATTCTTTGCAGAGATATTCACTCCTGACGGATGCTAGGCATATTTGGAAAATCCTACAGACTGCTCCTCAGAAACAGCTGGAGGTTAAGTGTGTTTCCCAAGGGCAGGCAGGCTGGTTGGGCAGGAAAGATTAGTCTTCATGGAAGACCAAGAGCACTGATACAGCTTCCTATATCGAGACAGGTGTAACCGCATTTAAATATGGATGCCAAAAATGGATAAGTATAATGTCACAGACTAGCTCAATATCTATCTATTATGAGAACAATAATCTAGTTGTATTTCATAGAGAACAGACCAAATTATAGAGCAGACCATCAGGAAAGTACCATTGGCAAAGTATGTTTCCAAGCTCCTTGGCAGAAATAGTGGTAATATAAGTATATTTTTATAAATTTGATAATAATAGTTTATGCTTTTGTGATATACCGTGTCCTGTTACGTTAACTTATGTATATAAAAAAGTATTGGTTGTGTGAAAAGATATAGAAATGGTGCGTTTCAACCATTCCCCATCCTTAATGTCATTTGTTGTGTACTAATGACATTTAGTACAACAGTGCACAAGTGTACAGTAAAGGGCAGAATTCAAAAGGATAGTTCTGATCTAAATGTATATGTTCTAATTATTCTTTCTTTACTTAATTTAACATCCACAGATGGATTTTTGATAAGATTTCACATTATCAGAGTTCAATATCATCAGTAATTACGGTTAAAAAGTCAAATTACAGGACTGATTGTCAATGTGTCAACAACGTTTGATGCAATATTCCATTAATACATTTTCTGAACCAGCTGATTTGGTCATGGGGGTAGCAGGCATCCCAGCATGCAGTGTGAGAGTGAAACATACTCTTCATAGGTCACAGTCAATAAGCCATCATTTTAAGGTATACCAATCAATTTCAATAGGTCCGGTTTTACTCTTGACTTGCTTACAGACAGTCAATTTTAACATCCTGAGCATGGCTTATTCTCCATAACAGTGTGCTTCCTTTCAAAATGTATCGGAAATGGAGTATCAATATGAACAGCCCACAATTTCAATCATTCTTTATTATTTATTAATGTCACATATCTATTTTCATCTTGCATACTTTGACATTACACAATTTTTTCAGATATTCTCTTTCCTTTTTAACTATATCAGAATGTTGTCAGTGCCAGCTCTTCTTTTACAAACTTCCATTTCCTTTTAAATAGCCTGGCCCTATATGTTGGACATCTTCTCATTATCATATTATTTGTAATCAATTTCATATTTCCTATGCAAAACATTTAATTTAAAATTGCCTAGGGAGACAAATCTATCTGCAATTTTTCAGATATATTTATTTCCGCCTCCATAATGTTGTATATGCGGGGCTTTGAGAGTGCCTTAGTACATAAATAGTATGCCTTCCCTGTATTTGTACAGTACATCATTCCACATGTATCAAGATGCCATCTCTTTAAAACTGCAGTTTTAATTATTTCATTTAGCAGCTAGTTTACCTGGAACCTTACTTATCTCAGAAAGACAGTGTGAGAGAGAAGAGTGAGATGGTTTCACTGTGGAAACTTGTCAATAATTGTTTTAAGTATAACACTCCATCTAACTGTTGGCATACCTTTGTCGTTGACATTTAGTACCCATTGAGCACGTTTTATCAGCTTCTGACAGGTGCTAGGCTATTAGTATCCTCTCATCTCAGTCACATTCCCACGCTCATCTGCTTCGCTGTGTGTGTGTGCGTGCGTGCGTGCGTGCGTGCGTGCGTGCGTGCGTGCGTGCGTGCGTGCGTGCGTGCGTGCGTGTTTGCATTGGTAGCAGTGTCAAAAAGACCTTGAGTTGTTGGTGTCACTGTCACAGTATAGGTGTGGAAACTGACTTAAAGTGTGTGAGTGTGTGTGGTGTGTGTGTGGTGTGTGTGTGAGTGTGCCAGGCCTAGAGAGATACAACACATTAAGCTGATTCTGTCATCTCCTTTCTCAACTCTCTTCTTCTGCCAACAAACAATGTCCACCTGTGCCAGTCGCCATCACTCATGTCTGTCCCTACATCTCAGTGCAGAGAGGTAGACCAAGGGAAGCACAAAAAGAGAGAGAGAGCAAAAAACTCTATGTGCTCCGAAACATGCACGCACACACACACACACACACACACACACACACACACACACACACACACACACACACACACACACACACACACACACACACACACACACACACACACACACACACACACACACACACACACACACACACACACACACACACACACACACACACACGACATTTCATTAGGGAAGCTTTTAAATTTGAACAAGTCAATACTACTGCACATGTCTGGTGTTGTCCTACATGTGTTGTGTCAATCCTATCGAATTACAGCTTTATTCAAGCAGCCATTGCTCTAGAAATACACAAAAGAAAGAGAAAGCATAATGCATCCCCAGTTTATGTACAGATCCAAAATCAGTTTTTAAAATATTGTTGCATGTCTGTTTTTCTTGTATTTAGTTTGTGGTCAATGCAATAAGCACATAAATCAAACAAAGGTATATCATCCATAAGGAAAGCAACAACAGGAAGTATGAGTCAGAAATAGAAACACTTAAATGTCTTGGTTTTCACCATTTACATGTTTTATTTCAGCATGCGCTAAGGTGCACAGTTTTGATAACATTACTGAAGCCGTGTGCACGAGGTTTCTTGGTCGGTGGAGTGTAAATCATAGCATGAGGAGATAATAACATCACTGTAATCATTATGCGTCTCAGTCCACCGAGAAATTATGAGCCGTCATTGGGGGAATAAAATAAGTGTGCAGCTGTCCAAATAATTACACATCACACATCTTTTTTAAATCACATCAGAGAATGCTTTTTTAGTGTGCAATTGCATAAACTAATATTATAAGGCAGAGAAAATTGCTTGCTCGTTTTTTTCTTGTTTATCCTTCATGGTTTATTTGACTAATCCACGACTAGCCTGCCAGATATCCTGTTACTGTAGACTTCTCAACAGCTTGATAGCTTCCCTGCGGACGGTTTGAAATAACTCTCATTAGGGTAAAATATCACACACACTTCTGTTTTATATTCGTCATGGCTATTTAGGTTTGAGGGCATTGGCTTCCTATACTGTACTCGGAATCTGTGCACTTAACTATCGCTTCCCTTTTTAGAATAACACTGGAAGGCAATGTAGATAAAATACAGTTTTCTTTCACCCGATGATATCAAAAGTGTTGCTCGTTAGATGTTTTGGCTCTTGTTTATGGCTGTTTGGCTTCATCTGTTTCAAGGTTGCCAAAGGACTTAGTAAAACTTGACTTACCTCTCTTTGATTCACACTCTCCTTGCAGTTGGGTGTCGGTCTTTTCTCCATGAAAAGCTCAGGTTGTGCCAGCCTCTCCCCCTAGAGGCGGGTCTGACTGGAGAAGTGAATGGCGGTGAAGGGGAGACAATGAAAGGACAAGAAAGGTTAATTGGTTTTGTTGACCATCTGTCTGCTGAGGAGAAGGTGTGCGGAGACAGCACACCTCAGGTTGAATAGTAAAGACTAGGATTTACAGGCACTGATTGGCAGTGACCACTGTGGTCACCTGTCCTATTAATAGAGCAAGTTCATCTCTCCGATTCATTCATTCTTCCCTTTTATTGTCTCTGTCCTTCCTTTGTATGCCCTTCTACTTCTTTTTTATGCTGGCTACTTTCTTCAACCATCTATTGCTTTAGCTCTTTGTCTACATAACACAGGGTGACTGGCTGACAAAGTATCTCTCCCTCTTTCTCTCCATCCCCATCTCTTTCTCTGTGCCCTGTGCTCTCGCACGGTGAATGAGTCTTAGATATCCAGCTGAGAGAAAAAGAGAAGTAGCTGAGTGATGCATTCAGCCAGTCTTAAGGCACAGCCGGGCAGATTCCCCCAGGGGCGGAGATGTACCTGCGAAAAACTGGGAACCTCTTTTTTGCTGCACTGCTAAGCTCAAAAGTGAGTATTTTTCTATCAAATAAGAGTTCCCACTCAGAGACCGAGGGATCCAGAGAGAAAATAGATCCAGACAACACCTACTGTAACCGCCTTTGACTCGTTTATGTGCGAGCTGGGACATAAAGAAGTCACTTCTGCTTGATAAACTCTGGTTATTTCTGTCAGGCAAGTTGATATAACATACCTTAAGGGCAGCAGACTCAACGTCATAAATACAAAGTGAATGACAGAGCTGCAGCTTTTAGCAATTGAATTATAGCTGGGAATGAAAACCTGTTTGTTGTTATCCTGATAAAACTGGATTGCCTGCTCAGACCTGCTCATGATGACCTTGATAGTTTGAAGTTTTAACGTAGAGTCTGCTGTGCACCAAATATCATGAACAGGGTCACTTAACTTGTCTTTTAATGGTGTTCCCTTCCTTGTTGTATATGTCAGTGTAATGATGAGTAACAATGTATACATATTTGTCATTTAAGTCATGTTGAACTTTTACTGTAGAAAACAAGCAAAGTTTATTTGAAGAAAATATATAAAAGTTTTAATAATAATTTAATGTATTGAGAACCTTTGATACATTTGGAGACATTGCTATTTACTATGAGGAAAATAAATCCTGTTATCAGATATGTTGTGGTGGAGTAGCCAATAAATGATGTTGGACACTTTATCTTTGTTGAAAACACTAATCAATAATGCATTACGCAATTCAGACACTTTAGAAAACACCACAGGGAAGAGACTGCAGTGGTAAACTGTCAAGGGTGACATACACTTTTAATATCGCACATTTTCTGAATTACACAATGCTGCTGTTGTTAATGTCTGCACAAACTGCACCGTTTAATTTTGTGCAATTATCTGGCCTTGTGCTGCTCTGCCAGTGCGGAGTACAATCAAAAGGTACATTTAAACATAATTAACAATGTTTGAACAAAGGTTTGTTATTCTTGTTTTCATATGAATGTGTAAAAAAGAAAAAGACTTCATTGAGTGGTAATTTCCCTCATGGCCTAGTTTCATTTCAAATGCAACATTTAGAAAAACATAAATGTAAATTAACTGCTGACTAATTTAATAACCAATGCACCAAATATGATTTCTGCAATGAACTCATCTAAAGTAGGTTAATGAGTTAAATAAACTATTGAGATGTGAATATACTTCATCCTACATCTTCTGTCTTATTATAGTCCGGAAACGTACAGAAAATGCTGTTAAAACACTCCTTTTTTTGGCTGATTTTCTTCAATTATGATGTTGATTGCAGCCATGCACACTTTAAAAATGGAATCCCAGGTGTAGATTTATATCGACCTAGTGACATATAGGATGCTCCCAAAGGATAAACAGGGATGTCATGCAAGCACTCATTTTAAAGTTTTAAAGCTGTTCATTATGAGCTGCATTTATGTATAAAATATTCACCTTTCTAATTAACTCCTATCAGGGTCAATGAGTCAGAGCAATGTATTTAATGAACAACAGCCTGAAGGCAAAACATAAAGAAAGGTGATCAATTATAAAACTGCCTGACAAATGCAATCAATATACACTTGTCATTTAGAGGGCATCAGGATTGCCTTTTTAGCACTGGGTAATCAGAAGGTGACAGTAGTCAAATGAGTAAAAGACATACATAATAGTAGAGAAGAGGATGAAGATAGTTAATGTAGTTTCTGTTGCTGTGTCAAGCTTTCCATTCTAGCAAGAACAAATATTTATATGTTCAGAGAGACGGATAAATGTGGCTCCTTATTTCTGGCAAATGACTGTAGATTTGAGTGAAATTACAATCGTTGCTAGCTGATATTGGCAGGTATAATTATCTGGCTTGTACTTGACTAATAAACCTAAATCACACTTGAGATAAAAACAGCAGTATCTGAAGAAGAAACACTTTCTGAAATCCCAGCCATCTCAACAGAAATAGCTCTGACTTTTCAAATGTCAGCTGCTTTTATACTTGCCAAAGTTGGCTTTTGAAGTAGAAGTAATTATGCATGTACATTTCTAACATAATATGACATTATTCTATTAAAAGACATATGAGAAGAATTTAGCATTTACAGGCTGGAAAGCTGTCAAACTCTTACAACCCCACCCACACAGTTTTTATTCCCTTTTGACAACTAACAAGGCATTTCTTCTTATGTCGGACATTTTCTTTTTGCAGATGAAAAGGAAATCTTGGCAGCACGTATGATTACGTTTTAATAAGCCCACCTAAATATCAGATAGAGCAATGAGCATTTGTTTTAAATGCCACATCCAAGACTGGTCACTGACTCTGGGGATTTAAACATTTAAATAAATAAATAATAGTACCCTATGCTACCATTCAGCCAGATGCATGATTTAGATGAATGCAGGGGCGGACTGGCCATCGGGACGTTCGGGACGAATCCCGATGGGCCGGTACTGAAGTGGGCCGGTCGAGAGTCCCGGGCTGATTTGTAGTCCCAGTACGCCCCTGGATGAATGTGCATATTAAACAGTAGCTTAATGAAGTGTCTTTATATATTCTCCAAGAGATGCAGCACTAAAGTAAAATGAAGATCTTTCCTTTTATTACAGTAAATTATTCATTCACTTCCTCCATTTCTCTTCTTCGAGAATCAAATAAGACAATAAGAAGTCTGTGTGTTGTGTCTGGGTCAGATTCACCCCAGGGATCATGCCGACTGAAGATTGTTTATTGTGTGTTTTTTTTATTAATATTGCTATTGACTTGTTTACATCTGGCTTCGCAGTGATGACTCATTAGAGTTGATGCAGCTGTCAGTAGCTCTGTTGAACACATGTCATCCTACTGTCAATAGAAGTGTCTGTTTTCTTATTTCTGTAATAAGATGTGTTTTTGTGCGTCCTTAGGTGTTTTCGACATCAGTATTCAGTCTGTCGGCATCTTGATTTGGCTCGAGAGGGATTAAACAACAGATTAAAAACCTTTCGCCGGATGATTAATAATCTTCTACCATCTCTCTAAAAGGCAGATCGGTGCAGCAAAATGACTGATCAAAAACAACGCCGATCTCCTCTCTGGATAATGTTTGGTTAAAGTTTTAGCAACTAACGCCACTGCATTAAGGTAAGGAAAATATTTTGTATACTTTTGAAAGAAAAAAGTGAACTGCAGGTAGGACACAGGGACCAAAACAGACACATTTAGTGAATACAACTTATACTGCCCTGCCTGTTATTGAAGCAAATGTTTTTCTCACCCTTACGTCTAGGATCTTTGCTTTGGTATTTAAAAAAAAAATCACACTTCCTCCTCCTTTGCTGGCAGAGGACAGTGAGAAGTTGCCATCTGTGAACCTTATCACAGGTTATCTCAAGCGTGTGGAAAACAACCAATGCTGCCATGTTTTTGATCTCATCATTGCTGCACTTTCTCTAGCTCTCACATAGAAAACCACTGTAAATGCATGACCTCCCTTCAGGAAGCATGTTGAACTACCCAAGCAGCATCCAGCCGTAACCCAGAGCAATCCAATTTTGACACATAAAACGAAAACATGAAACAGGTCTGTAATTTCATCAAGTGCTACGATGCGTGGGGCTCCTTTCACAGACATGGATTAAGACTAATCCTCGACCAGAGCATCGCTTTAAACAGAGATATCCACTCAAAGGAACTAGGATTAATCCACAAGTGACATCATGCTTTTCATCACACGTAGAAAGCTACAAATATTGTTTAGAGATTAGCCTCTGTGGTAGGTTCATATCTGACTGGTACTTAAACTATGGATACGGACAGGAAAGGCTACATTCTCTGGTCTTCACAAACCAAGCCGTACACACACACAAGTCATATTAAAGAGTAGTCTCCTTGTTGTAGTAAACTGAAGTGATGCATAGATGCGAGTCTCCTTGGTTGCTTTTTAAATGAGATATTTCACTTTGAACATCGTACTGTACACTGTACTGTATGAGAGTGTGTTTCACTTCACAGAGTTTAGACTCTGGCTTGGGAGAGCATGTGTTTATCCTTGAAACTAACTTGGTAAAATATAAGAAACAGCAAAAGACGGTGCTGAGGAAATGGATTTAACTTGCAGGGTTTGTACTGTCACACCAAGTTTGTGTTTACATGATTCAGGTAATTCATTTCGTTGTACTGTATTTTTTCTCTTTGCAGAAAGATTTGGATTTGTAACATTGAGTGAAACATCAAAAAGGGAATGTGACTTTTTATATTTCAAATGAAAGTGTTTGCTTTTGGGTCTATATTCAAGATCGAAAGCCTTTAAAAAAGGAGAAAAGGGAAAGTACTGAGTATGTGTTCAGAATGTTATTTTAACATATGGATATTCATATCTCTTTATACATGTTCAGGTTCCTGATTGTCTTCAGTAAACTCAACATTTGAGTATGAATTAATTATGAAAAAGTTCTTGCAAACAGGATGATCAAAAAACTGCTAATAGTGTTAACATATTCTCTTAAAACCAGGATAAAAGTGTTCTGAAACATGTAAAATGTTTCAGTAATATTAAAAGACATTCATACATGAAGAAAGCATAAATACAACTTCCTCACAATATATACAAAACATAAACTGATGAAGAATGCAGTCATAGAGTAGATTATAACTCCATATTTTCCCATCCGTGTGAAGCTCAGTTTCCCTCATATTAGGGTTTTGCTGGAGAAAACGACACATAAAAGAAAATGAGCACTTTGCTCCTCAAGAGCTCGGTGGTTAACTACATCTGTCAGAAACATAAAACTGAGGGGAAGTTGAGAGCTTGAAGTTGGACTAACATGGAAACGGAGGAATGTATTTCAGCTGATGAAAGGGAATGCTTTAATACCTGATGGTGCTAACTCTCTGTAATTGACCCCTTATGGCAGCCCTCCCTCCATAAGAGGATGATCTCCAGTGAATTGTAAGCGCTAACTTTACTGGAACTGTGGGATTGGCAGTAATCAAGTGTGTGTGTGTGTCTGTGTGTAAGTGAGAAGGAGTAAAAGGAAGATGTTAAGCGCTTGTGGCTGCCTATAAGAGCATCTGCCATGTAATTCACATGTCACTGAAATTGTCAAGCATTTTCGGATTTAGTTCCAAAAAAAGATCCCTCTATGAACATGAGCATGAGTGGTGCAATAAAACTCCAACGCGTAAAACCTGTCAAACAACATTGCAGTTACAAGCTATATAAATAAGACCACAAGCAATTGAACATTTTCAAAAGGTTATATACATTTCAGAGATATGTTCATTAAAATACTGTCATTAAATAGTAAAGGTTCCCACAAGCAGTCATAAACCAAGCTTGACCTAACCACACATTACTTAAAGGGTTAGTGTGTAGTATTGAGGGTTAACTATTGGCAGGAAACGGAATATAATATTCAGAACTATGTTTTTATTAGAGTTTATACAACTGAAACAAAGAAGGCTTTTATTTTCATTACATAACAATGAGTCCTTTCGAAGATACACACCACGTTCTGGCTCTGTAAAGGGCCTTTATCATTTTTACATTACACGTGAAGAGTAAAGCTTTTCAAACTGTGGTAATACAACCCTGCTGAATTGTATTTTTTTCAGAGTAACGTTATGGTATGGAAGGCTCATGACAGCGAGGTAAAGGTACTGAAAGACACCACTTTTGCACTCAGCACCTTACCGCGGCCTTGTTAAGGGAGGGGTATTCAGTTTCAATCTGCAAACACAAGACTAAATGGCGACTGAATATTACACACTATCCCTTTAACACGAGTTCACACAGACAACTGCACTGCAGTAATAAATACAAAATAGTCCCTTGTTATTACCAGATATGTCACATCGGTACTAGATGCTCAGATTGTCAGCACTTTCCGACTTTGAAATGTTGAGATATTTGGGCCACTGCAGCTCAGCAAACTACCAATAATTCTAAATATTCCAGTTCTAGTGTCATGTGTTTTATTGCTTCAATGCTAACTTCTTTTGTAAATGTCTTAGTTTTTGTCACTTGAAATGTGATTGACATATATGTTCAACTTTCTTCATTTCAAAATAACCATAACCATATCAGATGGTTTTCAACAGCAGTTAACAGTACAAGACTATACTTATGGGTTCATCCACTGATAATGATGAATGAAAGTCCACACTGTGGCTCAGCCCTTTTTCTCCTCATACAGTTGGCATCTGATCTTGGGAGCCACGATATATTTGATCATCAATTCATTTACACCAATTTATTCATGTACAAAACGGACGCTGTGAGTTCATGACAGAAACCTGCAGCTGTAAAAGCATCATCAAATTACCATTATTAGATTTCAACCCCTTTCAAGCGGTGTCAATATTAGTCTCAATACCATTGATATTGAAATTGAAACCCCTCTGTAATAAATGCCAGAAGAGCTTTTAAGAATTTATGAACTTGCAGGTGCACATTTCCACTCGATCCCTCCTTGTTATCACTCCACCTCGAGTTGAAAACGAGGTGATAGGTTGTTCAGCGGGTTGTCAGAAAGATGACGAAGAGGACCAAAATAGGAAAACTGTAAATTAGTCACCTCATTAAAACAAGCCAGAAAAAATTATAACTTTCTCATTATTTCCTCCTCGCCCAAGTAACATGTTTTTTTCTTAATCAGCCAAGGTTTTTGTTGGTTAGTGATTGTCGGGGGAATTCACTGCTGGTTATGGGCAATTACTTAGTTGGCATTCAATAAGGAAGTGAAGCAATAAAGTGGCTTTGTGTTAATCCAAGATTATTTCTCATGAATATTAGATCAAGGAGGAGGATTTCAAATTGGGAAGATGTAAAATACTCACTCGAGATTCATCACCAAGTAAATAAAACTCATGAGAGGAGGATGTGCAGTTGTGTCTCTATGTGGATGTTGCATGGATTGCTCAGGAAGTCTTGATCATTACTTGCTATAGTCATACAGCTTAAGAAGCTTTTTTCTATATCAAATTTAATTAAAAGACATAAACATAATAATAATGCTATCCCTGACAGACAAATTCATAATTGAAATCCAAAAGGGTTATCTGGGTCAAATAAAATGAGCGAAAAAGGAAGGAAAGGACGAGAAAGACTATAAGAAAGAATAGAGAAAAATCAAATAAACTGCATAACACACTCTCTCCGACAGCATTTGGTGATTTATTCTGTTCCCTCAACTCTCCCAACCAAAACACATCACACTCAACAGCCTCCTGTGCGAGATCATCATCGCATAATTGGTTTTAAATCAAGAGGAAGAGCCTTCTGCCCAGCGGGGGTCGGGATCAATCATGGGAATCAATGACAAAACACTGAGATAATGTCTCTTATATCACATTTCTCAGCCAGGAGGGGGGCCCGAGGAGCCGACCTCCGTAAACCCGGGACAGTGAAGGGTGTTTTCTCTGTCACTCGCCTTAATTGGTTTATGTGTGATTTACTGAAGGGGATATTTATTGCATTCTCACAATATAATTCTATATATGAGCAAAGGAAAGTGTGTTATGGTGGATGAAACATTTCTGTCACCATAGAAGAGAGCAATGTAACTGCATGTAATAAAAACATGGAGTATAAGTCAGAGTTCACGCAGCGCATGTCCTTCCTGTGCCACAGTGTTATGACAGCTAATTACAGTCATCCACCAAAGGAAAACTTCTGCTTTTGTTCACAGGATGGTTAGGAGCTAGCCAACGTTTATATAAATCAGAAGGATCATAAAACATATATGTAATCCAAGACTGTATTGTATGAAACATGGCTGGTTTCGCACATGCAGGAAAACCGTTAAAGGGCTAAACTGAAATGCAACATCAACGGCAGGTTGGTGTCAATGCCACAGAAAGAGGATTTTTTTTTTACTGATAAAAATGATACTAAAACTCAAAAGGGAAAATAAAGAAAGCCTAAGTAAAATGAACAATTGAAAAGTCTCTCAGTACGCTTTCCTTCTACCAAAGACCAGTTTTCCAACTGTTTTAGCTTTAGCTTAACTGGAATAGGCTGAGCTAAACAGGTCGAGCATTAAAACAAGACTTAAAATGTTGGGAAAATACTGCTAAAAGACAGAAAATGCATCGTTTAGGACTGTACAGTATAAGATAATCGTAAGAATGTGGAATGTGTGTGTCTGGTGACTAAGTTTGTCCTTTGGGATGATAAACATATCTTCCCTGGAGCTCCTGCACTCAAGGACGGCCGTTGTCCTTAACAAAGAAGACATATAGTTTGAGCACTGTCTGCCTACATTCTGATTGTGAAACGCCCTCTCTCGCATATAATACATATAAGAATAAGGACACTATTCGGGGAACTAGATGTACCATATTGCTGTATGTGATGACTACTTCCATTCTTGCAGGAATAATAAATACATGTTTCCTGATTATTGAAACTCAAGCCGGTGTCGAGTGAGATTTTTCGAACACAAAACCATTATCTAGGATACCAAGATATTTCCGACTTTTAACTAAAGTCATAAACAAGTACACACAGATGCTCTAACTATAATAAAAGGTCATCTACTGCAAGTGAGTTTCAGCTTTTTTTCAACAACTTGAGTGTGTTCAGTCCCTCGTGGCTAAACGACCCTAATTGTTCACACCTGTTCAATGAGCTGATGATCTGCACTGCAACAAAAAAAACACCATATATCACTATATCCAAATGTGAATGTGAACACTGTGAACAAATTAAACATGTTTGTGACCCTTAGTTGTAAATCTTAATCCTAAAAAATGACTGTTTTAACTGTCTTTTTGCCTATTCAACTACATATTTCAATATCTCTGCAAGATATAGGTTTTTATCTGTTTGAAATCAAATTATTAATGGGTTTCTTCGATTGAATGGATGATTATAACCGTTAATGTTTCAGGGAACCATATTGGAACAAAAGTATTCTCTGATTATGTGGGGTTCAAATAATACAGGTTTCAAACCACAAACAATTTGAATGTCAACATTGTTGGGAAGAAAAGCATTTTGATTTGAAGTTTCACCAAGAACTTTTTAACATGATGAGTTATTCATGGCGACCTTTGAAAGCAGCTCTCCGCAATAAACTCAAATAAAACGGCTGAGGAAGAAAAAGAAACCAACCACTATGGCCAGTTGTGACACGAGGCAACTAAATTGTGTCCTTTAAATGGGTCAAAAACCTACTTTAGGTCTTGGTCCACCAAACAAAACGGGAGAAAAATTCCCTGTGAAGCATCCAGGTGTATAATTTCATCTGTCCTTGTTCTGTCAGTGGTCCCAGCTGAGGGTGCTACTGGTCAGAATGTCCTGTCCTAATTACTCAGCGAGCAGGGAGGACCACAGGCCCAGATGCACTGGGACTCCCCGAGCACTGGAGGAAAGGTCCCAGGCCACAATCCACACAGAAACACCAACCTAGACACACACACACACACAGAAACCCAACAACCTGAGAAGAAGTGCGGACTTTCCGAATTGTAAGTGCACTGATATGTATCTGCAGATTTGCACAGAGGCAGTGAGGCCCATATGTAGAGGGACTGTGTTTCCTTCCAGGTCATTAGCCCCTGACTGTCAGGGCGAGCCGGGGAAGACAAGGTGACATGTCGTCTCCAGCTCCGCCAGATGTGCTGCTGACACTTTTCTGGCCCAATGTTTGTACCGAGGGCTTCTCAGGCACCATAATGAAATAATCTCTTACTTTCTTTGAAGTGAAGAGGCTCTGTGGATATAGCTTTTAGTAGAGAGGGCATTCACACTTCATGAAAGACAGTGATGAAAGGTACTTTTTACAAATGTAAGAAAGAAAAGTGTAGAGACAGTGTCCCGAATGTAAAGAAAAGTTCATAGATAATGGCCTAAATGTAAAGAAAAGTGCAGATAATGGGCCTGCAGAAGAAAAGTCTTTATCAGTCCTTATAAGCAATACTGCTGTAAATGAATCCATTAAATTAAGCTTGTATTAAAGGGGACCTATTGTGCAAAATCCACTTGTTCATGTCTTGTATACATAAACATGTGTCCCCTCTGTGTAAAGAGAATCTGAAAGTTTCAGGACAAAAGATTTGCTCACTTTTTGTCCTGATCCATTTATATAAAAATCTGTCTGAAAATTAGCTGATCAGATTTTGGCCACTTTATGATGTTATAACGATTGTTTGGCTTGTGTAACCATTAGCCAATAACCAACCAAGGTTATCGCCCCCCCCAACCTTATCACCTGAATCTCCTCGTAGAGCAGCATTGTGTTCTTTTTAACCAAATATCTCGCAGAGGGGCGTGGGGAGTGGCTCCTTATTTTTCATCTAAAGTAACAGACACAGAATCAGCACTTTTGAAATAGGGCTGAAACAGAGGGGTTTATGGGATGCTACAATGCATGATATGTTTGGTATTTCAAGCCAAACACTTCAGAGATATGTTTTGTATATATCTGAGACCTATAATATATTGATGAAAAACAGTATAATACGGGACCTTTAAGATCTGTTGTCTCTGCTCCATCTTCCCTTTTCTTCTTCGCAGCTCTCAGCGGTTCGCAGAATCGTCAGTGTTATATTAGCTTGGAAAACATAGAAGTCAACACCATGTCAATGTTTATCTACGTTTACACCTTTTTCAAGCTTTTGATAGCTTTCAACAGCTGAAATTCAGAGTCATGAGAGGACAAACAACACTTCAATTCCACACTTGTCATCTCCAAACAATGGCTACTGAAACACTGTTAATGAAAAATCAACACCTAGGCTATAACACTGGATAATTTGTTGTGCTGTGTGGATGTGCCCACATATTGAAAATCAGTCATGATGCTAAATTGTGGCTTTAAGGACTCTAATAAGTCCTTTTAACGGCACACTTTCAAGATCTATTTTCTTTCATATAGATAAACAAATGTACTACTACCGGCCAAGTCACTTTTCAAAACAGATCCCTCATCTAAAAGTGACTAAGCAAGCTGACTAAATATTGATCAACAAAATTCAATATTTTAACTTCAGTTCTTTAAGTTAAACACATAACAACAGGAGTTCGGGTATTTTTCAGGTTGATTTGATATGCGTGCAACACACAGTCCTCCCACTCACTACAGGTTTACTGATCAAAACAATGTGAGAATGTAATGCTTTCTACTGAGTTAATGCAATGCTTTTGATCAAATGTTTTTTGTTTATGGAATTGACTGATACCAACAAACAAAATATGCACCACTCTCAAAGTAAAAAATCATAAAATCAATGCGTATTGTGACATTTATCATATTTCCCCCGCAGTGTATGAAAACAAACACTCAGTCAGTGAATTACATTTGAATTCAAAGATGCTTAAACAGAAAACGCCAACTACTTTGTGTGAAGTCTGCATGCTCAATCATCACTACTTCATGGTGTTTGTGATGACATTATTTGGCAAGATATCTATAAGGAAAGCTCCCCTGGCTATTGGCACATTTCACCATGTGCATTGATACAATCATTATCCTGCTGTTAAAGGTATCTGGATATCACTGTATGAGTGTCTGCATCACAACAAAAAGATGAGGGCTTTTTACCCAAGCAGTGAGGACAGTCTTCTGTTTTCTGTCCACAAATCAGACCAGAGAATAATATTATGAAGAACACTTCAAGGTGCCTTGGTGCCAGCTCTGGTGGATAAGTCTCGGCCACTTAGGCACGCAGTTTGTGTTTGCAGTTGACACGTTTTATAATTTCCAAATTCAAACAAAGTTAGCCAAACATGCAACATTTTTTACACCAAACCGATATACGCATTCAGAAAAAGATAGATATGAAGGCAAAAATGTTAGCTGGCTCCTGCAGGACAGTGAATGAATTGAGAGGAGGATGCATGGGGAAAAGAGAGCCACTGGTGGAGCAAATTTGGCTTTGGTTGTACTCTGGGCTTCATGCTGCTGCCTCTGCTCTGGAGCTCAGTTGGCTGGTGTGGAAGAAAGGACAGCCAAATCCCCCGACCCAGGACAAATAAGTCCCGCTAACTGCAATACCCTGCAAAAAGTGACAGAGTCAACCACTACTTTTTGCTGGAAATTAAATGTATTATCAGAGGGAAAGGTTATGATTACCTTTATGAACATAAAGCTCACTGACTGTCTAACATTGAAGTTGATGTGGTATTAAAAAAAGTGCTCGATGCTTTCGAAATTGTCTAATACAATACGTCCAAGCACGCCGCCATCTTGCGTCCATTATATGTATATTTTTGTATAAAGACAATAAAGGATTTCTGCTCTATTCTATTCTATAATAATGTTAAACACTTTTTTATATTATTTCTTCAATTTTCAAATGTTTTTCCCTCACTGAAAGATGATCTAAAGTTTAAACCAATCTGTTAAAGTTTTGTTAAAATGATTTGGCCAACTGATTTATGAGAACAAAGTGCTCTCACTTTTAGCTTCAAATAGTTTCAAATGACTGAAGTATGGCATACTTTTTTTATAGGTACATTTGGGTTTAACAGGCTGGCAGAGTAGAAGCTTTAGTTTTGCACCATTAGAGGCGCATCAGTAGCTCTTGATGGGAAGCACATTTTCCATTTATTATGTGATGAATCTGTTTCAACTCTGCAAAAGTTGTTTTATACTTTCACTCTCATGAGATAGACTTATACTGTTTATAGTTTGATGCAGTTAACATTGCCAACTTTCTTATGACATAAGTGTTGATCTCCCTTCAATCCCTAGGCCACAATTAGAACGTTCTTGAAAAAGGCGCAATGACAGAAGCATGACATTGAGGGTGTAGAAATGCAACACCTTTACATATTGTGGGGCAACACAGCCTGCATGTAAAAACAGAAATCACTTTAAAACCACACACGCAGTAGACCGAAAGCCAACAGGCTGTTTTACAGACACACACACTCACACACCAAGGGTCTGCAGAGAGCCTTCTAACAAAACTGAGCAGCAGACCTGCACCTACACACACAGATGCACAAACACAAAAACATTGACTTTATCCCCAAATACACCTCCCCAGTCTCACGCACACCTGTGCAGTTGTACACAAACCGCTGAGGTGTGTGTCTTCCTCCCTGGTTTTCTTCAGGTCTAATTAAAGAGTGAGCTGCTCACCAGAGGGGCTGATGACACATAAGGGTGTTTAATTAATATTCGGAACATGCCGTGGCAGTGTTATGGGAGAAACAGGAAAAGTTAAAGCAGGATGAGTTATTTGAGGACAATTATCAAGCAGATGAAAGAGAGGTGTAATATATTTGGCTATATTTGATTAAAAAGAGAGAAGTTTGCAATGTATTGAGGTCATAACATCAACCTTAATGCTCTGATAAGAGTAAGAGTCTTCAGCATGCTCACGCTATGTGAGGCTGTACTCAGGCACAGCTGTGATGCGAGCTAAATGCTAACGTCAGCTTGCTAAAATGCTCACAATTACAATGTTAATATGCTGATATTTAGCAGTTTTATGGTGTACCATGTTGATGTCTTAAATTAGCATGCCGACATTTTCCAATTAGCACTGAACAAAAGAACAACTGAGGCTGATGGGAGTGTCATTAGTTCGGCAGGTTATCAACAGTCATAGAGTATTGGGCAAAAGGAAATTGGCCTGATGGGGAAAGATGAAAAGTCACAGAAGTTAATACAGTTGATCCTGAGGGGAATATTAAAGTCTGTAACACACTGTGTGGCAATTCATCCAAGAGTTGTGGAGATGTTTCAGTCTGCACCGAAGGGATGGATCGTCCAACCAATGGACTAACATTGCCACTAGCAAAGCAAAATACCATCCTCATCAGCAAACTATGTGAAACCAAATGTACACATTAAACAATCTACTATACCATTTTAAAGAAGCACTTTTGGAAGAAAATAAGCTAATCAATTATGGATAAGACATCAGCAAACAACGTTCTATTATCACCTGGCAGACATGAAGCAACAAGACATTCATTTAGTGGGTAAAAGCTAAGGACTACTGCAAGTTGGGGATAATTCTCTCACGATTTGCAACTACAAGCAACCTTGTTCATATAGTCACTTGATTTACTGTTAATCTAAAAAATGTTGATTTGCAGAGCTTTAACATGTTACACTACACAACAACACCCGGTTGACATTTGACCCAAGACACAACATAGAGACCTTAAAACCATGATGATTTTCTATGTCAAATGTTGTCTTCAACGCCTGTTCTGTTACTTTGTTTTCCCGGTGGGAGCTATCGCCCTCACTGAATGCAACAAAAGTATAAAACAGTAAAAGTGAGGAAAAAGGAAAATGGTACAGTATGTGAGGAAAAACACAGAGATTGAATTGAACGAACAAGAAGGAGAGAAAAAGAGAAGGGATGGAACAAAAATGAAAAGAGAGAGAGCGTGTAAAATCACTCATGACCAGCAGTGCAGTAGAGGAAACTGTGTGGTGTGGCTAATGAATTGTTCTGCAGGAAGCATTTTCATTTGTGTGCTCACACAGCACAAAGCTATTGGAGGGGAGCTGTGTGTGTGTGTGTGTGTGTGTGTGTGTGTGTGTGTGTGTGTGTGTGTGTGTGTGTGTGTGTGTGTGTGTGTGTGTGTGTGTGTGTGTGTGTGTGTGTGTGTGTGTGTGTGTGTGTGTGTGTGTGTGTGTGTACTGCAATTGCATAAAGCTTGGGATGAAGGGGCTGAGCTTACACTTTAAAGCCACCATCCCTCATTTATGATTATTATTTTTTTTAACAGCGTGAGCAAAGCTTATTTTGTGATAAATACTGGATTATTCAAAACGCTAAACATTGCCAGGCACTTTATTTAAGGTTATGAAAATGTTTCCTTAAAAACACTGTGCCGAAATGCAACTCCATAGAGCTCTTATTTACTGTTAGTCTTGTTTTCAACCTCCCATATATGCTTAGTTCATTCTTCTACATAACCTTCACTTATTTTCTTTCTGGTGATAGCATGTTCTATTTCATCCTTACTGACCGCCAGAGGCGGTGCTTTAGCACTGGATATCTTCTGTCTCGCGCATGCGTAGGTCGAATATTTATATCAACAAAGTCACGTGTGACCTCGTATGACCCCGGAAGGCATAAGTTCCGGTGTTGTCAACGAGTTCAGTTCTTTTTCATCTTCTCGCTGCGCAGGTTACTACTTTTTGAGTAGAAGCCAAGCTAGCTTATTGAAAATTCGATTCTAGCTCATCGCTACCTGTAGCCTTGCGATCGTCTCGATCGGAGCTGCGGGCTAGAAAAACGCTCGCCCTCCAAGGGCTGCGACGAGCTGTCCGCCCTCCCAAGGGAGGGGACCGCGGTGTTCACCGCTCGGACCCCAGGAGCTCCGGACCGGTAAAGAGCGGACGCTCCTGCACGTCAGCCGGTGAGATCGCTACAATTTATCGCTGATTGTGCTATCTATTCTCAAGCTAATGAGATAATTGTGTACAAGTTAGCCGAGGGCTCTCGCTAATTTGTTACTGCGCTAGTGAAGGGAGCGTCTCCGCCCCCCTTTCACTGCATACATTTGGTTCCTTGCCTGTTCTATCGTCCAGTTAGCTGAGTGTTTTCGTTCAAGCTAACTGTTACGGCGCTAGTGAAGGGAGCGTCTCCGCCCCCCTCTCACTACATACATTTGTTTCCTTACCTGTTCTATCGTCCAGTTAGCTAAGTGTTTTCGTTCAAGCTAACTGTTACAGCGCTAGTGAAGAGAGTGTCTTCGCTCCCCTCTCACAGCTCACAATTAGTTCCTGTTCTATCCTCCAGTTAGCTGAGTGCTCTCGCTCAAAGCTAACTTGCTACAGTGAAGAGAGTGTCTTCGCTCCCCTCTCACAGCTCACAATTAGTTCCTGTTCTATCCTCCAGTTAGCTGAGTGCTCTCGCTCAAAGCTAACTTGCTACAGTGCTAGTGAGGCGAGTGTCTTCGCTCCCCTCTCACGGCGCACAATTGGTTATTTTATTTAATCGTTTATTTGACAGGGACAATGCACTGTAATGAACACTTAAAACATTTAAATGTGTCAAGCGTAACAGTGCCAGATTTAGCTTTGAGCTATTTTCCATTCCCTCACATAAAACATTTAAGGAAATTACTTTTTACAAACATGGTAAAAAACAAAACACATGATATGCAAAGAGTGGCAACGACATATAAAGTGCATCCATCCTCCAGTTAACTGAGTGCTCTCGCTCAAAGTTAACTTGCTACAGCGCTAGTGAAGAGAGTGTTTCCGCTCCCCTCTCCCTGCACACAGTTGGTTCCTGTTCCATCCTCCAGTTAACTGAGTGCTCTCGCTCAAAGTTAACTTGCTACAGCGCTAGTGAAGAGAGTGTTTCCGCTCCCCTCTCCCTGCACACAGTTGGTTTAATGCCCGTTCCATCCTTCAGTTAGCAGAGTGCTCTCGCTTAGGCTAACTCGCAACGGCGCTAGTGGAGAGAGTATTCCCGCTCTCCTCTCACGGCATAAACCCATTAACTGACTTCATTTTTCTCACCCCAGTTAGCAGAGTGCTCACGCTCAAGCTAACTACTATTGTGCTCACTCCCCTCCACTGCATATTTGTTTCCTGGCCCAGTTAATTACAGTCAGCTGAGTGCTCTAGCTATCGCTAGGTCTAACGGCTCTACACCTGTATGGCTCCTCTTTAACCAGAGGATGGCCATGACCTTTGCCCCTCTTGTCTTGGCCTCGAGCATCTGAGGGAGGGCCTTTCGGAGGACCCGTGCACGAATTGCACCATCATGCCTCGTGCGGTAAGAGCTGCTAGACTAGCCGAGGTTGAACTACTGACTGAGGGTGGCCTTCCCCCTGCACAGTCGACTTCAGCCCAACCTACCCATCCTAGGCGTTGGGCCGCAGAGGCTGCGGGTGCACCGCCCAAGAAGAGGACTAAGCCTGATAGGCTGTCCTCCAGGTTGGACCTACTCACTACTGAGCTAGCCCAGATGAAGTCACTCCTCTTGGCTCTCCATTCTGGTGCCCGTACAGAGCACGCCGCTGCACCCGATCCACCCGTGGCTGAGCTGGTTCTAGATGACGATGTGTTCTCGATGGCAGCTTCAGCCACTCAATTTAATGAGTATGACGGGGAGAGCCCATCCCATGCTTCTGGGCCTGGCTCCTGTACCTCAGCTCATGGTCCCTCGGAGGAGGCAGATGACGGCTCCATGGGTACCGTCATTCGTATGGCACTGGCTCACCAGCAGCTGGATGCGCAGCAGCCCGAAACAGCGCCTGCCAGTGCGTTCTTTAGGCGCACTCCGGCACCCGCCACCCGCACTGTTCCTCCCTCTTGTGAGTATCTGAGGGAGTTACATGCATGCTGGAGGGACACTAAGGCTCTTTACAGTCTTACGTCCGATGGCCGAGCCTTGGCAGCCATGCAGGATGCGGCAAGAGTTGGCCTTGACCACACGCCGGCTGTTGAGCCTACCATTGCTTCCCTCATAGTTTCCCCTGACGAAGCTCTGAGGTCGGAGGCCAGGTGCCCTCGACTCCAATGTCGGGTCACTGATGACCTGCTCACTAAGGCTTACGATGCAGCGGCGCGCATGGGCCGTATAGGCAATTCCCTCTCTCACCTCATGCTCGCCCTCTCAGCTTCCCTGCAGCAGGATGCTCTTAGCGCTTCCTCTACCAGCCTCAGTGACGCCTCATTACAGGCGTTCGCTCTGATGTCTAGAGAGCTTGGGCGCCTGATGTCCACTCTCGTCCATGTAGGAGGACTCTCCGTGCTGTCCCAGTGGAGCCAGGGGAGCTGTTCGGTTCAGCTGCTGTACAGGTGCTCGAACGGACTGTCCAAGCTAGTCAGACCAGGCAACAGTTCTCAGCTCTTCGCAGAGACATGCCCTCCCCTCGGTAGGCCTAGAGGTTCCGCGTCTGCCTCCCGAGGCCGCTCCCATCCACCGGCTCACCCCGATGCCCGCCATGGGCCTTAGCGCCCCACGAGGGGGCCGGCCCGCTACGGTCCTGTTAACTCGCCCCCAAGGCAGCCTCGGTATCCGGTGCCTAACCGTCGCCCCCCCAGAGCCAGAGGCCGGGGGGCAGGGTACTGAGGGTCTGGGGCCGGCTGTTGGTTATTTCTCCCAGCAGCAGCTCAACTACTGGGTAGCTCAAGCTTCAGACCCCTGGGTGGTTTCCACCTTAACCCAAGGGTACAAGCTTCAGTTCCGACGCTGGCCCCCAGTCTACAGCCGGGTCAAAATGACCACCATAAGCGACCCGGCAAAATAAATCGCCCTAAACCAGGAGCTGTCAGTCCTCCTTGCCAAGGGTGCAATCGAGCCTGTGGACCCCATCTCACAGCCCGGGGGCTTCTACTCGACCTACTTCCTGGTAAGGAAGAAAGGCGGTGGACTTCTCCCAATCCTCGATCTGAGGGGACTCAACAAGTTCCTAAAGATTTTACCTTTCCATGTGCTGAGCACAGCGGACGTTCTTCGTACCGTGGCCAGGGGGGAATGGTTCACGTCCGTCGACTTGAAGGACGCTTATTTTCATGTGCCTATTGTGCCTCATCACAGGCAGTTTCTTCGCTTTGCCTTCAGAGGTCGTCATTTCCAGTTCAGGGTGCTCCCATTCGGACTCTCCCTCTCCTTAGACGGTTAATTAATTAATCTGTGCACCATCCCGGTTACAGACGATCCAGGACACGGCTCTCCTTCTCTCTCATGTCGCCCGGCTAGGCCTCAGGGTGAACATGGAGAAGAGTTGTCTGAACCCCTCTCAGAGCCTAACCTTCATTGGGGTGGCTCTGGACACAGTCACTCAACCAGCGAAAGCAGTGTTCTCGCCCCCACTCCTGGTAGACGTGATGCTTTATTCTAGCAGCAGCCGACTGGATAAGCTGTCCTGCTAAAACTTTTTTTTTTTTTCCAGCTAGGTGAAGGCAGCGTTCTCGCTCCCGCTCCCTCTGCTGGTAACATGGGTGTAGTTACATCCCTTTTGTGTTCGGCGAGTAGGAGCGTTGCTCTACTCTTTCCGTTCAGCAGGTAGCTGGTGAAGGCTGTGTTCTCGCCTACGCTGCATCTGGCATTCGTTATTAACTCAACCAGTGAGGGCGGTGTTCTCACCCCCGCTCCTGGTAGACGCGCTGCTTCATTCTAGCAGCAGCTGCCTGGCTAAACTGCCCTGTTAAATTTCCTTATCTAATCCACCTAAGTGAAGGCAGTGCTCTCGCTCCCGCTCTCTCTGCTGGTAACGTGGGTGTAGGACATTGACATCCCTCTCTGTGTTCGGCGAGTAGGAGCATTGCTCTACTCTTTACGTTCAGCAGGTAGCTAGTGGAGGCTGTGTTCTTGCACCCGCTCCCGGCTACGCTGCATCTGGAATTCGTTATCAACTCAACCAGTGAAGGCAGTGTTCTCGCCCCCGCTCCTGGTAGGCGTGTTGCTTGATTCTAGCAGGAGCCGCCTGGCTAGGCTGTCCTGTTAAACTTCCTTGTTTAACCCAGCTAGGTGCGGGCCTGTCCATCTGCTGCACAGACTCTGCTGTGGGACGCCTTGGCGTCTCCCCAACAGGAAGGACCTCTTGTCTCAGTTGGAGGGTCGGATGTGGCACCCCGACCCCTGCCACCTCCAGCAGTGGGTCTGGCCACTGGAGGGCCCGACCCACTGCTGAGCGACTGCATAGAGTCTGTCAGGAAGACTATTCTCAAATGCTAGGGCACCATCTACTCGTAGGCAGTACTAAAACAGGTGGAAACTGTTTTTTTGACTTGTGCCAGGGGCGAAATGAGGACCCAGTATATTGCGCGGTACCTACGACCCTTGAGTTCCTGCAGTCCCTCCTGGACGACGGCCGGTGTCCCGCTACCGTCAGGGTGTATGTGGCTGCTATATCAGCTCAACACGCAAGGGCTGACAACAGCACAGTGGGGAGCCATAGGCTGGTATCCCTCTTTTTAAGGGGGAGCTCTGAGGCTTCGCCCCCTGAATATCCCAAAGGCCCCTACATGGGTCCTGCCCTTGGTGCTGGATGCCCTATGCTCGCCTCCTGTTGAACCTTTGTTACAGGCAGAACTGAAGTGGCTCTCAGCTAAGACTGCTTTCCCTCTTGCCATCACCTCAGCAAAGCGTGTAAGCGAGCTTCAGGCCTTGTCCGTGAACAGCTCGTGTCTGAGGTGGAACTCAGATGGCTCAGGTGTCACCTTATGGCCGAACACAGCGTTCCTCCCTAAGGTGCTGGCACGCTCTCATTTTAATCGGCCTATCCAGCTGGCACGGTTTGACCCCCCATCAGGAGAGGGGGAAGAGAGGTCAAGACTCCTATGCCCGGTGCGGGCCCTTAGAGCTTATGTCCAGACTACCGCAGGCATGCGTCAGTCTGAACAGCTCTTTCTGTGTTACGGTGGTCCGAGAGGGGGCTGTGTGCTCTCAAAACAGCGCTTGTCCCACTGGATCGTGGACGTCATTGCCCAGGCATACAAGGCAAATGACCGTCCCTTGCCACCCAGAGTAAAGTGCCACTCTACCAGGAGTGTCTCCACGTCATGGGCGACCTTGAGAGGTGTGCCCCTGGAGGACATATGTGCTGCGGCCACATGGGCATCTCCGAGCACATTCGCCAGATACTACAGGGTGAATGTTGCCGCCCCTCACCCGCTGGGTGTGGTCCTCCTGCAGAGTCCGCCTAGGCCATCCTTATAGGGGGAGTATTCAGACTTCCTCGTGACTCTGTTGGTATAGGTCATCCAGTGCTAAAGCACCGCCTCTGGCGGTCAGTAAGGATGAAATAGAACGATAGTTACGTATGTAACTACGGTTCTATGAATACTGGATGACCGCCAGAGTTTCTTGGTCACTCTGAATTTCGTGTTTCCGCGAGAAGATTCCATAGAACTGACAATACCGGAACTTATGCCTTCCGGGGTCATACGAGGTCACACGTGACTTTGTTGATATAAATATTCGACCTACGCATGCGCGAGACAGAAGATATCCAGTGCTAAAGCACCGCCTCTGGCGGTCATCCAGTATTCATAGAACCGTAGTTACATACGTAACTATCGTTTTCTCTTGACGTCTTTTTGCCACAAGAAACGGGAAACTCACTGCTCTCCTCTTGGGAAAAAGTAAGTCACATAATGCAGTGAATCATCACAAAAGAGTCAAGGTGCTTTATAAACATGTATTTGTATGTCTTATATTACACTTCATATGCTCCCTCCCCCTGTGTTGTGCTTTATTCACACCATCTTTCAGCACTCTTGTAACGAAAGCACAGAGCAGTTAATTAACTTTCATAAAAACAATCTTAGATTACCGTAGATAGGTCAGATGGGAACGTACAAGTAGAGTATATAAGTGTTTTACACAGAACTATGCAGTACCTACTTAGCCTTGTCTCCGTCTGCCCTCAGGCCTCTAACTCTGATCAGTACAGAATGCAACAATAGTGATTCAATAATGAAAACTCCTAAATCAATTCGGTTTTCAATGTATGGGTCTGTTCTCACTGTCCTGCCAAATAAAATACAGGTGCTGATACAGTTGTCTATACTGTAGCTCGAGAGAATACTCTTTATACCTTAAAGCTTCTCCCCTGCCATTTCGCTGACACAAAGCTTTATTGAATATTGAAGACGTAATGTTTAACTCTCATCCAGGCCGACACTGTCTTCAATAAATGTTTGTTGATTTTCCCGAGGCGTAGCTTTAAAAAAAGCATATACAAGTTATTCAAATACAAACTGCTTCAATTATGTTCATTATGCCTATTATGTTGTAAATACAAATTCATACTACACACACCACACGTATAGAAATGGACTCACACAAATGCTTAAAAGTTTCTCTTGCGAAAACTGTCTTGCCTCCCCTCCCCTCCCCTTCCCACACACACACACACACACATTCTCTCTCTCTTGGCAGCTCTGCCAGGAGGCTTCGAGCCGCTCCATCCTCCTGTATAGCTTTATTTGTTTTGTCATGAAAGCACATTTTTGAAAACTGACACTTGCCGTAACGAGCATCTGTTTTCGCCATCTGTGGGCTATGCAAATTAAGCCAATGAATATTCAGACAGGACTCAGTTTAGAGGCACAAGTCCTCAGGCTCGCTTACAGTTGGTGGAGAGAATCATGTGGGCCATTGGGACGAAGGGGAAAAAAGGGAAGTAAATCTTCCTACCCCTGCTCTCTCTCCCCATCCTTTCTTTTTCAGTTTATGCGAGCATATGCTAAATGAAAGCTCTGCTAATTTGGAACAATTTATGAGCTGACAGACGTCTGCTTTAGTCATCCACTCCCGGGGACATCTGATCTACCTGTCCTGCGTGCAGAAAACAGTTTACTCCTATAGTGCTGTGGGTGTGTCTCCCTATAATCTGTTATTTAGCTTTAACTCTCTGACTTCTTTATCCTTATAGCTCGACTATCCACCTTCATATTCTCTCAGTTTCCTTCCACCTGTGTTTTCTCCTTTCCCCCTTCTTGCTGTTTACATTACATTACATGTCATTTGTTAGACGCTTTTATCCAAAGCGTCTTACATACATTCAGTACTGTCGCCGCAGGAGCAATTTGAGGTGAAGTGTCTTGCCCAGGGACACAACGATATGCTGACTGCAGTGGGACTCGAACTTGCTATCCCCTGATTCGAAGTCCAGCACACTCTCCACTGAGCCACAGCCTCCCCGTTTCACTTCGATTCTTTGTTGCCACTGTTTTTATCACATCTTATTCTTTCTTTCCGCTTCCTCCCACTTCATTTCCATTGTTCAACCTCTTTTCCTCTCTTCACTTTCTCCCTATAGTGAGGGCATTCCATGAATAATTCAAAAGTGTTTCAGGACGATAATGGGAAATTAGAGGTGAGTCTGTGTGTAGTGTGTGTCTGTGTGTGTGTGTGTGTTTGTGCGAGATTAGTTGATTCATGCCAGCCAGGAGGCGACTGTAAAGGGCTCTTTATCCATATAAATTATGTCAATAAAGTGACACTTCTGTTTAAAGTTGCGAAGTGAAGACGAGTGACAGCCGATTTAGTCGTCTCGGGATGATGGAGTAATGATTACCGTTCAGTTGTTATGTCAACATTATCGCCAACTGCCATTTGGGCTATCAGGCAAATTATTTCTGGGGAAGTTTAGCAAAGAAAAATGAGAAAAAGACATGGCTCTCTTCTGGTGCAATAACTGCAGGAGGCAGTTAACTGAGGCCGATTTGAAGGGCTGCTAATGTACTTCATGCTATGGACCTTTACAATGTACAGTATTCATAATGGCTTCTGATCATAATGTTATACTCTAAAAGATGTTTAACTGATTCTTGATTTCTCTAATGGATCTACTTTGTTGTTTAAAGCACCCTTTATATTTCCAAAAGGCACCTACATAGTGAAAGACCACCAATAATACAATATTTTTACTGAGACCTAAAAACAGAAGGTTTAAAAGTAGAAATTCCCTTTCAAATACAATATACTCATACAATATACATCTGATTATAGCACAACCCGGCAAAGTGTAAGAATGGTGATATCAATAGTGTTATCCCCAACAGTGATGATGACAATCATGCAGCATCGAAAATGACTCACGACTTCCCCACAGATTATTTTTCTTGACGTCCATGACTTTGAACACACACAACTTTAAACATGGCGAACCAATAGAGAAATGATATTGTTGGTGCTGCTAGGTGGAACTGTGAAAAAGGGGCAAGGTCAGAGTCATTTTTAACGTATTTCTGACCAAGCATAATATTAAATTGCCATTGTTTGTTAACCTTCCTGTTCATGGAAGTCTAGCACATCCTTCACAACAACATACTGGGTGTTTGGATTGATCAGAGACCAATCGTCGAGTAAACTCTGCATAGAAGTATTTTCACTTTAGTAGCTAAAACTTATGTGTTTACTGTAACGGCTGTCTTGACCCATGGCCAATTTAGCAGCTTATATTGTTTACCCTGCAGCAGGGTAATAGTGAAGTCACTCTCTTCTAAGTCTTTCTTGACTTATGCCCACCAAAATACAAAGATACATTCTAGTATTTTCCCTTTGAGACATTGACTGTTTTAGTTTAGACCAGGGGTGTCAAACTCAAGGCCCGCGGGCTAAATCCGGCCCGGGACCTCATTTTATGTGGCCCGCAAAAGATTGCAAAGAATATAATATACGATACAATTGGTGTAATTGTTGAATATTTGCTTTGAATTATTTGCCCTAGACTTCTGCTTTCAGAGGTAGTTTTTTATGAAGTTATTACCAGAACTGATAATAATCCAATGCAGAGCCAATCATTTTATATAATATATTATTTTATATATTTTATATATGTATATTTATATAGTCTTAAAGTTACAACCGGCCCTTTGAGTGCAACCATAATGCTAATGTGGTCCGCGATGAAATTGAGTTTGACACCCCTGGTTTAGACTATATGGCTGTTGATGCTAGCAGATTATGTCTCTTGTGTCAGCACCTGATATTAAAACTATTTACATGGCTAGTATAGTTTCATAAACTATAAGTCTTGCTTTGCTGATGTTTGCTACACCACTCAGTATCAGAAACATGCAGTAAATTGAAGCAGCAAGCGTAAAAAACATTTTGTTTAATTGTGCGTACAAGTCGAATCACCCTGTAACCCAGTCCTAAAACTGACAAGAGGAATCTATTTCTGTTAGATTCTCAATTGAAGATGAGTCTATTTTAGTGGCTGCTCTGAAGGGCTGTCATTGAAATGTTTTGTGTAATTGTGCATACAGCTCTCTGTGCTACCCTGCTCCTGCATTACCCATGTTCCCAGAGGTGACAGCAGAGTGCATTTCTATCTGCTCTTACTCTCTGAATGGAAGATAACTTTCCTCTATTGGCTGATTTGGAGTGCTGCAGCTCTTCATGCTCCTTCAGGGCTTCATTTAACTAACTAACAGCCTAGGCCACGCAAATCCATCCAGCTGGAGGTGAACCACAGTGCAAGCAGCTGTCAGCTGCAAACTGGCCTCCGTCCCGGGGAATCCCAGGGCAGCAGCAGCAGACAGAGGGACTATCACAGGGACACTGACCGGGGGGGTGACACTGAAAAGCATCTCCTTCTCCCCTTGTGATAGAGGAGAGATGGGGATGAAGAGAGAGCAGTGCTGACGGGGAGATCAATATTCTTGCAAGAGAGAAATGTTTTCAAAGTCAAAATACCCAAAGACTTTATGGCACATGGCTGACATTAACAACCTATGATTTCATTTCTTCAAAAATCAACAGCTTGTGTGGCATTGCTATCAGCTTCATGTCAAGGTGTTGAAATGTAACAAACAACACACTCACACCAATATTCCTCAGTATGCATGCACTGCTATATTTATATGATGTGTTTTTCAGCTGAACGGAAACAAACATCAACACAGCCCCAACAACAGACTGACAGGTCTTATTCAAACCGTATACATTCTACAAGCCGTCAACAACAACCAGCTTTTCCTCTAATAGAACTGCAGGCAATACTACTGACATTTGGACCGCCATCATGTGAAATGTTTGGATGCTTCAGATGCAACAATGATAGCAAAGAAGACATTTGTACTCAAAAGCCAATAGCTGTATGAAGTGCTCGGGAAGTGTGTCAGACATACTTCTTCATACTTAACCTTGTACCAGCGAATGGACATCTGCTCCTTCAAATGAGAGATGCACGTACACTTTCATTACATGAGACAATGATTTCTGACAAGCTGCTTACATCTATCATGTATTGCTTTCCTGCTCCCACATCTGCCGTCTATCTACTACACTTTAAGTTTACTTCCATTAACCCAGGAGATGTCAAGTAAAGATTCAACAGCTGTCTCAGGATGACGACATCACACTAAAGCAGGTGAGACAGAGACATCTGTCAGGATAAAAGGCTTTGGCTTCAGAGTAGGAACACACGTGTGCATACACACCCACACACACACACACACACTTGTCCTCAGAGGTTCATCTCTCAGGTGATGGAAAGAGGGCCTTACCTCCTACTCCACTGTTTCAGAGCCAAAGCCTCATCCATTCTGGCATGAAGACACATGCACACACACATTTTAATTGTTTTTGTTTCACATAGCCTTCTCTCACAACCACATTGTGTCCTCAGGGTGAAGGAGTTCCAATACGAGGTCCATAACAACCTCTGGATGAACCTCTCAGGCTTCCATACCTTTCTCCCATAAAGCTGTGCATAGGCCTGCAGGCTGCGCTCGTAAAAGAAACCTGGCAGTGCGACCTCATCAGTGCCACAGTCACAGAGCTGCACATACAGCCACCATTTAAAGTCTCTTCTTTTATATCTGCAATACTGCACTGCTGTCATAAACACCTTCAACATCACACGAGATGCCAAGGCAGACATCAGAAACAGATTACATTGCATATTTTAGATTCAAATGGTTTTGGAAAGAAATAGGCCTTGCGAGACTCGCTGGCTGACGACATTTCCTGAACTTTAACATTTAAAGGCCAATGAGTAACCTGAACAATCTAGTGAGAGTTTTGCAAATCTAGACAATAATATTTTTAAGCAGAAGGGGGCAGCTTTTTGTTATCGTTTTTGATGGCGTTTTGCTCGCCTAAAGCGCTCAACATCACTAAGCATCATCTGCAAAAAGGGCTCTGTCCAATCAGGGACCAAGACAAGAATGACAAGAAATTAAATGTTTTATTTTGTATTCAACCGTATAAAGAGCAAATATGTGTTGAGTTTTTTTCATTATTATTTAACCTGACCCTTTTTATTTTGTAGTGTTAGTGACCCAGTTTACCCAGTTTATTCAGTTCAAAAGGATTTCCAAAATGTGGCTGTTTTTCATGCTGGGGTGCAGGACACCCCTCCCTTTTTCTGCTCAGTAGGGAAAGACAGCCGGCTGCATGTGTCCCATACTTTATTAAATATCCAACTGAACTACTCAGGAAGACAAGCGATACAAAATGATCTCGTACTGTCACTCAGGCATTAAATCATAACTTCTGTTAGAGATTGGAAGAGCTGAGAGAGATAAATAAATTATACACCAATATAACATTAATTCCCTGGTATGACAATCATTTAAATTCAAAATGTACATTGTCTTACATTGATTCCCATCAATGTTCATGTAAAAAAGCTTTCAAAGCGCATCAAGAGATTACCAAAAACCAAATTGCCTCATATTTTCCTCTCTTTCACAATCATGATTTAAACATAAAACCACCACATGAGGATATTTCTGTAAGAGATGTATATTCATGCACCCTCGGCCTATCTGTCGGAGCGGAGCTCATCAAAATGTGTCAGTAATTAATCTAATAAGCTAAAACATGATTTTACTGAACAGTACATTAAGTCCTTCCTCATCTTTTTTGTTCTTACTGAGTGAAGCAGTGGCAAGGAGCCTGGTTATTATTATTCAAAAGTACATTATTCATCGTTTAAAATCTTTAAAGCTTTAGATGAATATAGATGAGACCCCCGTGAAACTGAATTCAAATGCTGCCATCCTGAGAGGGATGCAATCCACTGCAAAAATAAAGTGTCCCCGTCTTGACAATGATTTTATAGTATTGCACTTTAAAACATCTGCAAAGGATGACAAGTTATTTTTTGCAGTGTATTTCTCCATTCCCCAGTTGCTGGATCAGAGGTAATCTGCATGTGTCACAGGTCCCACTTCATATTTTTAATGATGCAAACATAATTAGCATTTAGAGATGTTTAAATAGAAAGCTTTGCCCCTAGCGTCTATTGAAATTAGACAAATATCCCCAGTCAGCTCCTGAAGGTATTTCTTCTCTTCTTCTTTATTAATTATCCCCCCACCCCCCTTTTGCTCCATTTACCTCTTTCCCTACCTTACTGTTTCACTGTAAAATATATGATAGGAATGAGTAAAATCAGACAATGTTTCATGATTAACATTTTTTATGTTAATGAAAAAATATAAATGTTAAGATCTCAGAAAATCTGTAGTTTTTACTGGTCTTACACAATGCTTCTATTACTTACTGACACAGACTTTTAAATGCAATGAAAAAATCAAATAATTTGCTTCGCCACCAACCTTTATCTATTGCTATTTATTTTATTGAAAGACCCACAAGTGGCATAAAGGTACTTCATGTGTGACTTTTCAAATATTATTTTTAGTTTAAAATTGGAGCTGTAAGTTTCCACCAAAGACGTATTAGGGCGGCAATGTGTTTGGCTCTAATTTCTTCTTTTTCCGGCTTTGAGAGAATGTTCTGTGACATTCTCTCAGAGTCATTGCTATTTTCACAAGAAACAATTAAAATAATGTTGTCATTGTTATCAACTTCACTTCCTACCCACACATGTTTAAAATAACTGGTAGTAACTTGACGTGCATTGGCCTTGCATGTGTGGTTTCATTAAATTAAAAACGTCTATTTGTAAAGACAATGCGTGAATGAATAACAAACCCTGAAACTCCATTTAAAAACAGAGTTGAAGTGACAACAGGTTGAATCTCACTTGGAAATGGGCCCAAACATAGGTTACATTTGAAATAAAATCACAACAGACCACCCACAACAGCAGCTAATGAGCAGACTTTTATCGGAATATTAACCTGTTAAGCCCCAAGCCTGTGTTTCAGGTCTCAGGCTCGAAAATGACATTTCCACAACAAATGACCATAACTACACTTCTAAAAGGGGGAAATTAATAATCTTTTTTCTCAAAGTAATGATAAACCTGTGAGTTGGATGTAGAAAAGTCAGAATCAATATAGATGTTTTTATTTTAAAGAAAATTCAGATTGAACATAGTAAAAAAATGTAAATTATTGTGTCCGTCAAAACAAAAAACATTACTTATAGTGAAAACCACCCTTGGATGATGGGATTGGAGACTAAAAGCTTTAGGAATCCAAAGTATGAACCGTTAGAGCCAATAGAATCGAAGGGGAATTTCCACATACACACACACGTTACCATTGAGAAATGAGAGCTATGCGTACGCAGTTTGCCCAAAGCGAAACCTATCTTCCGCTCTGAAATCTGAAAACTTAAAACTAGGTTTATTGCTGAAGGATTTAGAAATCATTTCAAAGTGACACAGACACATTGGATTAACCTATGGATTAACCTTCAGCAGCGTTGTTATCGTTTTAATGCCATTGAAGACAACTTTTGATCAGACAACAACAAAGGTAAGACATATTGCCGTGTTGGCTACCTAATGCCACGTGTTGTTGTTCTGTGCTAACGGCGTTAGCATTCTTTCGCTCAGGGCTAATTCAGAGGCTCAGCGTTAGTCTTGTGTTTTTTTTTGCTAAAAATGGTTCATATCATCAGTTAGCTGAGTTTCTTCCCGTTACATGGATATGAAACATTCATAGTTTATTCAATCTTAAGAAGCCCTCAGACACTGTTGCTTGCAGATGTGGTTGTGGTTTCTCCCCCGCCCGCGGGGGAATGGGGCTTAACTGCTAAAGCAAAAGCCGCTTTCACACCAAGTACTTTGCCGTACTTAGTTCCCAGCACTTAGTACCCCCATGGAACTAAAGAGCAGATCGCGTTCACACCGGAATAAGTCCCTGAGGGAAGATTACGCAAATGAAGCCGCTGACGTCACTTCTTCTTCTTCTGCTTTGGGTTTACTGGCAGGCCGCAAACAACTTCACGGCGTATACTGCCACCCGAAGTCCCCGGCCGGAAGTCCCCGGAGTTGGGGACTGGCTTCTACTGAAGCCTTCCGAGTAAATCGGGCAGAACGCCGACACCTCCTCATCACTCCACCACTTTTTTTTGTGTTGCCATAAATTAGTCTCTCTCCGTTGGTGCACTGGGCTAATGCTAATGCTAATAATGCTAATTCTAGCAAATACAATGGCGGCTTCACAAAACTTTTACGGGGCGTGGTTTGCAATTCGCCCAGCCAATCAGAAATTGGAACTTTTTTCTCCCCAGGAAAGTACCTGCTCTCTAGCAGGGACTGAAAAGGGGGGACAAGTTCTCATGAACTAAGTTATCTTTTTGGTGTGAACGCAAAATCCCAGGAACTATCGGAACTAAAAGGGAAAAGTACGGGGAAAAGTACTCCGGTGTGAAAGCGCCTAAAGAGTACTCATGCATTTTAAAGTTGAACTTACAATGTTTCACAGTGCTGTGTATTGAGATTGTGATTGAGGCTGTCCAGCCTGTCCAGGCTGTCCAGCCTCAATCTGTCCAGCCTCAATCTCAACATCCAAAAGCAAAAACGCACAATAACCTACAGAAATCTCAAATCCATCTCACCTTCAGCAATCACTGCCTCCATTACCTGCAAGATGTCTGTCTCCCCCCCCCAACTTTCTGAAAACCCATCTGAACTTGTGGACTATTATAACAGCACCCTCTCCTTCTGTCTCAATGAACTGGCCCCCACAAAAACAAAACAATTCTCTTTCACATCTACAAAGACTATCTCCAGCAGTACAGTAACGCACTCAAAGCAGCCCGGTCTAATTACTACTCACAACTCATTCAGTCTGGCTCCGGCAACCCCAAGCGTCTCTTCTCCACCATCAGCAAACTTCTCAAACCCTGTGACAACGCCACCTCATCCTTCACCACCGAACAGTGCAACTCCTTCCTCTCATTTTTCCAAACCAAAATCAGCAACATTTACAGCAATCTGACACCCTCATCAGCACCCCCCACCTCCCCTCCTGGCTCCCCCCTTCACCTCACAGCCCCTGTCCCACTTCTCCCCTGTGACTTCATGACCGGAATTAACTCCACCTGCACACTTGACCCAATGCCCTCCACATTTGTTAAAGAGAGCCTCCCTGCCATCTCCCAACTCATCGCCACCATCATTAACTCCTCCCTCAGATCTGGATCAGTTCCCTCTCTCAAACTGGCTGCTGTCACACCCTTTCTCAAAAGACCTGGACTCACACCTGACATCATGTCCAACTTCCGGCCCATCTCAAATCTCCCCTTTCTGTCAAAAATACTTGAACGTGTCATTGCCTCACAACTAAAATCCCACCTCAGCTCCAATGACCTCTTTGAACCATTTCAATCCGATTTCCGATCAAAACACAGCACCGAAACAGCTCTTCTCAAAATCACAAACGACCTCCTCCTCTCCTCTGACTCCGGCAACCTGAACATCCTCATCCTCCTCGACCTCACCGCAGCATTCAACACCATCAACCACACCATCCTGCTGTCCCTCCTCGAATCATCACTCAACATCACAGATACTGCACTCTCCTGGCTGAAATCCTACCTAGACATCAGTTTATCAACATCAACAACTGTACCTTCTCCACTGCTCCTCTGTCCCAAGGCGTCCCCCAGGGTTTGGTGCTTGGCCCCCTCCTCTTCATCCTGTACATGCTCCCCCTTGGCAAAATAATTAGTCGCCACAACCTTCAATTTCACTGCTACACCGATGACATCCAACTTTATATCTCAACAAAAACCATCACCCCCACAACACACTCCACCCCCACAACACACTCCACTCTCACCAACTGTCTCTCAGAACTAAAAGCATGGATGCAAACAAACTATCTCCAACTGAACAGTGCCAAATCAGACATCATCATCATCGGCCTCCCATCCCATACCACCCAGAATGTCAACTTCACCATTGACAGCAATACTCTATTCCCCCCCCCCCCCCCCCCTCACATCTGCAACCTCGGAGTCATCTTCGACAGACAGCTCAAATTCAATCACCACATCAATCACATCACCAGAACCGCCTTTTTCCACCTCAAAAACATTGCCCGTCTCCGTCCATCACTCTCCTCCTCTGCTGCTGAAACCCTGATTCATGCATTCATCACATCACGACTCGACTACTGCAATAGCATCCTCTATGGCAGGGGTGCCCAATACGTCGATCGCGATCAACCGGTCAATCGCAAAGGTAGTGTGGGTAGATCGCATGGCATTGAAAAAAAAAAAATAATGTTTTTTTGTTTTTTTTAAGTTAGCCCCATCCATCCTTACTATGGCATTTGCCACTTGATTGACGTGCAGGTAAGCCAGTCTGAGTTGTATTAGTCCACTAGCATCCCCCCCGGCTCGCGACACAGATTGGGCAGGGGCGGCCATGTAGGTAGATCATTTGGGCTTGGTCATTTTAAAAGTAGCTCCCAAGCTGAAAAAGTGTTGGCACCCCTGCTCTACGGCATACCATCCAACCTCCTCAATAAACTCCAACATATCCAGAACAATGCTGCCCACCTCCTCACCCACACCCGCTCCCGAGACCACATCACTCCCGTCCTCCAGAACCTCCACTGGCTCCCCGTCCGTCAAAGAATCGACTTCAAAGTCCTCCTCATTACTCACAAAGCCTTCAACAACCAGGCTCCCCCCTACCTCATAGACCTGCTGCACCACCACACCCGCTGCCTCCGCTCATCAGAAGCCAACTGCACTGACCTCACCACCTTCACAAAACTTACAAAAACTCACCTCTTCAATCTGGCTTTTAATGTGTGATTGTTTTTGTATTGCTTGATTTTAATTTTAATTTAACTATATATATTTATTTGTTGTTCTTTTCTTTTCATTATATCTGTAAAGCGTCTTTGAGCACCTGTAAAAGCGCTAACAAAATAAATCTATTATTAATATTATTATTATTTCCCCATCCTTCCTATTTATATTTACCGTGGGCCTCTAGCAGCTCCATTACTACAGGTCAAGGCACTATGCTGAGATTAACTCTGGGCAATTAGAGAAGTGAAATTCCCTGGCAATGCTTATCATCCTGCTCTCCGTCTTGTTCCGGGGCCCAGCTAGTGAAATATGGATGTACATTCAATATTTAACATAGGGACATCAAAGCGGGCCATAGTGCCAGGAAAATGGAAGACAAATGAGGCAACTTTTTGCAGTGCTAAGAGCAGACATTACTCATGGTAGTGTCAAAAATCAGCATTTTCCTTTCAGTGCCTTAGATTTTAGATTTTCAAAATATGAAATATGTCAAAAAATGTTCCTCCAAAAGAATTATCATGACAAATGACAGAGAGAGATAATACTCATACATGCTGCCCAGAGAATTTTTTCTAGTGTAGGAACTGCTACAATTACAGTATGGCCCAATCCCAAATCACGCCCTACACCCTACCCCTACACACTACCCCTCCGTTTGCGCGTTCGCGCGGAGGGTCCGCCACAGTAAGTGCTGTTCCAAACCAACGAGTGTGGAGGGGGAGTGGGTTATCAAGCCCTCAAACAGCGAGGGTGTTTCTCAATGTCGAGGAAGGCTCCTCCAGAGCCACTATTTCAAGGATGCTACGTCATCGAGTCCCGCCGAAGGACTGTTCAAATGTCCAGGATCCTTGGAATTCTACCGAGGCCGACGTCCTTCGTTGCGGGAAATTTCGAGGCACTACCTGACCGGACTCAACGCTGTGTGTGTCCGTCAGGAAACACGCTGTTTACAAGTAGTTCCAGCAAACATCCACTGATAAATTGCAATGTTAACAACCTCATGATAACCTCATATTTTTTTAACTTAGGATCGTATACCTGTGTTTAGTCTAGAAAAAGGTAAATGTGTGCATTTTATTATAAAGTTGTGTATATTTACAGACTGTTGCAGAAACTAAGAAGCTTATAAAAATCAGGTTTAAAACTAAAAAAAGAGCTTTACAAAAAAGTAACACAATTAAAGATGTTTGGAGTTTTATTTGAGTTATTAATTTAAATGTTTTGTCTAAGAGATGCTGATTTGAAACCGTTGTTACATGCAGTTACGGCATTTCCTGTTTCTGCCGGAGAGAGGGGAGTTTGTCCCAAAACTTGCCGCTGTATTTACTACCTCCATCTGACAGGAGGGAGCCTCGTTGAGCTGCGAGTGTCACTCCACGGAGTTTACTCCGTCACGGAGGGGTAGTGTGTAGGGGTAGGGTGTAGGGCGTGGTTTGGGATTGGGCCGAAGTGTCGCAAAAGAGTAATGTTTTGTAACCCCCATCTAGTGGCCATTAAGGGAAATGTCACTGCTCTTCTACCTGAAACAATGGTCAGTGACTACCAAACGCCATTTTAAAAATGTCACAGATTATTTTAAGGTTGCTGCAACCTCCTGAAATGGGACAATTCACTGTACTGTAAATCATGACTTGTTTAAAGTTGTCTTGTTTATTTGTGGATCACTTATAATTACACTGCAGGGGATGATGAGTGAATTTATTCATACAGTTTTTCTCTTTTTATGCGTTTCTCTCTCCCCCGCAGTCTTTCTCTTGTCCCTGGCAATTATTTTGACTCCTTTGAAAGTGTTATGATGAAACGGTTCTTGGGCGCAATGGAGGAGTGACGACTTGACAGGGAATGCTTAAAGGCACACAATACTCTCCTATGTATAAAGGTGCCATGTATATATGTGTGTGTGTGTGTGTGTGTGTGTGTGTGTGTGTGTGTGTGTGTGTGTGTGTGTGTGTGTGTGTGTGTGTGTGTGTGTGTGTGTGTGTGTGTGTGTGTGTGTGTGTGTGTGACAAACTTTTTGCATTGATGATACGTTTTCGGGACTCAACTCTTGAAGTGGAACTGAGTTGTGTAGAGTGTGCAGAGATCATGGTATAGCACCTTAAGCTACCGAAATGTAAGTGTTAGTGTTAGTGTTAGTGTTAGTGTTAGTGTTAGTGTTAGTGTGTGTGTGTGTGTGTGTGTGTGTGTGTGTGTGTGTGTGTGTATAAAATAGAAAATCTCTTACTTTTGCGTACTTATTATTTATTTCGAAAGAATAGATATTGAATGTATACCTTTATTCGTGTTCATTTCGACTTTTGATGTGAGAAAAGCCAGGTTTAACTTTATAATTAATGATGATTAATTTCCATTCAAATGTGTCAGACATGTCAGTGAACCAGAATGCTATCACTTACTGTATAAGCATCACCTGTGCTTGTTGATATGTTCCCTGTCTTGGAAATAATAAAATACATGTTCACCTGTAAGCCCTTTAAACTGCATCTGCATGAAAAGGATCTTATAAACGTGGGCTTAATGGAATGATAATTTATTTTTCAATTATAATAATGCGATGCAGTTTAATGTGTTCTCATTGTATCTAATATGGCACTTGGAAGACTGTTTTCACTGTTTTTCACTATTTGCATGTTCAAACATTTGCCAGTGAAGATGTGTGTGTTTGTGTAGTGGGTTCAACCCAAGCTTGTGTAACCTGATTAATGTTCCCTGCGGTTGCTAAAGTATATGCATCATGTTTAAAGCAATCCATATTTCAGCAGGGAGTTTTGTGATTGTCTGTAAGGTGGGTTGGCCTATCCAGCTATCAAACCTCCAACAAGTTCAAAACAGTTTTCTTGATTAAGTCTGTGTTCCTGCAGCTTTTCCGCTCTGGCTTTTCTTTCTGTTTGCTGAAAGGTTTCTTTCAGTCCAAACAGCCTGTGGCCCGCAATAACAATCACATGCAATGTCAAGCTAAGTTTTTAGTAATGCCACTGTGTATCACTTTAACAGTGTAAACAAAAGCTTACACTTGAAAAACTGTGCAAAAATGGCCAAACCAGAAGCAACTTAATCAACTTAATGTGTGTTGACATTTGGCCAGTTCAACATCTGCCAGTAACTCTGTTTTGAAAGGTGCTTTTGTATAAAGCAGGCCATGTTGTAGTCATTCATTGCAGCCAAGCTATTGTATGTGTTGTTTGAATGATACATCTCACCCTAAAGACAACTTAATAATCTTAGCTAATACATATAAACAATATAAATGTTCAGTAACTCTGCGCCGACATTATTATACATTCTTGTAATGTACCTGTATACCATGTTCCTTCATTCCCTGCCAGTCTAATCCCTTTAGCCCTTTGAACTCTTCCTTCCCACTGAAACAGATGCTTTGTTTTGCCCCCAACATGTATACTTCCTGCAGTGGCGCTCTATCTGCTCATAGCCACGGAGTCGTCCAAGGCAGGTACCCGGTGTTGTTTGTTCCCAGAAGATAGAATTACCCAGACAGCCATGGAGCGCTCCAAATGGGGGAAGAGTAGAACCGTAAACTGTTTACACCAACACCATGCTGCCGAAGCATCACCACCACAAGAACTTAATCTCGTGTCACAACCACAGCGGAAATGAAGCTTCCAGACAGGTTGAATCTGACGGAGGATTTTTTTTAATAGAAGGGCGGAAAATACATAATCTGCATGGTTCTTTTTTACAGACTTTATTTTAAGTATGCAAAGGTAAAGTGAATATCTTCCCCAAAAAAAAGTATAGATAGGGTTGCTCAGAAGGTGCACAGGGTTGGGCATGCTGGGTAAATGCATGGTGTGTCTTTGTGTGTCTCTCTGTATCTCTTTCATTCAGCGGAGGTAGAGACTCCTGTTTCCCGAATTAGCATTTATATTCCTACATCCTAGCCCAAATTCGAGTCACTGACCGTTGCCTTCTTGAGGGCAACATGCTTTGGGACAATGGATGATCTAATCACTGCAGGGTAATGATACAGCCTTTGTTCACTGGTATGTCTTCTTTGCTTGTCCTTCTCCCTAAAGTCTTCCTCTTTGTGTTGAAATACCCTCGTCCCCAAAACACCTTTTCCTTAACTTTTTCCTAACTCCCGTTTCTGCTTCAATGCACCATCTTTTGATTTCAAACGACCTCATAGTATATTACAACTCCTTTTAACTTCCTTTCCCTCATTTACTTCTCTTTACTCTCCATCCACCTCCCCTTTTTATATATATTCACCCCTACAGCAAGAGCTCTTCTACTTCTCATCTCCATCATCAATGCTTTCACCTCCTTCATCACTTCCTCTACCTCTTTTGCCTTCAGCTTGCTAAACAGTTCTTGCACAAAACAGATGAAAACACTTCTCCCAAGTGTCCTTTCCCACCCATGATTTCTGCTTGCCTTTTACCAAACTCCAGGACATCCAAAGGCAGCCATTTATCACGGCTGCAGAGCGAAACCACGTGCTCCTAAAGTATTGAGGCGGTCATAAATCTGGAGAGCGTGGGGGGCATGTTTCAGTCTATGCAGGAAAGGGTCAGGAAACATTCAGCACCATGTTCAACGTGACAGGACTGCAGATGGCAAACAGAGTTTGGCTCTAATCCAGAGCTAATTAGTGTTTTTTTCCAAAGCATCTGCTGCTCTGCATTCAAGGTAAAGGATGTGTTAGAACGCTTTCCATACCTTGGCAAATAGTTTATATTGTTTCTGTTTTGTCTTTTATTTGTATTAGTTGAACCTTAAAGGTATTTTGGAGCAGTAGTAAAGCAGTGGAGCAAGGTTTTATATTAAAAGTTATATTGCAGATCAACATTTTGTGGTAGCAATGCACAAAAAAGCATCAATAAAAGGCAGTGATGAAGACTATTGGTCGATGTAAATGATGTACAACGTCAAAACTGCATTTAAACTCTTCCAGCACCTTTTATCAATCATTTTAGCCTTTCTCCTCTTGCATGCCTTAACCAACAAATGGAACTGCTGTTTGCACAGAACCTGCAGGTTATATCATATCACAAAATCAGTGTTACCAGGAATGCAATGCAGGACAGAACTACAACATAATCTACCAATAAATATATATTTCATAACATCATCATTTGACTGAATCATCTGTCTTGGACAAATTAGATCCAGAATTAAGTAATTCACAATTTGAAATGCATATCGTGGTTGCGACATGTGTAAATACACAAACTGTGGTCGATTGTTTTAAACTAAGCTAACTTTGAGCATCAGGGCAGTGTAGAGATCATAATCCATCGGGTGAGCTGATGGATTAAAATCAATTATGCCGGTGTGTCCTTCAGTGTGAATTCTGAGGGCCTTTTGGTTTCAGACCTTCTGTTCTTTAGGATGCGACATCTGACATCTGCCAGTTAGACAAATGAATGAATGGAAAAATAGTTGCTAATCACCAAATAATGAACCGGCTCATGCTTGCTTTGTAATCCATGTCCATGCTGTGCCTTCACCAAATGTAGTATTTTTTCTGTAAATTATGAAGACTGACACGGACAATTATTGTGTGCTGCTGTTTAAAAGGGAAAGTCTTTGGATTTTGTTTGGCGGTCATCGTAAAACCGCTTTAATCCGCCCCAAAAAAGAGCAAAATCAACAACAGCAGCAAAACAACAATTGGTATAATGATTATCTTAGTTTCCTAAAAGTGTCAGAATCTGAATATTTTATTCTTAACTATTATTAATCCTGAATGTCTTAAGTGTGTGTAATTGTGTGGGTAGATGGGAAGGTGATATTTCTGTGTGTCCTCTTCATAACTTGTCTTAGTTAACTTCTCCATCCTGCGTACTTAAGCAGAAGTGAGAGCTCTCACATTACTGCGAGAGATCAAGAGTGAGAGTCAGCAGCTGAATGCCAACCGCTGGATTAAAAATGATAATCATGTTAGAGCTAGGACCAGAGTCTGAAGTGAGTGCTGATGAACTTTAAACCATGTGGTTAATGAGGATACTGGCTTCCCCGCTGTGTCTCGCTAACGCTCAAAAGTGAAGCCTCGTACAGTTTGTTCTCTTTCAGATGATGATGTTCCAGCAACTACATTAGATCAGCTAACAGATATATATTGGGTTGAATTTCTTTCTTCTTTTTGTGTTTTTTGAAAAATTGTAATTTATATGGATTATACTGTCTTGATCTCTTGATAATTAGACATATTTTATATTCATAATTGCATTAACATTATTTTAAATCTGATAAAGAGCATGAAGTTAAAAGCCTGAGTTTATATACATTTCAAATGTTCAACTCTTGTCCTTAGTTTCGCTTTTTTTTATATAGTGAAATTAAAATCAACAGCTTTCAGTATAGGACAATTGATAATCAAAAATATATTGTTTGTTTGGACATGAAGGCCCTGTGGTGAGTGATTTTGTACCATTTGGGTTGATTTTGACATGTACTGTAATGTGGTTCATTTATACAAAAGAAGTGTCCTGTGGGCATTTTACTTGACCTTTGTTCTATTGACTTACGCTTGAGGATCCATAACTCTTTCCATCCCTGACACAGTATTAGTTTTCTTTCTTGTATTTACATGTTCTCCCTCTCCACACCTGCACACATTGTGAATAATCATATCTGAGGGAGTTTGTGTGTTTGTGTGCATCTGCTCTCTCACTAAGCTATTACTATACACACTTGGCTCATTTCTCAGTGAGGCTACACCTGCCAGATATTGTTGGTGTTCGTGCTATCCTTGGCTGTGCACACAGTGACGCAGTGAGGGGCCTTTAGATGATGAGTTTGCAGAAGAAATGAGCCAATCAGCAGACAGATACTGCGCAGTGTCACTCATTATTGGCAGCTGGAAGTATGGAAGAGGAAAAGCTTTGTCTCTCACTAGGATTACCAATCGAGTGTGTGACTGGAATTAAAAAAGAATGCTTTTCTAGCACAAGAGAACTTTTCAGGCAACATACCTGTTATACAATTTGCACATAAGGAATTTGTATTGTACACACATTATGTATACAAATACCTATAGTAAAGCCACCAACATTGTTGATATTGGTATTGTTTGTATGCTTTTCATATTCAGATATGGTGCATTAAGGCAGTTATTTCAAACCTGGGTCACAGACTAAATCCAAGGGGATGCAAAATGATTGACATTGAACCAGAAATAAATATTTTTCCTCCAAAGATATTTATCATTTGAAACTGTCCTCTGCTGTTTTTCTTGTAAAGGCCTGTATACTTCCAAAATATGCTACCCTTTAGAAAATGACTATTGCTTTGTTGTAATGGGTCAGAGTTTGCAACAACTGGTTAAAGCTGGCATTTAGAAATGTGTCTGTAAAAACAGCTGGAAACAACGCTGTGAGAGTGAACCAAGACCAAAAATCAGGCCCAACTATTGTGGGACTTTTGTGGGAAATTTGTCATAGACTTTTGGTCGAGAACTATTTGGGATTCCCTGGATTAGCACAACATTTGAACCGATTATTAATGCACTTGTTCATTTAGACCCCTAAAAGCTCATTGTGAGTACTTGAGTACTGTCAAGTAAATACAGACAATGAGTACACACAAGACACACAAGCAGACTTATAATAAGCGTCACGCTGCTGTCATAACAGCAGTCGAGAACTGAATAATGGATGGGAGCAAATAGAGACAATTACTTAACAGCTTGTCAATTCAATTAGCCTACTGTTTTAATGACTTAATAACAGTAATCACACCCTCTCTCTTTTCACTCCTTCTCATTTTCCCTCCCATGCCTCTCCTCCCTTTTTTTCTATTTGAAGAAGATGACAGGAGTAAGGAGGACAGAGGAAGAATCAAGCAGAGCCCCCGAGAAGCTTTAAATGAAAGGGGAGGAGGCAGGGAGAGGAGTGAAGAGGTACAGAAAGTGAGGGAGGGGAAGAAGGAAAGGAAAGGAAAGTGATAGGGAGAAATAGAAGAGGGATGAAGGACTTTAAGGGAACAAATAAGAAGAGAAAGGACATTAGAAGAGGGAAAAACTTAGCACAGGAACGAAGGAGATAGAAAGTTAGCAAAAGGGATAATTAAGAAAGGAGAAGGGTGGAGAGAGGAATAAATGAGGGATGGCTTTTGTAAGGAGAAGTGATTAAAGTAAGGATGACAGAGGAGAAGATAGATGGTTGATTGAATGAATGAGAAAGAAGAATGGAAAACAAATTGAAAGAAAGGATGACATGAACTCCTTGATTTAAAAAGATTTCATTTGAAAAGGAATTATTCAGAAATGAACGCAAATGAGGATGGACAGAAAAGGGATCAGGAAAGGAACCAGAGTAAGACATTGGTTGTATAAGGATAAAGAAAGAAAGACATGGAGAAAGGAAGAACAAGAGAGACATGTGTTTGGCATGAAGCAGCTGTTAGTGAGCAGTCTGACGGTGAGAGGAGGCCAGGAGGAAGACTGTCAACACCCCACTAGCTCTGCCAGGGAAAGCCCCTAAAGGGACACAACTCACTCTACCCTCCTTTTTTCTGTCCCAAACACACACAGGAACATGCACAGTATGATATTATTTTTTAAACACCTGAAGGCATTCAGCTGTGTTGTGAGCACATGGATAGCCAAGCGTTTTCTACCTTTCAGGGTAAACAATATGTCTACTGGGTATTTGTCTCAAGTTGACGTGATTCTTGTTGCATGTTGGTATTTTACAGCTGTAGCTTTAATGGAATATGCATCTGTGTCCTGATGGACAATAAACATGACACTTTTTTGTTGGCGCTTAATAAAATATTGACATTTATGCTAACAGGTCAGTTGACACGACAGCAATGGGCGCTAACATTTTCAAAAGGTGTTCCAAACATTTTTTATCAGAAAGAGAGCTTAGGAAAGGGTGGATTGATCAAACACAGGATATCACCACAGGTGACCGCTGATTATGACCAGTGCTGAAGGAAATGTTGAAACGTTGAAAATAAATATAATAAACAAATATCTAATCCTCATGTTGATGTTGCATACTGGGTCTCTCAATCCCTGTTTTTTCTGTATACTACCTCATAATTGTAACATTTCTTTAATCTAAAATGTGTTGGGATGTCAAGTTTGCATGTTGAGGCGTATTCAAAGCCAAGGTAGGGACATGATCATGGCAGCTTCACGGAAACAGATTATATTTCCAATTGTCGCTCCCCAATACTCTTACCAGTGCATAATTGTGATGTCAAATCGCAAAAAATCCGACCCGTATCAGATTTGGACCACAAATAAATAATTGGATTCCATATTATTTGTGTTCACACAGTGTGAACGTAGCCTGAATGTAATTTCTAGGTTGCCACATGGAGAGAAACACATTCACACGCGGCTAAAACCAAGGAGGCATTCACAACCACATCAAACACACACACACGCAGCATACAGTCACTGCTACAGCTGCCATCCCATGCTTCTCTACCCCTGCAGCCCCAGCAGGGTTTGACAACAGCAGACTGAACACAGCAACATGCAGTCGCCCGGTGTTTCAAATACCGCAGAGGGCTCAACACACATCACAAACAGCCTTTGCTCCTATGTTGTTTCTACATCTTCCTTCCAGCTGTTTCTCCCTCGCATTTTTCTCCACGGTTACATCTTTATACCTGCTTGACAGTCAGTCCGAAACCTCTTCCATCTCCTTTTTCTTCTCTTGTTCTGCTCCTCTCTGTCTCCTCACATTATTATGTTTCTTGACTTAACTGCCTCATCTACCACCCTCTTTTACAATTCCCTTTGTTTAACTCCACATCTACGTTGGCGTGTAAGTGGTGATACAGAAGGCAGGAAGTTATGCTTGTTATCTAAGGGTTGCCAGCCAATATGGGCTATATAATTGCTTTTTCTTTTGCTCCACTTCAATATTCCATCTTATATAACTATATACTGTATTACTTCTTCATCTTCAGTTGCTAAAACTTTAACATTTGCATTGCTTTACCAAATAAACTTAGGCATAAAAACTTGACTTCTTCAAATCATTATTAAAACTTCAGAATATGTTGAAGTTGCAGCGTTTGTCCTGAATGTTCCTGTAGGTCAATTTGCTTCACAACCACAAACAAGACGCAATTGAGCTGACTAATGTCCTGCCATAATCATTGTAACATATCACCAGTTATTCCAATGAGGCCATTAATTGAGCTATGCATAAATGAGCAAAGATTCTATGGCAGTGTGTGTCTTGACATGGCATGCATACACGATTTCCATATATTAAAGCATTCTTATTTTTGCCTCATTTGATGTGCAAATTTATGTAGCAACTTGCTCTAAGGTCTAATCAGCTGTATGTATGTTTTAGCAGGTGTTCATGGCTTGTTTACAGGGTGTTCACAGGAAGACAGAAGCATGATGCTGTGATGACAACACTTCCTGCAACACTGTTGTGGGGTTTAAACTCACATACATGAATAAATGCAGCAACAACATCAATTACTAACAAGAACATGGAAACCTGCAGCTAGGTGGAGGGAGCTGGAAATTAAAAGGCTGAAGGAAATGCTTGAAATTGAGTAAACAAGAGACAAACTTCTCTGCATGGGCGAAATTACATGTTGTTTTTACTGGGCAGTTCCTCAGTGGGAATACTCTGCCCTGCTGAATGATAGTCATAAAAGATGTTCTAAGTATGCTGGTCATCCAAATATGGGGAGGGATATTCATTGCTTTTTAGTGTCAAACTGACTCAAAATGTACACAATATTTCAAAATGCTCATTGGATGCCACAAAGTTCAAATTTGATGCTACAGAATTTGAAGAAGACAGAATAAGTAACATATAAAAAGGAATTAACGTTTATTGCAAGTCATTATTGCGCATTTTAGGAAAAAAAAGGGTATGTTATTTATCTTCAAATACTTCGTACCCAACTTCCGATGAATGTATGCAATGGGTTAATGCTGAATTGGTTAAAGCGCTTTGAGGTGTCGCAATGCACTTGATAAATGCAGTCTATTTACCATTTACCACTTATCATCTCAGCTGATGTTGGGTAAAGGATATCAGGGGTCACCAGGATATCACAGGGCTAACACTTACACCTCTTTTCCACCAAAATTAGCATCTATATGGGATTTATTTTAGTCATGGAACAAACTGCTTAAAACGGAAAATAGATCCCTTCCCGTTGCAAGTAGAATATGTCTTAGACCTGCCAGCAACGAAACCAGGGTTTGTAAAAAGTGTAAATGTTAGGTGGTTACTCTTTTTTATTTGATACTTATTCTGTCTTTTTTCAAATTCTCAAATTCAAGAGTACGTAATTATTGGAACATTGGAAACAAAGACGTCTTGATGAATTTCACTCTGTTGTGCTTGGCCATTATCATTGGAGGACAACCATTAAAGTTCCATCCACACCTTCTGTAATTTAAAGTCAACAATGAACTTAACCTGAGTGCAGTAGAAAGCCAGAGAACCCTTGCTAACATAGGGAAAACATGAAGAAGATGGCCTAAAGTGTAAACCACTGCACCACCATGCAGTTATATTTAACTGTGTAATATGTTTGTTTTTTCAAACAACGGAGAGCTGTTCTGAGCTGGAGTTAGACTGCAGCCTGTTTAATCAGTCATTAATAAATCTGTCTGAGCAGCATCAACACTTAATCATGGCTTTTCTGATAAATCCCAGCACTGAACTGCTCCCACTGAGGTGACCTTCACACATTGCACCTTTAAGGCGGATCAGGCCCTAATTACTTTCACAATTGTGCGAGCAACATTTTTTAAAAAGCCACACATTTGCCCTGCGTTTTCATCTAGGCAAGTCTTTCCCTCAATGCTTCACACACTCACAAATTACAATTAAGACTCCAGCGTAGGTGGTAATAAAGTTCCTCATGTGAGGTTATTTGAAAGTTTTCTTGAGTTAATTAGCTCGTATAATGGTCTCTAATTAGCTTTCTTGGTCATTCAGGTCTCCATCTTGTTCTTATTAACAAACAACTTTGGACTTTGTTTTAAACATTGTTTTTCTGTAGGCTGCTTTGATCAGCGGTAGGTTCACAGAGTGAAAACAAAGCCACCTGAGTCCTTACCATCACCCACTCCAAATGCCAGATATAAACAGCCTCATGGTAGAGACAAATATAAATTCAATCACCACACCCACGTACATTGTTTTTCACTGGCTCTGTTGGCTCTCTGAGTAAACTAAATCATGAACAGTCTGTCACTTAATCTGTTTTATAAGCTACGCAAACTTGCCAAAAATAGGTGACTCATTTGAAATGCTAATGTTTGATTTAGTTTTTCTCTTTTATGGTTTTTCTGAGGGAGCATAAGTACAAAGATCAAATGTAAAGAAAGATCACGATGCACCACATCTGAGTGCTTGAAATTAGAGAAACAGAGAAACAACGTACTCTACTGCTAAATTGCAGTTTTTCCTCGACCACCAGCATTGAGTTTCAAGGAGGTACAATTTGTGTTTCTCCCGGCATTGAAATTGTCCTCACAATTACAAGAATAAGCTGACAGTGTAAAAGCATGCACTGCATGTGAGCCCTTGAGTCCCTGAGGCTGGAACACATGGGGGCTCTAATAAGCAATAACACATTAATGCCCCGATTCTAAGCCACTGTCTGAACGCATTTACAGGCTGCCATTTAGCCGGATGCCTCTAATATATCTGTCCTTATGAAGCTAATGCCTGGCTCCATTCCTGTCTGTGGCCTGCCCCAGGTGACACAGCTCAGAAAATGTCCCTCCTGCTGTTTATTTTTTCTTATTAGCATCTGTTGGTTGCGAGTGTGGGATGCCACCACAACAGCTGCCATGTTAAAGTGGAAACCAGAAGTAGTCAAAATCTCAGGGGGAGTGGCGTGCCCTCTACCTCACACCAGCTCCTCTGCGTGAGAGTGGCTTTTTACAGGTATCCAGCATCCACAGCTGGCACCATAATGGAGGTCATCTGAAGCAGTGAAGTTCACTAATAGCTAAATACAAGGAGACGTCTCAAAAGCACATCAAGGGTAGAAGGGAAGGTACTTTATTAATTTAACAAATAACTCTTCTTTTTATAGCCTTTTCAGCTTCCAAAGTTCAAAACTGAAAGTAGAAGATTGATCTACGCTTATGTTACTATGTGTAGAAAGGGAAAAGGTCTAATGAGTTACAGTGGAATCACCTGCAAGGTTTTAACATGGGTCCAGGTGGTTTTGACTTCTGCAGTCACAAATAACTTGCAGATTAACAAATGAATACAAGTAAAATAAATGTAGTGGATTTGCACCTTAATGAGGTAAATGTGAATGGGATTTTATTTAATGATGGCCATGAATAAATCAGCAGAAACACCTCAATTGTTTTTCTACAATCAAACATCTGGTTGAGAAAATGTTCTGAAGAGAACTAGTTATGGTAATTGTTTGTTGTCAAGACCAACGACCTGATTTAAACACATGTTTAGTCCGAACACAGCAGACATTTAACTTTTCTAGGGCAAATGAATTAATTGTTCACTTTAAAGGTGGGGTAGGTAAGTTTGAGAAACCGGCTCGAGATACACTTTTTGTTATATTCCATGGAATGCTCTTAACATCCTGATAGCAATGAATATCTTAAGTGCTTTGACAAAAAATCCATAAAAAAATGTCATCTGTGGAAGCCGTAGTACTGTAAAAAGTACGACCAATCATTTTAGCCGGCCCGGCTAAAATAACTGGATGGCCTACCTGCCTGTCAGCCTTCCATCTGTGCACAAACTTATCTCGTGCCCTCATTGGTCATGTGCGCGTTCGTGTGTGTTGAAGGAGGGGCTCTATAAGGAAGTGGCAGATTTTCTCCGGTTGTGTATTTTCAAATTCTAGCGATCTCGAGCCGGTTTCTCAAACTTACCTACCCCACCTTTAAGTATTATTAAAATGAGGATACCTCTCAGATGTTAGCTGATGACGAGTGAATGCATACTGCAAGCAGGCAGTAATATGCTTTGTGGATAAAATTGGAAAGCTGGACAGAATAATAATGGTGATGTTAGAGCTCTGCTAAGGGTCAGGGAGTAGGTAATTACATGGAGGGGGTATAATCTCAGTCATTGGAAAACCTCAGTTAGGTCCTTTAAAAAATAGATAATTGCTTGTTTAAAACTGCACCAGGTTATAAAAGAAAGAAGATCAGAATGTAAGATTAGTGACAGTGATATAATGACCAATGATAATTCAAAATTACAGTCTGTTTAATGCCCGTCTGTGACCGGGAGCAGATTACAGAAACATTAACTTCTTTCCAGAGGCAATTTATCTTACAGCACAAGTTAAGAAACATTGTGATTAAGGCTGCAGTCACACATACAATCAGTGCAAGCGGGGATGGTGCAGAAGTGAATTGCCTCGACTCAATTCTGATACATATTCTTATATGTTGTAATTAAAGACGCGAAGATAGATGGGATATTTGGAGCTAGACCTAATGTGCACAGCAGCAGTACAGAAAAATACAGTTTTTGCAACATCCCAGGGTACTGGTGTATGTTGCAATGCAGCGGTGGGTTTGGTGTGTGTGTGTGTGTGTGTGTTAGTTTTTTATCAGTCGCAGCAGGTCACACAATGACTCCTCAGGTTTTATTCGCTTCGACCCCCAGTGTCCACATTTCCCTCAGACCTCAGGAGTGCTATTCTGTGGCGAACACACCACATTGACCTGGTGTCACACTGAGGATCCACAGAGAATCAGATAATAGTTTATTTTAGGAAAAATAATAATAATAAGGAGCGTGAAGTAAGTTTACTGCAGCCTCCATCCATGATTTCACAGAGGTCTTAATTCGATTTTGAAGGTCTAAGGAAGTCAAAAATGCAATAGTTGGTTAACACCGTGCATAGCGTTGGTTTACCTACATATATTCCTTAGTTTTATCAAAATGTGATTAATATAATAAGGTAACGGTAATGAATGTATCTACTAAATGCTCAGTGACGCCATATTATCCAGGAAACATTTACATTTACCTACAAAATAGGATTATATAAACAGAACTTCTATTTCTGTTTCAAAAGGATTGGTCATGCTTACAGTAGTTTGAGTCCTTGTTTCTTTTAAAGTGCCGAATAAAAATGGTAATATTGATCCCGGTAATTCATTATTTTGCTTTCCCTCAACATCACACAGAACCAACATAATTCAAGAGCTTTACCATCCTGCTATTGTCTCACCTTAATTGAATGCAGTCATTAATGTTATTAGTTACACCTGTGTTTGACACATGAAAGTGCCCACTGTGGGTGAAAGTCTAATTAAAGGACCTGCACAGTTACACAGGTGTTTTCACTTACTCTTACTGATTAGAAGCTGAGAGGTCAAGAAGAGAACGCTGCTTGCAATATTTCGTCTTTTGTCTTACTGCTGCCTTGCACATGGTCAAAACTTGTCTTCATTAATACAATGGAGTGGTAAGAACAAGTGTAAAGTGAATGCAGTCATTAATGTGATTAGTTACACCTGTGTGTGTCAGGTTGAAATGATTACTGTGGAATGTAAGGTCTAATTAAAAGGCCGGCACAATTACACAGGTGTTTTGACTTGTTCAGGCTGAATATAGCTCTGCTCATTAGCATAGCACTTCTAATAGCCTGGTTGTGGACATTTAAAATATGTTGTGAGACAAAATGTAATTTCCTTAAAAAAGACAAAGTAGGCAAAATGCTTTGGGTTTATAACCAAACACCTGCAGGACAAATAACATTCCAGTCCAGCCTCAGGTCTAGTTTTTGATTGTTAGCATGTTAGCATGCTAACACACTTAACTGAAATGGCCCAGGTAAGACAATCAAATATAACCAAAAAATACAACAAAAGTAACAGCGAGGTGAGTAAGGTCTGATCGGCCAAAATTATTGAAAATACCTGTGAAAAAGGTATATAGTGTCATTTAAGGTGATTTGTCTATTAGCGAAGATGGCCAGAACTTTCACTCAGAAAAGCAGTGGCCAGAAATAAAAACCAGGCAGCACACAAAGGTTCATTACGGCACAGGGAACCGATTGGCCACACTATGTTTTTTCCGATAGTCGTCTAACCACTGCTTTGGGTGATTATAGATTTATCTATCCCTGCTTCCTCTTCACCTCTTCACAGACTCTTGCTAAATGTTTCCCTTTGGGGGTGAATAGAGGGAGCTTGATGAATTGTTCTCATGTGCAGGAGGCTTTTACTGATCTCTGTGAACATAAGGCCACTGAGTCATTGGAGCATTTCCAATGGTTTTCCCATTATGTTTATGTCAATATTGTTGTTTATTATGTATATGTATTTGTTACAGCCTCTTCTAAACTTGGTAGTTTTAAAGGGGACCTATCATGCAAAATGCACTTTTTAATGTCTTTTATACATAAATATGTGTCCCCGGTGTGTCGGGGAACTCACGCAGCGTCAGAAAATAAAACCCTCTCTCTTTTCCTCTGTACCCAAATCTCTAAAAACGGAGCTGATCCAGATTTGCGTCCAATATGACGTAATATCGGAAATGTAGGCTGGCTTTACACCCAGGCCCTATCAGAAACGTTGCAATCAGAAACAATGCCCGCCCAACTGTTTTGGACGTAATATGGTCGGTGCATTAGCATTGCTAACACTCAGAGCTAACCTGTACTGCAGTGTGTGAAGAAGCAGGAAATAAAAAGGAACTCACCTTGTGGTATAACCGGCAAGAGAGAAAGCCTTTGAGCTCCATACTGTTTGAGAAATAATCCTTGATAATCCATGATATGCCGTTTCATCACGGCAGAATCTGCCGGTAGAATGAGTTCAGCCCCCTCCTTTTTTTTATAATTTTTTTTAAACAGGAAGTGAAATAGAGGGATATGAGGCATGGCAAGAATGGGTGATCTGTTTTTGAGCAAAACACTTCATAGACATGTTTTTTATATATTTGTATATATCTGAGACCTATGCTATTGCCTAAAAATAGCATGATAGGTCCACTTTGACTATCTCGTTTTCAATTTAGAAATGGCAAAGAAAAACATTCAAACATAAAACCTGCTGCCAAAAATATAAATAATGAAAATAATGGAAACTAAATGCAGCATAAAAGGCATAAAATTCACTAAATAAGAGTCCAAAGCTGAATTAAAGCAAGGGATGCTAATTTTAAGAAACTAGGAAGAGTATGGAATATTTTGAAAGTATTGAACCCATAAATAAAACTAAGCCCAGTGTAGCAAACCCCCTTTCAAATAAAATTAGCTAGCTATACATACAGGTAGGTAGATAGGCAGGACACCTACGAAATAGTGAAGGTCAAATTGATGTATGGATTTGATTCTAACAGTTTAAAAGAAAAGAAAGCGCTCCTTTCCCTTAAAACTAGTCCATTCAGACTGTTTAATATTTTAAAAAACAATCATTTCTTATGTTACTATTTTAAAACCAGAGTTAATCAAGGATAATAACTTTAACTGGAACTTCAAAACCCTAATTTAGTGAAATAATGAAAACCTTGATTGGAATTAAAACCTTTAATTTTCTCTCTCTCTCTCTGCATTTCATCTCTCCATTATGAAAATTACAACACCTCTCCCCCCCTCACTTTCCTCCCCTTGCTGCATGCTGCCCTGACACCTCTCTAATAATTCCTCCTGCTATATGGCTGCCGTCAGGTGATGAAATGGTTTCCTTGACCAGAGCGGGGCCTGGCAGTTGTTTTAGTGTTTGGGTTTTAGCAGAGCAATAAAGCATTGCTGGATAACCCCGGCTGACGGAGAGCGATATCTAATAGCCCTGTCGCTCTCGTGCCAAATCACTTGCTGCATTTCAATTAAGGGCTTTTCAGTGGCGAAAAAGGCAATATCAGACATTGACTGTGTGCAAGTTGGTATAAATTCATGGGCGCAGGTTATTTTTCCTGTGGTTACCCACTTCAACCTTGAACTTGCCTATACTGATAATGGTGCATTTTGACAGTAGAAGGGTATGACTTGAAAATACTTTTTTTGTTACTTTACCTCATTTCAATACACTACAACAGAAATAAATCATTTGCAAGAGTATAACTCAACCAGCACTACAAATGGCATCACTAAATTAGGGCCCCATTTGCATGGATGCAGGGTCATCTGTACCCCCTGATTTCGGGCTTGGTGAAATGTCACAGGTGGATCCTCATATTTACATAATTTAGCTTGGACAAAAAAAAAGCACCATCACACTTTCTCTTTAAAAACATTCATACTCATAGTAAGGCCTTTTATAGGATATCACAACAAAGGAGACATTTACTCTGTAAGCACACAATTATTATGCTTACTTCACCACCACTGGATAAAACACAAACTGCACTTCACTTTTTATCGGTCTTACAATTTTAGCTATTTAATCTGTGTATTACAACCTGAAAGTGGCTGTAGAGCACTACTTTTGTTTCCAAATGTTCAAATGTTAAACAATACTTACCTCAAGTTGGCACAGTGAACATAAATAGTGCTCTTGCTCACTCTCTCTCTCTTCCTCTTGCTCAGCATCACTTCCCTTTCTTTCTGGTTGCTCCAGCTCAGAGAAGCTTTATCCTCTCTACCTTCTGTTCTATTGTGAGACGACGGTGCCCTCATCAAAGTGAAGCAAAAGGGCGAGGAGAGGGTTCAGCATCCTGTACAAAGAACAGACACGTAAACTGTGTGTGTGTGTGTGTGTGTGTGTGTGTGTGTGTGTGTGTGTGTGTGTGTGTGTGTGTGTGTGTGTGTGTGTGTGTGTGTGTGTGTGTGTGTGTGTGTGTGTGTGTGTGTGTGTGTGTGTGTGTGTGTGTGTGTGTGTGTGTGTTAGATTGAGGAACACATTGTTGTTCTCCATGCATTTGCCTCATAGAAAGCATCATAGTAAGTGTTATGTATGCAGAGCTACTCTCAATAAATGTACAAAGTGCTTCCAAAAACATGCAAGCAAAAAAAGTTCAGTTTGCTTTTATGTGTCATCTATATGTCACTGAATAAGGTTAATACGGTTTGAGGTTTAACAACAGTTCTCTTTATTCCAATAGGCTGTCACTTATTATGCCTCTAGCTTGTTTGTCTACTAATGAATTTCCCTGAAACTTGCATTTATTTCACATTTAGTGGAAGGTGTGAAAAACCATTGAATGCAGTCTGAATGCCTGCAAACTTCAAAGCTGAATTGTGACTCATCTCTCAAAAACATTGAACTTTCTTTAAACCTGCAGTGAGTTTAAAAAAAGAACAACATTCAGTTCAACCAAGCCTTTTCTGTATGAACAGTGCATCAGGATTTCTAAAGAAACAACATTGACTGCAAGGTCACTTCACCCACAGGAACAAGTTTGGAGGAGAGGAAGAAAAAAAGTGTGTTTTGAGAATTTAAGTTTTTGAAAGCCCTTTAAGGTTTTCTTAAGTATACAGAATAACATAGTACATAGGGTTAATTGAATATAACCCTGAGTATTTGTATCACTTTTATTCCACCACGGCATAGTTATTCAGAGTTTTATCTAAAAATACAGGTCAAGTGGTAGATGGTAGCCAAGAATAAAAAACTCAAAATCACAAAACAGACTTTAAAATTACAACATCTTGAGGATTAAGCTAATGTGCAAACTAAGAAATACAGCTGGAGAAAGTCCATTTAAATAGAAAAAGCTTCATCATTGTGGGACCAAACTGTAAACTTCAGTGCATTGCTACATTTCTCCGTATACATTCAACAATAGTCAGTCAGTAGAACATTGTTTTTACAGAGGCAGAAATGCATTGTGTAAGTGTGCATACATGAGTGTTGTCATGCATCTGCCAAACATGCAAACAAAACAGCTGTTGTAAAGAAACATTGCTGCATTGCTACATACCGCTACCGATGGTCAAAAAGGATACCTTAAACACAGAGCACTGGCAAACCTGGCTGCACACACAAAAGTGTTTATGAAGATGTTTCACCTGTGATTTACAGACAATTGATTTCAACTTTAAAGAAAGCTGTAGACAAGTTTCCTTAACAGAAAAAAACATCTTGCTGCATACAGACACCAAGGCTCCACATTAATAATAAACCTGAAGTCTTTACTTACTTTAAAAAGTAATTGTCATCGTTACAGTATTCTTCTTCACACACAAACCATTTTGAAGGCTGTAAAACTATCTTCATTTAGGATAAGTGGATAAGTTAGTACAGGGATCACGTTTGAAAAAATAACTTAAAGTTTACCCTGACACACATGGTTCTTTACAAAATCCTCGCTAATTAAAAAGTGGCTGGACAGAGAAACTGGTGTAAGCTAATGTGCAGAACTTACAGAGAAATATAGAACTATTCTGCTAATGATCTAAGAACAGCTTGTCAAATATCCCGAAGAACAACCTAAAAAAAAAAAAGACTCAGCTACCGACTCATCCCGCTCTGTCAAAAAACTGGGATCAGTGTTTAAAAAGCCCCCAGGCAGATATTTCTCATAGCCAGAGGATATAGAGAGAATGTTTCCTCTAAAGCCGTGAAATACTGTGGAGAGCAAGCCAAATACAGGAGGGCCAATTAATGCAAAGAAGACATACCTAAAAGTACATCCACATAAATACATCAACACCCATCGAACAGGCTGCCTATCAGAGGAGGGAAGAGTAAGATCAAAGCAGCAACAGCATAGAGAGAAGGGGGTTTGGATTTAGACAGAGCTGAGAGAAATGACAAATGATGTGAAGGAGAGAGAGAAAGGAGGATACAGAATCGAGGAGAGCCGGGAAAAAACAGGCGAAAAAGAGAAGAGAAGAGAAAGACAGAGAGGGAAAATGAAATGCTCAGATCTAAACCGTCTGACAGGAAGGCAGAAAAATATTTAAAAGAGTTTTTGAAATTTGGTTTTGATGGATAGAGTAACTCCCTTGAGTAGAGAATAGATACAGATAAAAAAAAAGACAAATGACAAGGGCTGATAACATGTTCAGAGTGCAGATAGAGGAAAAAGAAAAGAAAAAAGCACCAGGAGGTAGATAGTGACAAGAACTTTGAAGAGGACTTAAAAAGGGCGCATAATGAAGGATCTGATAGGGAGAATAACATCAACGCTTTAAACTGCAGGTGTGAGTCCGCTGCTTGAAGGGACAGGTACACTTCCAAGATCTGTTATGAAGTTATTTAACATTGATTGTTCTTGCAACTCATCCTCTGATTTCATCATAATGATACAGAAAAAAACGGCCTTTTTTAGCCACCAAATGTGTGTGAAATAAACATGGCCGGATTCAAACACTAGAAGGCCCTGAGGCAAAATAAACTCTAGGCACCTACTGAAAATGTGTTGGGATGTTAAAGGCATCCAAATGAGGTAAAAATACCTTTTTCTATTTGTTTCACTAATCACTAAAGTTTTACGTCTGCTGTTTAAACCGGCTAACATCAGAGATTTTTTTATTGCCTAAAACCAGGTTCTGGAAACTAGAAAAATGAGAGCAAAATGTGCAAACCTGAAAACCAAAAGAAGAACTTCCACCCTTTTCTGTATCAAGTTGTGTCATGATTATCTTTGGGATTCTTACAACTGAATGTCGACGTCTCTAGCAGGAACTCAAAATGTGTATGTCACTGTAAGGAAAAGATATACTGAGAAAGACAGTTCTGTCAAATTGCCACTTGGGGCTGCCAACGCACAACCTTTCCATTTGCAGCAACAAGTCATAAATAGAGGGGACTCTTGAAGGACGGACGCATAAAGACAAAAGGAAACATGGTGAATTCACAGATATTATATAAACTATACATATTGAAGCATTTTCTCTTCCCTCTCATAGTACTGTGCTATATGTGCAGCACACTACATTTTCTTATTAAATACCTCCATCTAATCTAAACAGCTCGGTCCATCTTTTGTGGTCGCCTCAGGTCATTTCTGTGCCTCTCCCCTCTCCAAGCCATAAATATGATGGCCCCTGTATCTTTCTACTGAGCCGAGAGTGAAAAGAAAGAGGCTACACTCTTAATGCCAGCCAAGCAGAAGATAAAGAATGAGGGCGGTTAAGCTTTGTCAACACACAAAACTCTGAGAGATAAAACAGGATGGAGAAAACATAAAGCCTGGACTGTGGACATGATGTGCAGTTCCTGGGAGACTCTGGGCCATGAAACACACACACACACACACACACACACACACACACACACACACACACACACACACACACACACACACACACACACACACACACACACACACACACACACACACGAAATTAAACACAAAGAAAGCTGGAAAAGTAACCCAGGCACTCCTCTGGTTCACAAAGGTGAAGAACGACAAAGTCACTAGTTTGTATTGTCCATGAAGTGCAGCCTGAAATGCTTCCAATTGTGTGAAAGCTTGAAAGAATCCCAGTTCATCCAAGAAAGAAAATCCTAAAGCCTCTGTTGTTTTGCCTTTACCAAAAGGTCTGTGGCCTAAAATCCCATTGTTAACCTCATGCTGTGTTTGCACTCTCTGTGCCACCAAGAAAATACTCTGCTCTGGATTTACTACTTTTCATCCTGCCATTTATAAGGTATTGAGACATCCCAAGAGGATATAGGTATAGTGGAAAGCCTTTAGCTGAAAATGGCTTTACATCCCATGTGTGCACATTCAAACACTGGATCTAGAAAACCCAAAGACGAGTTCATTGCACAAAAGTGATCAAAACAGTTGGAGGTGGATGGAAATGTGGATGATATTTTCTATACAACAGATTATTAAGAACATATTATAGATTTATATCAACAGATAATCATATTTCTTTACTTTTAATAGTGATGCATCCACAATATGTAATTTCACCCTTTTTCTTCACAACATAAAACTAGAACTAGGTAAACAAAACAATCAGATAAAGTACTTAGGTGAAAAATCCATTGTTAAACTCACATGTTTTCTCTTCTTGTTCTGCCTTCAGTGTTTGGAGGGAAACAAGGAAGTGACAGGCCTGAGGGGCGGGGCTTTATAAACTTTGGAGGGGAGTGTTCTGTACATGATTGACAGTCTAGGTGATGCCCCGAAAAAACCTAATTGGTAAAAAGTGCAGTATAAGACACACTTTGTTAGGAGATGTGGTGTACACTTAATGTTGGAGTTTCATCCTATCCTGTCATTTATCAACTGCACATAATGTGAAAATGTGCCGGAACTCTCTCCTATGATTTTTGCACTCGATATATTGAACAAACCTTCCATTCAACAGCCATCCTATTTTAATGAAATAGCCAGAATCTTTTCAACGCTCAAGAAGGTTATCATTTAAATGATTTTTAAGGGAATCGACATTCTTCATCATAATGATGAGAAAGTGATGTTCTTTCTGCACAGGCAAAATAATCCCATGGCTATTTAGAATGAACATATTCTATTTTATTCTTTTCTGAAAGGCCTTAAATGAAAGTTATCAGGTTGATGTGAAAATACTCATTTACTTTGAGTCCCCATGAACGCAATTATTATACTTCTTCCTTTTGCACCATAAAAGTTATTTTGTAAGAGCACCATATGTGAGAACAATTACAATGAACCTTTGTATTGGTTTCCAGTTGCTGAATTGACTTTGTATGTCCATTACTTTGAATGCTACCTTTTTAGTACCCACGAGTATCTTAAAAAACCAGACACATACACAGTATCTGCTGAGGGTTGAAGTCCAAAATTACCAAAACCTTTAATGGAGCCGGACTTGTCAGTGTGAGTCCTCCAGTTGATCTCTCCCACTGATGAGGAAGCTAATATGCCAGGCCACATGACCCGATCACTACCTCATGTGCTTTGATCAACTATTTTATCTGCCTTACCTTCAGGTTTATTGAAACTCAATATATTGACGTCTCTGTAAAAAGCATACCTGCTGGAATTGGGTTTTTGAAAAAGCGAGTAGACCTAATCCAGCAGATGCTGAAAATACAGAAATGATTACAGAGACGGCAGGAAGGGCAATATCCATCAGGATTGCCCTTGATTGATAGTTTTACACAAGCGATCCGATTGTTCAAAAATGTATTCCAGCTGTGGGAATTATTGCCATAAATCTGGCGGTTTCAAGGTTGTTTGATTGCAATGCCAGCGTTTGCCTGGTTTCCATGGGAAGATGTTATTGATCTGTCTTTTGCTGGAGAAAAAACATTCAGACAATAAAGCTGTAACAATAGTTATAAATTGTGAGCATTAATGTCATAATAAAGCAAGATATCTTTGCTACTATATGTCCAATCAAAGGCTGAGGTGTTGTAGCACCCAGTCATTTGGAATGATTTTCGGGATTAATCTTTATTTAACTATCTCCTCCACATTAGACAAGAACATAATAATAATTGAAGCACAAATCAAAAATGTGTTGTTTTCTGTCTTTTTATTTTAAAGGCCATCAATTATCATATGGATGAAGAGTGCATGGGTGTCATTTTGGTTTATTTTAGACAATTTTCGAGCTTTTCTGATTTCATTACAGCCTATTTCCGCACATTTTGAGAGAGATTATACATTAAGATGCCCTAAACCTCTACTAAAGGATGTTGATCCCTTGAGAAATGTTTTATGAAAGTTAAAGAAAACCTTTTTTAAAAGCTACCAAAAAACTATTGTCAAGACTTTCACCCTTCACTGATCAAAAGTAGTTTCCAGCTGGTAGATTTCATTTGCTGCTGTCTCTCAGATAGATTCGCCTGGCATAACTTTGTACAAATATCAACACAGCGTGATTATCTTATCTGCTGATGACACGCACCAAGCAGACATCACCTCTTGCTCTTCAATCTGAAACATGGTAGATAAATGGAGTTAGTGACTTGAAAAAAAGCATGTTTTGACACAGAAAAGGTCAAATCTTTCACCCACATTCATATTAAACCTACAGAAAATAGAGATGCCATTTCAAAATCATGTGCACAACCGATTTCAGTTCATGTCTTCATACCAAGATAATAAAAGAAATAAGTCTAATTGTTCAGTGCAGTTTTCACACAACATCATCATTTTTCTAGCTGCAAAAGAATGAAGGATTTGTTTTGTTTTTAAAATGAATAATACACTTATATTTTTATTTAATTTTCTGCCAAATATTATTGCAAAAGCAGGCTCTGTAGGAATCATATATTGGATCCTTTTGAAATATTCCCTTGCTTTATTCCCTTTTAAATAATGTAATTTCAAAATAAGATTATCACGCCTTTGAAAAAATGTTCTTTGACAGAATGACTTCTGGGAGATAACATTGTTTGTGGAAAAATACTTTTAAGAACCAGTATAAAGATTCATTTTAACAAAAGTTAATGATAATAAAGTAAGTTTGAACTTGTTGAATTCTGTCCCGCTGCGGTTTATAGTACGGCCTGTCACAGAGGATAATAGACAATAGGCTAGTCAAACATGTCAAACTGGCTCTGTCTCTGTCTCTCTCTCTCTGCTTCCATCTGTCTCGTCACTCCGTTTACAAACTTTAAAGGCAGAGATTCCGAAATAAACTTTTTTGCTGTCCTTAAAATCCATCCCAGTAGTGTTGTGTGACATTAAAGATTCACACACTGGCTCATGTGTTCTCCCTTTGGTGTTACTGAGGGATTCTGGGTTGTCTTGGCACATATTATGGCTACCATCACACACCTTTAAAAAAAAGCGTAAAAGTGTTGAGGGTTTTTCAGCTCAAATCCCCTTTATTATGCTGACGTGTGGATGTCACACACAGAGAGGGAATATAGCGGAAAACTAAATGCAAAATTACATTCTTATTTGCTCAGGTAAAAATGTTGATGTATAGTTAGATACACACACATACACACTCGCTTTGTTGTCTCTTACACAGTGCAAGGTAACACACCACCATCTTTTACTGGGTTAAAAGACACAGTAGAAAATGTGACCATGAAATACATTACAGGTTTTTCAGATCAGATATTTGTGTGTGTGTACTGCCTCCTTGTGGCAAAGTTACTTATTATTCCTTTAAGCCACCCTGATACAGCTCTAAGCCTTTTCACAGAGGACATTTTGATAACGAAAGAACAAGAAATAATGAAATTAATGATTCCTTTTAGTTGCTTTGTTTCCTGGTATTCTGCATGCTGGGTCACTTCCCCTCTCACAGGAACACTGGAATACAACCATTAGTATAGTGCGTTTTCCCACTAGTAAAATCAGGGGAAAGCTATAATTTAAAATGTTGTATTCTTATCGTGTATATATAGTAGGGCTTTAGTAACTGCTTTTTATTTACTTTATTTTTTAAAGATATAAAATAAATGTTATGTAGATTTTATAACCTCATGCAGATCAAATACACTTCAATTTGTGCTAAATGTAGATTTTCCTATATTAGAACACCCTCTCAGCTTTAAGCCTATGAATACATACTGTGTATCATAGCAACCATACGTCATACATATGATCTTGGTCTGTTATTGTCAGAGTAAAAAAAGAGTACACAACTTCTGAGCTTATTACGATTATATGAGATCAAAGTGATTCTCTAGTTAGTGATTTGTTGACTTAATAGGACATGTACTGGACAAAGAGCAAGATAACAGAATGCTCTATGATTTAAATACTCTTTTAATCTGTGTTTTAGATTAATCACATGAAGAGGTCAATCATGAAATCAACAATGACAAAAAAAAGTTAAAGACAGAGAGGACACAATTTGTGCTTTATTGACAAAAAAAGAGATTTTACATTTCTACTGTTGATTGCAAGAGCAGTGTTGATGCATCTCCTTTACGCAGGACACCCCTCCCCCCCCCTCCTCATGTTTGAGCTCATATGACTGAACGGCACAGTGCAAATCGCATTACAATTCTAACCATTCTGTACCTGTAAATATGAACTGACCGCTGAAAACTGGCAAAAGTGACAAGAGCTTTAAAACAACAATGTGGATGCATGTGGCAGTTATGGCAAGGAATTAAAGGCATGAGACGGCAACAGTCAGAAAAAGATGTGGCTGTGAAGAATAAGAAATAAAGTTATGGTCTGTTTTAGTTTTTTGTGATTTTTTAATCATGTGAACATCAAGCCACACAGATCTGGCGAACAGAGATAGCAGTGCACCAAACGGTACTCTGACAGGAAGTAACTGAAAAGGAAAAGTTCTGTTTGAGCATGAGGAAACACGGCCGTTATATTTTGCCACAATGAAGACCATGAATGATTTATAGAGACTTCACCGAAGTCATAAAACAAAGGGGGCCAGCCCGAGGGTTTATGCATAGCTAAATCTGGGCAGTAGAAGAGGTACCGTAGACAAGTCAAATATAAATTGATGAACAAGGAAAAGCTTTTCTCCCATTCATTAGATGAGAACATTCTAACCATTTTAACAATATTCCCCATCCGTCTTCATTAAAATGGCTTAAGCAGATGGACAGTCCCCCCCACCTGAAGAGTCATCCTCCCTAATGTGCAGCGTAATGTCCCAACATGTAATAGAGATGTTACGTCCCATATATAATGTGAAATCAAAAGGGAAAGGCTATTATGGATTTTTTTGCAAAGGTGCAACAGGAAACAGCTGATGGTTAAACAGTTGAAAATAAATGTGTACTATATTTTAAATTTCATTTCATTTCATTTCAAACCTTTATTTAACCAGATTGGTCCTATTGAGATCATAGATCTCTTTTTCAAGGGAGACCTGCAAATGTCAGTGAATGTATGATTTCTTTATGAAATAATAATCAAACTCCTTCTACATGATACACAACTTCTTTTCATTGTTCCTTAATAGTTTACAGTAATGTTATTACAGTAAGATTTTGGAAGGACTGTGTTTTATGCATTTCTCCTAGATTGATATTGTAGCTAACAGCTAATAGAGAAATCCCTAATTAATCTTTGGGGTAAATAATCAACTGTTAATGAATTAAGCTTTATATTATGACCTACGTTTCTCTTATTAGGGAGTATTAAACATATTAAGACAGTATGCAAGAAGGAAAACAAAAACAGGTGTAGGGGGACAATAAGGCTGAAAAACTCAAACACCTAAAACACCTAATAAACCAAAATAGTAAATCCCAAAAAGCCATAATTGAGAAAATAATTACAAATAATAATGTATCAAATAATAATAAAAGATCAACAGTGAAAATATCTCTATGCTGACAACAGAAAAGTCCCGAACAAACATAATCTATCCCAACGACACAGTGCTCTCCAGTTGGCCTGTAAAGCAACAGAAAGCATCGCTCAGTCTCCATGACAACGGGATCTCATCATCGCGGCCGGACAGGCAGGAAGGCCAACTGGCTCTGTGCAGCTCTCAACAAACTGTTCTCATGAACCTGGATCAGAACACGTAGTCCCGGGTCATCTTGAGGGACGGCATGGCCTCGTTGACGTTCTGGTCCAGGCGGTGATACTCCACCGTGTTGCGGGAACACAGACCGTCCTTCCAGCGCCGGCTCTGAGCCAGGAGGTAGATCTGACAACGGGAGAAAGGGAGAAAGAAGGAACAAGGAAATCAAGTTAATCTGATAGATGTAGGGCTGATCAAGTGAAGGTTTTTCTTGGTTAAGCAGCAGGACGGATGAGAGGCTGTATAATGAGGATCTTTAATTCAGCTGTTAAACTCTAAGTACATGAGGCCAGCATAATATAGAATATCAAACTTTTCTCAGCTGAAGATATCTGGTTGTTTTTGTTACATTGAAAAGCATTTATTTTATTATGTGAGGTGGTGCAGTTGCTCAAACAATGTGTTATCATGAAAGGAAAATAAGAAATGATTGTAGGGCATTACAATTTTAAATAAATAAACTCCAAACAAAGCACTGTGATGTTTTTTTAATCAAACTACTGGTTTTTTTTTTCAATTAATGAAGTGTTTAGACTATAATATGCCCAAATATAAGTTGTGAAAAGTGTCTAGTGCACAGTGCAAAGTCCCAACACTCTCACGCTTCAAGACTGCTTCAAAAACAATTACGTTTGAAACATTAAAAAACAGCTAAACCTTAGATTTGACAAGCTGCTATCAAATGAGTTGATGATGAATGTGCTGCCTGTCAATTGATATCTATAGTTAACGTGTATATGGTACAATATCACCTTTGCAACTTACAGAAGGCTAAAGTAATATCAGCTCTGTAACAAGAGTAACAATACGCATGTCAGCATCACTTCTGGCCTCTACATCTAGAGGAGTCGCCGGCTGTTGTCATGTCAACACTCACCTTCCTCTTGTTGTGATAAGTGATGTAGACGATGGCCACCAGGAAAGCCAAGATGACCAGATGAAAGAAGAAGTGGGAGTCCTCGTCCTCGGTGTTGTAGCTGTCTGCTCCCTTGTAGCGCGTCACCCTCCATCTCCTCGGGCTGCAGCCTGCTCACCGGCTCCTCTTTGGCCATATTCATGCTGTTGTTTTCATAAACGTCGTTGTAGGTAGCGTCATCGTCCTCGTCTTCCTCCTCGGGGTAATTATCCAGATCGATGTGGCGTGCGGGTCCTCCGTCAGTGGTCGGCTGCAGGTCTATATCAGGTTCCTGCTCTGTGGACGAGTTCAGAGCGATGGAGGTTTTGTAGTCGGTTTTTGTAGCTTTCTTTTCCGTAACAGGATTGGCTGATTCAGGGGTTGTGACACGGGTGGTGGGTACTTCGGGAATAGCAGTTGTGGTAGTTTCAGCAACAGCAGGTTTGTCTGTTGACTGGTTTTCTACTGAGTTTTTTGCAACTTCATCTATTACTGGGTCGACAGGTTCTGGCGGCAGAGGATTGTCAGAGGTTTCAATAATGGTGACTGGAGCGGTTTCCTCCTTCTCCGTGACTTTTGGTCCAATGGCTGTTGTGGAGCTGTTTTTAGGAGTCGTCGCTGCTGCTGCTGCTGCTGCTGCTGCTGCTGCTGCTGCTGCTGCTGCGGAGTCACTGCCAGTGGGTGTTACAGGCTTCTTTGATTCTCTGGCAGCCACTACACTCGGTTGAGATGGAGAAGGCACAGTGTCATTTACTTTCTTGTCCACAGTGATATTACTTGGAGGAGACGCATTTTGTGTTGTGTTCTCGCGCTGCATCCCTTGACTTATTACTGCTAGAAACGAAGGAATAACAATGCAAGAAAAAAAGGTCAGTTCAGTGTTTCCCATACATTGATTTATTTGTGGCGGGCCGCCACAATTAAATATCGTCCGCCACAAATGGATCTCATAAAAAAAAATTAAAAATATTATTGTTCTTTTTTTTTTGGTGGTCTAATGGATAGTGAGGTGGGCTGATGATCGGAAGGTTGCGAGTTCAAATCCTGCCTGGAACACCACTACTAGTGTGCCCTTGAGTAAGGCACTTAGCCCTCGGTTACTCCAGGGAGAATGTCCCTGTAATTGGTCATTGTAAGTCACTTTGGAATAAGGCGTCTGTTAAATGCCTAAATTGTAAAATGTAAATTATATTTTTGGGAGAATAAACCCCACAGATCTTCAACTCCGGTGTGTTTCACTCATTAACAACGCAACACAGAGCAACAAGAACGTTGTCTACAGTAGGCATGAACTCGCATGTATTATCTTATTTGAGGGGGGGTTACATTCTCCTTAAAAGCAATAGAACATTAACTAGAACAGACTGAGAACCTATAGCTCTAGTTTGCATAGTAAAATAAATATTTATTTTGAATGAAGGACGGGGTCTCTATAAAGTTCAACTAATTATTAAGCCAATGAGTCCAAAAATGAATCTGAGTTTTCAGTTCTAACCCATTTGAAGAAATATAACTTAATCTAAACTTGCTGACAACCACACTCTCAATCAATTAATAACAGTATGTGCATGGTCTTTCATAGAGTTCTAAAAATAGAATTATTGCAAATACAGACATGAATAATGCCATAAAACTGCACCGTGTGCCAACACCACCGGCAGCTATGGCTGTGAAAAGGAGCTTGTTCTGATACTATTCAGTGACCCTTGTGCTGCCTCAGAAAATCAGGAACTCATAAGTAGTTGGAGTACCTGTTTAACTAGTTTATTAAGACTGCAGTGTAACAGCAGACACAACATTTGTTTCATAAGAAAAAAATAATGTACTTTCATTTTCAAGAATCTATCAACTACCGTTTCTAGGTGTGAGCTGAACTCAGAGACATGCATCTTGCCAGCTTTCCAGAATCAATGACGCTGTTTTACCAACAAGTGTCAACATTATTTAATCCTGTGGGAATAGGAGGTGTTGCTTAGGAAGGGACGGGAGGAGAACACTGGAGGACTTGAAGCACTGGGTAAGACGTTCCCAGGAGAAGAAAGGGACTATTCATACACATGGGCAATAGCCAGCATAAATAATCACTGAACAGGAGATCTTTGTGAACAGTTATAGGCCGTGCTGCATGAAAGAGCATGTAGGAAAGGCAGCCTTGAGCCGCTTGAGTCACACTCGACAAATGCCTTCATATTTAAGTTAAATGTCCTTAAATAAAAATTCTTATTGACAAGTAATGGGTTATTTTCCTCCAGTCTTGCTTAAAGTTGCACTCTTGGAACATGGATGTTGCTCAAAATGAATATAGCCGTTAACGTTGACTATAAATGTTGCTTGTATTTCAACTAAAACAGTAATTAGCAGCTTGTGGCTGTTCAAGTAATGGTCATCCGTCCTTTGTCAAACAATATTGCTGTCAGATAAAGAAGGGATGCCAGGTTTCATGGGAAATAGTTCCATTAGTAATGTCAGATCACAAGACTTGCTGAACAAATCTATTATCAATCAATGCATGACTTGCCTATCACATACTTAAGGTGTATGTGGATAAACACATACAAAAATCCATAGTACTTCATTTGAAAAGAATAGAGAACACAGGTTAGCAATTCAGCACCACTGATTTTATCTCAACAAATGTAAGCCAGTAGTAGCCCTGGTCAAAGTTCATTAATGCATGACAGGGCCTGCCATTGAGAGACATTTTAAAGCCTTTACTATGGTCCCAGTTCCTTGATGGTAGACTTCAAAGGGGTTGTCTTTAATAAGCTGTGGTGGTACTGGAGTGACAGGGGTTACTTAACAGCGCAGATATATGACAAGGACATCTGGACCCACTAACAAATCACAAGTGCTTAAGAGGAGTCCCTGCAGGGCACCACACATATAACGTTTACCTACAATCAGGGGTGGAAGAAGTACTCAGATCTTGTGCTTAAGTAAAAGTAGAAGTACCAATGTGTAGGAATGATCTGTTACAAGTAAAAGTCGTAATGTTACTCAAGTATCAGCCTCAAAATAAACTTTAAGTACCAAAAGTAAAAGTACTCATAATGCAGATTGGCCCATTTCAGAATAATATATTTGATATGTTTTGATTATAATTATTGATGCATTAAAGTGTTATCAAAGATGGTAAAGATGTAGCTAGTTTTAATGACTTTGTATACTGCAGGGTAGCTTGTGGATTTACTCCAGGTGTAACTAAAGTCTGATGTATGTGTTAATTATATTTAACATCATGTATACAAATGTGCAAAGTAACTAAATAAATATATTATATAAATGCAGTGGAGTAAAAGTACACTATTTACCCTTGAATTGTAGTGGAGTAGAAGTACAGAGTAGCAAACAATTGAAGTACTCAGGTAAAGTACAAATACCTATAATATAACGTGTTCTTAAGTACAGTACTTGAGTACATCTAATTAGTTGCTTTACAGCACTGGGTAGGAATGGTTGCTTGTAATGTTGTCGAGCTGGAAGTTTGGTTATTGAATCATGACTTCCTCTTTCTGGTTATGACTTGTTTGTTATGGCCGTAACGTATCTGTAGGATTCATGAACTTAGTAAAACATTACTAAGTCCAAATAAGAAAGCTTAATGCACATTTCACATCGACTTAAACGAATAAATAAGTCTCAACCGTTTGAAATTGACGTCAGAACGTTACAACGTATTTTCAATCGAAGGAGCCACATTTAAAACCTTAAACAACTTATTATTATCGAAATACTTATTGAACAGAACTGTAATACTTTAATAGGGACTCGAATTAAAAAAAAATACTGCTTTAAGACTTTTCCGGGACATACAGAAAGCCTGTCATCGTCCCTCTCACTTGACACCATAGTTGCTAGCATGACGCACTAGCGAACTAGCTACAGTAACGTTGACAGTGGCTAGCTAACAAGCAGCACTGTTGGTTGGCTTTAAAACACAGCATTCATCTTATCAAGTACTTCAAACAAGTGTAACATACCTGTGTTGTTCTTTATCACAGCTGACAGGCAGCCACTGACTAACAGCTGAAGGAAAATAACCAGAGAAAGAGCACAAATATTTCCCCTGCTTCGCCCCATCGTTCTGCACGTCGCCATGTTGATGTGTGAGTAACTGGAGGAGGAGTTAGCATGGCCACATGATGCAGGATGTTAGAGAGGGAGAGAGTGATTTTTTGTTCTGTTTTCTTAATGTTTATAATCAGCTGTCATGGCCTCAGTGTTTATCCTTGATCATGTCAAGAAATTATAAAGTAATTAAATTAAATTAAATCGTGGAGTCTTCATATCAGCTAATGCCGTGATCAAATATTCATCAGCAGCAGTGGTGTAAAGTAACCAAGTAGATCTACTCATGGCTAAGTACAGTTTTGAGATACTTGTACTTAACTTGAGAACTTACATTTTTTGCTACGTTGTACTTCTCCCGCACTACAATTCAGATGTAAATCCTGTACTTTTACTCTCAGATTTGGAATAATGAAGTGAAATATAATCACACTTAAATAAAACTTTAGTTACACCTGGAGTAACATTGCCAAGCTATCCTGCAGCATACACAGAAGTTAAAATTAGCTGCATCTTTATAACATTGATTACACTTTATTGCGTCAATAATTATAATCAAAACATAAGATATTATTCGGAAATGGGCCAATCTGCATAATGAGTTATTTTACTTTAGGAACTGTAGGTACATTTTGAAGCAGATACGTTTACTTCTGATTGCAGGAATTGTACTTGTAAAATTATTCCTACACTTTGGCACTTCTACTTTTACTATAAGATCTAAGTACTTGTTCCTCCTCTGACGCCCTACAAAGATTTACATATAAGACGTTATCAATCAATAACAATAATGTGTGTCAGTTGCCACTGTAGAAAGAATTCAAACTAATCCTTGTGATCCCAGTTCATATCATTATCAAACAGTAATCTGCAGTTTCAAAACACTTTTTATATTTGCCAGTTCATTTTTCCAAAAGCATAGAAATAAACCTGGTATCGGAATGAGTCATCACATCATGTTGGTCATAACTTGACAGAATGCAAAATAACAAACAAACACAATCCAGTTCAAGATGTTCTTTATTTATTTCAGGGAATGACAATACAGTCAATTTCTCTAAGCATGATTCCCATAACCAGTTGTGGAAGACTAAAACTTCCTGCACTGTATTTATTATTTTATTCCTCCCTCAGAGAAATGTAACTGGTTTCCCTCCTTTCGCTGACCAGGAAGAATTGACAGGTCTTTGCCTTCTTAAGACTTCACAGGTGGCATAAACTATGCAAGACTGTCAATAAAATAATATTCTCTTTACTATATGTAACAACAGACATGTTTCACACCAAATGCACAGACACAAAAAACAAGTGAGATGAAAACACAGAATGTCCATATTGGGGTGTAGTGTATCTCAGAGCTTATCACAGCTGCTTACATCAAGGACAACTAACCCATCCCATTTTATATTATATCATATCAACACAGACATCAGAGCTCTCCAGTGCAGAAGTGTGGAAGCTTAACAGTTATTTTACCACAACAACTTTTGAGCGAGGAGTGTTAATGGTGCTATGCAAGGACACCATCAGGTGGGGTAGCTACTCAACTGCCCTTTCCATTAGATCTGCATTGGAAATCAGAGACACAGAACTTAAAGCATTGTGAAAGAATGTAGTGAAAGACAAATTGAAGTCCTCATGACTGATCTCAACGCTACTTTTCCCTTGGAAACAACACAATTCATGATAAAAGTGTCTGTTAAATGGTTGTAGTTTTGTTCTGAAATCAGCTCTTTATTTCAAAATATACTGTTCCCTTTAAGTGGTCCTTTAAAAGTGATAGATCGTTATAGGAACAATTTGACCTTTATGCTTTTTTTTTTGCCTCCAGCTGTAAAATGTCTAGGGGACACATGGGTTTTTGTGAAGGCTAGGTAATCAATACAGGATTTGGAAATATTTATTTATTTGGTGGGGAACGCGTGTGTGTGCTGGGAGGACTTCAAGGTCGCCTGCCTCGTCCTCCTATGCCTGGAACTCGAGGCCGAGACCAAGCTTGTGTCCACCGGCGTTGATGTTCTTGCCGTCAAGGAGAGCAGAGAGTGTTAGCTTGATGCCTGCAGAAAGAAAAACACACAAGGATAAACCACCTATTGCTACTTATTCCTCCACTGTAATGTTGTTACTGTTGTTTACCATTATGAAAGTGTAGTTCGGTTTGATTTAATATTGTGCAAAACTCTTCCAACTGATGTGTTTTTAGAATAACAAAATAATATGAGCAATATTACACATTCTTTAGTATTTTTAAGTTTGCTAATCAAGAAATGCCACAACAAATCTGCTAGGAAGTCCTAATCTGACCATTGTGTAGTTTGTGTATGTCTAAAATGCAGCTACACATGGAATAATCCACACACAAATCTTTAATGCACAGATTTTGATTTTAATCTATTTTTTATTTTACGTGGTATTTTTTGCTACACAGTGTTGTCATGATTGAGTAAATGATGAAACATGTATTGTAACACATTTAGCCAACTTAAACCTAAATAATACACAATTTGCACTCACCTGGCTTCAGAGTCTGGGTGTAGCCCAGGCCCACAAGGCTGGAGTTGTTCACCTTAGCCTGTGTGGGAAACAGATTAAATCACACATATTACTAACAAATACATATATCATATCAATGCTGGCTAAATCCGGCAAGCAGTTTAGAAAAATATATATTGTAAATAATAAGTGATACCTTCAAAAGTTTGCTGCTTCATCATTATGCTAACACAAGGTGTTTTAATACATACACAAACAAGCATTCACACTAATTGGCTTGGCTGCATACGGGATTACATTTGCAATCCATCCTTTCAAATTGGTCAGCTAGGAAGAGCCTGAGCAAATATTTTGACCCTTATTTGAGGGGGAAACATTATGACTATTAAGGGTTTATATTGTAGGGACTCAGAATGTCTTAAATCGAGGCAAATTCCTTGTGAAGGACGAGTAAAATAAAACAGCCATTTCTAATGGGATTAGGATTAAGTGACATTGTTATCCTACAGCAGACGACGAGCACTAGCACAACTTCTACTCCAGGTTACACTGTACTCACAGAGAAGGATGCATCAGAGTCGATCTGATACTTGGCAGCGATGCCAAAGCGGGTGTTGCTGTTTCCGGCGGTCCAGGCCAGGTTGACGGCTGTCTCCAGCTGGTCATTCACCTTCTGGTAGATGGAACCACCAAACTCAGTTCCATCATTTCTGTGGAAGAATAGCAGATTAAAATAAATATATATAAATATATATAAATATATATAAATGTTGCAGCAACACAAATCAGTTTCCCCAAAAATGATGTTTTCTCTTTAAAAAGGGATGAATTATGAGTTTGTTTGTTTTTCTCTGAAAGTAGAATTCCTTTCTTGGTATTGTCCATGTTTGTTAAAGAGCTCATGAGGTGGGCTCGACGTCTCTGATGTAAATCCTACATTATACTCTGTCTGACCCCACATAATCACTTCAGCTGTAGACTGAACAGGCTTGGACACAGCAGGAAACAAGACTAACAGTGTGCCCTGTATCTGTCACTATCAGACACAACCTCGCTCTGCCTCTTCACTGAGGCCCTTTCTGCCTGCCAGCCTTTCACTCTGCTTCACATGTAATATAGTAAATCCCATCACCTGGGTATAAAAATAGTCAGGTACCCGGCACATAGCCAGCAACAAGTTAGCGAGCCCGGCGAGGACTAGTTAACAAAAGCTATGCATGTCTGGCACCTCATTTGATGGCGTCATGGACCTTAAAAGTAAAAATTCTCTAACAATATCAACAAAACAAGTGTTTTTATAAATGTTAACTACATTGCTGTTGGATTGATCCGTTAACATAGGTGCTAGCTGCAAGCAGGAGGGCCAACAGTGTGTGAAAAAGTGGTTTTAGTAAGGCAAATTGAAATGAGCATGAACTACACCAAATGATATAAGATGATAATAAAGTATGGTATATCCACATTGGTTTACCAGTGCATTAAAAAAGTATTCTGTATGGTACAATCAATGGAAGGAGGTATGCTATCAAACTAAAGACGATCTGCTGCCTCTGTTTTCTTACACATTCGTGTGCAGCTGGAACTCGTCCGTCTTGAATCCGACAGCGAAGTTGCTCTGGGTGATCTTGTTCCTGCCGGCCTCAAAGGTCATCTGGTATCCGGCCAGCCATCCTTCATACCCCACCACCGCTGCACCGTGGACCGCTGTCCCGTTGATGTCATAGTTGACGTCGCAGCCGAGGTTGACGTGGTCGCACTTGTAGCCCGTCGTCACCTTGCCACTCTTCTTGCTGGCAGGAGAGAGAAATGGTGGTTAAGTCATAGTCATTCATTTAGACTTTTTTTTTACTATAGGATTCATAGTTCAACATATATATTTGTAATATATGATACATTTTATTTAATATTTCCCTATCATTTCATTTTTATTTTCATTGTTTTTGTTTGCCGTGTATTATCTTTTTGTTATTTATATTTCTTTAAAAAAAATTAACGAAAATGTTTATTTTCACTTGACTTTTTTTAATTATCATTCGTTTAGTTAGTGTTACAACTTCACGTTACAACTGCCTGATGGGCGGATCGCTGTGGTGCGCTGACACACACATGTAACATTTAGTTTATATTTCAAAGGACCATTATTACAGTTTTATATTATATTTGATGTGTAGTACAATGTACCATGACGTTACTCATCATACGCTTTCTCAGCCTTGGAACTGAAATCCTTTTGTGAAGCCAAAACATTTATAATATTATTAATAATCATAACATTTTATAAACGACTGCTATGCTTGAACTGACAACTACTGTTATTCAAGGAAAATCTTTGATTGACGGCAGCCCTATCACAATCCATGTTTTTCTAAGCCTATGTCTGCACTAATAGTGAAACACTGCCTGTGTGTTCTGAAATGCCCATCAGATAACCCCTTTGGTAATGTCTTTAGGTACACGGTTATTTGCAACTAATTTTTATCTTTTTTATTTATAGGTACGCTTCGCTTTCAAATTATATTTCTAAGACTATAGAAGTTTAAAAATGCACACATACATACAGCCTGTTCACATTGGCAAAGAGCAAAATAATTACCAAAAGAACGGTAAAATTAGGCAATTTGACAATCACTTGCTGTAAAAAATAAAAACGGCTCATACGGCTAAATATTTTTTATGCGATTTGTTATTATTTTCTATTAATTGTAGCTCTAATAGTGCATGAATAAATATTCGACATTGTTCCACTGAACTCCTGTGTTCTCAGTGAAATTCATTTCCATGGTTCTGATAGTGTTTCTTACCCAGTGTTTGGCGAGAAGGAGGAATCAAAGGTCAGCTTCAAACCCTTGGCCAACTGTGGAGATGAGCAAAAAGGTTCAGTTTAGTCAAAATCATCTTTGGAATAAACTGCTCATGAGATGAAACTACAATCCATTATACAACAAGGCATAAGGCACCCACAACTTGCGAGACAGACCCTAGAGATCATGAAAAGAGTCGAGTGAATTTAACTCCCAATATCAAATAAAAATCACATTTAAGATAATCCTGGTCACCCACCTGGTCTTCGATGGTGATCTCGGTCCCCAGGGTGTTGTCGGTGTTCCACTTCTCTGTGAAGGTCAGACCGTGCTCCGCCCACTTGTACTTGGTCTCCAGGGATCCAGCCACCTTGCTGGTCTCAGTGTTGGCAGAGCCTGTGCTGGTGAACTCCTGCAGAGGACAGTGTTGGTGTCATACACACAGGTTCGCCAGCCACGATACATTAAAATCCATTATAATAAAGTGTAATAAATTGATGACTGACTTCTTTCAACATCATGGAACAAACACTTGATCCCAAATCCTTGGGGTGCATTTACAAGATCAAGAAATCAATTTGACTTGTAAACTAAGACATACATTATGTTTGATTGTGATAACACAGCATCTTTGAAATCATCAGTCAGGTAGCCAATGCCAAAATGTGTTTGCAACATTTAAGAAATCAGCTGATGGGCGACTTAATTATTGGCCCGGAGACTCTTAAGCAAGCTGCAGTCTGAAGTGTCCGCTCTGTATGACTTACCAGTCCATTCTCAGACTTTGTTTTCAAGTCCAACTTGATGACCCCAAAGCCTGAAACAGACAACATTAGATCAAATATTATTATTTAATGATGACAATACAGATTTAACATCCAATAATAGAGGAGCAGGTTTATTAAAAAAACATTTTTGCAAAAACATCCCACCCATCTTCTACTGTATATTTTTGCGGCTTTCTATTTATACTTCTCTTAATATTTGGATGTAAAACCAAAAGATGATTCCTTGCATGTGAAAACCTACTTAGCAATAAACTGGATTCTGTGTATTTATACACATTATAAGAAACCCTTTTGATATTTAAACACACATTACATCAACGTATTGATTAGTTTCTGTGAGAACAGCCTCCAGAGTGCATTTAGAGTTATTTGTATGCAACTGATGGAACGTGTGTATTGATTTGATGTGGCTCTGTTGGAACATTAGTAATGTCAGTTATGAACAACAGCTAGAAGGCTGGTTGAACAGACCCTGGCTCCAGCCTAAAGCCCCACGCCTGCCCGTAGCCAGCATTACAGCCATCAATAGATCCACCGAGCATACTTCACATGACCCAGAACATCTCCACGTTCATGTACTTTCTGGCCTGGCTGGTACCATTCATTTCTCATCCCGGCCATCACTGTCCATCCTGCAGTTTCTACCCTATGAAATGTTCATCAGCCTCACAACTGCTCTCAGTTTGAAAGCCTTTCTGTGAAGGAGATGGCAGTAAGTCAGCCTGCATGCTACATAAGAATGAGTCTGGGAATGCCAAAGCTGTTGACATCATTTAGTAACCATTGGAGTACAGCTTTCATTTGTGTAAACACAAAACAAACCCCACATCCACTCACTCAAGGTGAGGCTCTGCAAACATAGTGACAGAATACACAGTAGGGAGCCTGGTTTGAATCCAAATGCATTGCTGTTAACATTATGCAGAAGCTGGATTTGTACAATGATTAAGGAAGGAGGAAGTGTTGCAAAAAAAATCTCTGTGATTACTTTACAGTACAAGAGAGAAGGAGAGAGTATTGAGTAAAGAGAAATACATATTTATACGAATGGCAGAGAGGATAAAAAAGATGATGAAGCACTAAAACTAGAAAAAGATTCTAACACAGCAACCCTTTTTACTGAAGTGAAAAACTTGAAAGAAGAAGCTACCATGTGATAAAAAACCATCATGACTTAGAGATAAAAATAGCACTTGATTGAGTGTCAAACTATTTTTTCTTTATATGATACTGCTGTAAATGTTGCTGAAATAAGTGAGTATGGTTGGCTGCTTAGTGCTCACCGTATCCCTTGGTGAAAACGTCCCTGGCAGACTTTCCAAGGTCAACGTAGGTGGGAGGTACAGCCATTATCTGCAGGGACAAACAAGATGGTCAAGGCTGTGACTAAACACAAGAAAACATTCTCTCTAAAGAAATGTCATCCCTTCGTGTCTTTCTTCTCTCTGTGTTACAGCTTTAGCACAGAGAGAGGACAGAAACAGATCAGAAGTAAAGTGCTGCTGAAAGAGGAAGGCAGGTGCAGCTGGAGGTCACTGATGGATATGAAAGGTTCAAATCTCATAAGGTTATTGGCTTACATGAGCTACACACACACACACAACACAGGAGCTCAGCAATTCAAACACACATTCTTTCTAAATTGCATTCCTTTGAGTACAGAGGTGAGTTTGTTTGCAGGAGTCACATTTTGCCACCTTAGCTAATATCCATTTTCTTTTACATTTGTCAGTGAGTTTTTTGTTCCCCTCCCCTGTGCACATATTTTTTTTTTCACTAAGCTAATGGTTACGTACAGCATGTTTGAATTTATTTGTCCTTCCTCTTCCTGAATATCCAGTTGTGCAAAACATGTGTATTTCATCATTATGTTTAGTTGTTATGTTTTAGATGTAGGCTCCATTTTTCAATATCACCAACAGTTATCAAGGCGGAGTTGTCACGCAGGCCTATTGATAACAAACATGTGCAAATTGATAGCAAATAAAGTCATTTAAAAAGTTTACCAGGTGAAAAGTACTTTAATAACGGTTTCTGAATGTAAACATTATCAAAAAACAATTTGAGGAATCTTTTTGTTTTTTTATTTGCACCCAATAAAATGAAAAAGTCTTAAACGAACACACAATGTTTTTGTTAAATGTACACCAAAGGTTAACCCAGTATAAAGGGAGTCCCTCCCCTTTCTCAACAACCCCACCCTTATCCTCAAATTGTTATATGACTCATATTGAAGGTATTGCATCCCATTGCATGTGTGGGAGACAGTTTAGAGCTGCATGAGGATTGACACAACATTTGACATTCTTTGAGTAAGTTATGAAAGATTCGAAAGAAAATTTGCTCTCAAACTTGCACTGTCATCATGTTCTATTGGTTATTTTTTTTACAAGTGAATGTTACGAAAATAAATAATAATTTATCAAATTAGCTCTTGGATAGATGATTATGAGTATAATTATGGAACAAAACGGAAATTGTACTAAAATAAATTAGGTTTGACACTGAAGATATGACTTTACAAGATATTTAGTCAACACTGATCTATTAGAGGAAAACATAAAGTGCACCTGTGTATTTAGAATAGCATCAGAAGTGACTACTCTCCAATATATCGATATGGTCAAATTCAACTACGCTATTGCCCATTCTAATATAATCCTGCAGCCCTACCCCAGATGCTTCTTCGACCCCACATATCAAACTCCTAAATAACAGAGACATTGGCTATGACATAACAAATGTCAGTCCGTCCACATGCATGTCCAACTGTAGCCTCCCTAAATCATTCAGGATGAATGAAACCCTCCCCCCCTGGACAGCCCTCTGAATCAGTCCCCAGTAACTGTGCTAATACAGAAGCACTTGGCCTGGAAGTGGACTAATGTCAGGAATCTGCAATGCCTGTTAGCACTTACACAGATGGCATGTCCACTATCTCTCCCCCCCCCCCCCCCGCGCCTAGTAGTTGTATGGCTTCCACACATGGCTACAGGCAGAAACCTTAGAGGCCGTAGAGGACAACGCTGTATATTTGATACTCATTGAGTTGCCCTGGGGTAAACCTCCATGACTTAAGTTATGAATAAATCTACAACTTCATATAACATTTTCACAAATAAGAAGGATATATGAATCCCATGGCATGATGAGGACCACTCCTGAAATGATTAAGTACACTTGACCTAGCCACTCAGTGAAAGGATGCAGCACTGCCCTTCAGCACCACTTTAGTTAGTTGAAGTGTAATTCAGTGAATTTCAGCTGAGACACAAACCTACAGTTGATTTTAAAAAAGTGTAGTCTCTGTCTAGAGAGAAACAACACTACACTCACACAAAGTGATTATGCAGGCAGCATCTCACTGTCCTCATCTGCTAACAAATTAGCATTAGCTAGCTATCAAGGTGGCCAGCGGGCAAGTGTCTCCTGTGAGTAACTTCATGGCATGTTGACCAGAAGTGAGCCTGTATCGTCAAGAAACCGTAAGATAGCTTTTCTTCTTTTATTATAGCTGCCTGAATAACTGCTGACAACTGGCTCCTGTTCTGTCAAATGACCGCACCGCAACACATTAGCCAGCAAGCTAGCTTTGGGTGCAAACAGTAGCAGGCCTAGCATCTCTGCTGTACGCCGACTACACCCAGCTCACAAAATGGATAAGACAGAAAGCTCCAGGGTGTCAGAGTCCGCCGGCTGATACCAGCGACAGAGCAGTACATTAAAATGCATGTGTGTTGCAATTCAATATTAAAACACAACGTACCTCTCTGTGTGTTCCTGTCCTGGTCGAGAAGGGGCTTGTCAGCTGCACAAAGGGAGGAGAGAGGAGAGAGGTGGTGCTGCGTCACGTACGCTACAAATCACGCAAGCAGCAGAGGCCTTTCGTCATCGTCAAAGATACAACATGCAACTAAACAGCAAGATGGTTCACACCAGAATTCAAGCATCTGCTCAGCTCAGCCGTGTCGGCGCGGAACAGGTATAAATGTATCCAGGTCACACTACACAAGCTTTATAATGTGCTACCTTCTCCTTGTGTGAGACTGAATTAGTGTAAATGTCTCTTTTTATTTTGTAGTATTTCTATTTCATTGCAGCTGACTTCATAGGCTACTTCCTATCCCTAAGGCTACTACTTTTTGTAGCCTACTTTTGACAGCTTTAGTTATGAGTCCCAGTTATTTTTGCATATTAATGTTTTAAATTATAAATACGATTAATTGCTATGAGTGCCCAATCATATAATTGCATTTTCCACCAACTGACCAGCTACAACTTTAAAATACTGCTAACATGCTAAAACACAACAGTATTACCCAGTAAATAGGCCTAATTAATTAAACGGGTAACTCTAATAAATAAGTACTTTTACATTTAATAACTTAATTATATTATTTTATATGCTAATTATTTCCTTCTCTTAAATAATTACAATTTTGAATGCAGTTATCATTTTTCTCCACTTCATCCTCTGTCATAAGTCATTAGAACCGAAACCGGAAATGGCCAAACCGAACTATCTCGCCTTGCGTCTGGGATCGGCTGTTCACCTTGACGCATGCGCAGTTTAGGACTACTCCTGGAAGCACGAAACTCCTCCCGCAGCATCCCTGATAAAAAGCCCCTTTAAAAGCTGACTTCAGATCGGCTTTCTGCACCTTCACCGGACAGCTCATTACACAGTGCAGTTTTTACAAACTGACCCGGGACATATTAGGAGATAACCCAGCAGCAGCAGCAGCTGTAATGTTACATCACATCTGTACAGAATCAGATCAAGAGGACAGGATGAGGAATTATATATGACCTCTGCTGGTACATGATGAAAGTCATTCACAACCTGCATACTGATCTCTGTATTGGCCCATATGTATGTGTTTATAAACTGTTATCTGATTTATGAGATGGAAGAAGGCCTACATTTACTAAAGCATTCCACGCAAACACAGTTTTGATGCATTTTACTTCAGTCTTTCAATTGTCTGCCTTATTTCAGGGGATGTACTTTTTTATAATCTACATTTGCTTGACTCCAAAAATTTAGCCTGGAAAATTATCATTGGTATAATAATAATCTGAATAAAAACATCTTGCATGATTTATTAAAAGAACTGACGTAAGATATCATATTAAACCAGATCACAATGTTTACATAATTGCATTCTTTATTTTAACAAAGATCGAAAGAGGCAGGTGAGTCAAGTAAATCTGCGGGTTAAGCATCTTTGTCTTGCCTTTCCTTCCTGGCTGTGAATGCAGAGCTGGGTTCATGAAATGTTTTTGCAGTTTTGTATAATTCTGTGTGCAGGATTTCACAGAAACAGCAGTGTGGTTGAGTAAAGGGAACTTTGCCAAAACCTTAAGGCACTTCCTTTGCAACGGGTACGGCTGGCAGCAAAAACTCTGAGAAACCTTGTACTTCTCTCCTACCTGTTTTCTTTCACACCAAATGTAGGTATTTGCTTTTTTACGCGCTCCTTTGATATTTCTATATTTTTACTGCATACTAGAAAGGAATGTATATTTATCATATAATATAATCCCAATCAGAATCACCAAAGACAATAATATTATTAAACAAATTATAGAAAAACATATCCTGTCATGATACAAAAAGTTAAGAACTTTAATCTGTAGGAAATGACCATCAGCGAGCAAACAAACACTGTGGCAGTTTTATCTGTCACTTGCTACATCCTTTCTTCCTTTATAAATAACAAATAAAATGGTCCTTCAGCAACTGAGTTTCTGTATTCAAACAGGAAAACACAACTCTGATATATTGGCTGGGTTGGTTATGAGAGCGGTTGCCATTGGTTTTAGCCAGTAGATGTCACTGTTGGTAATAATGTGAAACAACTCACCAGTGTCAGTAAGTTAGTTTTTTCTGAGAAATGACTGGACTGTTGCTCATCAGCAGCCGAAGGATTACATTTTGATTAAATCCATTTTCCACAGTCTCTGTTATAAAATGTTTCAGCAACATTTTAAAAGTGATGATTCAACTTTTCTTTTCATTGATTTGGGGGTTAGGATTAACTTGCCAACCTTTAAACAGTGAAATAAAAACATAACTTTGACCCTAATGAAAACCATGTCCAAATAAAATGTTCTTGAGCTAAAGAAAAGTCAGTTGTTGTTGGTCAAAAAGGGATCTTATCGGTTATCTGCTTCAAAAATAATAAAATATTTTCAACTAATAATTCAATAAACCTGACATTTCTTTTTTGGAGATATATACGTTTTTTCTCAACACATTGAAAAACGTGTTTTAAAATCAAAGTAAATCTACATTTGTTTCACTTTTAAATGTATTCACAAAACTCACAGAAGTTGAACATAACACATTCTTTCCCTCTCATAAAAGTATCCTCACTAACTCAAATGCTCTATAAAGGGTTTTAAAAAAAGTTGTTTTACGAAGTACTCTATTTCATCAGTTCCTGCTTCACTCAAGTGTTTCCAATTTAAGACTCCACTGCAAGCTAAATATTGTGCTCAGGAACATTTGTCAAAGAGCTTGGGTTTACTTGATTCTTTATGGAAAAGGATTAACATGCACAACATAGGCCTCTACTTTATAAGATTAAAGTCAAAGCCAAACATATTTTTTCACTTGCCAGGAGGACTTCATATTCAACTTGTGTTTTTTTTAAGTACATTGAATATTAAATACGGATTAGTGTATCTTCCCTGTCACTGAACTATTGACTGTTTTATAGTTTTACCTGTGCCAAGCTGCAGTTCTTAAAAGCTTTAAAAACTTTGAGTGTTAATTCTTCAAACAGTGCCGTCTGGCCTTGTTACAAACAGTTGGACTGCAGTTAATGTCACATTTTGATGCCTTATTGGAATTTAATGTTTTCAAGATCTACTGAAGGCAGCTATGATGGGAAACTGTAATTAATAACATTAATTAAAGTCAGTTTTGTAAACATTATGGCTCGTGAATTAAAGAATGACGAATGAGAAGAGATGGCTCAGCCCTTACTCGATCCCCAACATCCCCAGCTTGTTGTCATTAAACAAACATATTTAACTTATTTCCTGATGTGTATTTAAAAGTTTCCATCTCCGTTTTATGTCCTTGCATCACTGCATCTCAAGTAAAATGTAATCAACAACTAGTAACATGTTTGTCGCCTGTCGGTCGCCTTCAGAGGCAAGCCAAAATTCATTTCTAGATTATCCTCCAGTCATATCTGGATGCTGCGCTTTCATCCCCCGAGCTTCAAAGGCGGCGCTACGCTCACTTCAAACAGTCGTCACCGAGTGCCAATCAAACCCAGCTCCACAAGACAACAAATGTTAATCAACCCGGGCCAAGCATCACCAAAGTAAATAAAATAAATTGTAAACAGATGGCATAATTTGCAACATATGGATAAATAAGGCAGTATGTCATCTTTCTTTTTCAATTCAGTGGTTCACACAGGGTCCAAACTCCTCTCCCACTTCGCTTCTTGCATCCATCCCAAAGTCTCTCTCGTGATTCGGTGACTTCACTGCATGGTGCTGCTTTTTCCAGCCCCGACTGGGAGTCCATAAACCAGCGTCTGGTTAATAGGAGGGCATAAATCACTTCACGCGTGTTCGGGTTCAAACAGTCCCAAACCAGAAACCTTTTTACCCTTGTCTCCGTGGGATCAAATGCTACATTCAGCATGTCTAAAAGGATATTGTTAAAGGTTTAGAAAAGTTATACGTTTCAACTTCCTTCAATTTACGAGGGATCTCTGCCATCAAATGGGATGGTGAAAATAAAATCACTCATTCAATCATTTAGGGTCCAAAAGTATCAAAATGAAAACCATTGATGCAAAGCTATTTGGTTTTCCTGTCATGAACGTTCTTTCTTCAAGAAATATTGCAGGCATCATAAAACATTAAACAAAATCTCCCACAGTACCATCCTTGTGTGAACATTTAAATGCCTTTACATAAACCACTCAAACAAGTGCATATATATAATAAGATTTGGAATAGCACCTGCACATTTACTTTGTTCATAGATTATTGTATTTTTATTTATGAAATCAATTAGACAGTACTTGTTGCTGATAATAATGTGCCGATCCCTCTCTGCTCATTGTAAATAACAAACCACATGTTGTCGTGTGACCAGCCCAGTGATGTAATGTCTAGAGACAGGAACAATGTGACTGTGTTTCACAACAATAAATATCTGTTGGTTTTCTGTATTTCATCCTCTTCACATTGTTGAGAGAAGTATCAGGGAGCCATTGTTCTCTTGGGAAAATTATTCAAAACCAATATGTGTAGTCGATTACTTCTGTTTCTCAAGTTCCTCTTCAACTATGCATTTGTATTGCTTCATTTTATTGATTATGTTTAACTTTTTCTCTATTTTGTTGCACTATTTTATGTCTTTACTAATTTTTCCACCATAAACCTATTATTTGTAATTGTTAAACACTGAATAAATGTAAACGTTGACTTGAATTGTATGTATTTCATTAACAGATTACACGTAATTGTATTAGGTTAGTTGAAAGCAATCATATTAAGTTCAAGTAAAAGATTTTGAAAGTTCACCTTAATATAATTGCTTTCAACTAACCTAATACAGTTATGTGTAATCTGGTGACATAATACATTTTATTGAAGTCAACGTTTCATTTTTTCAGTGCAGATCCTGGGACTTAACATTTTCTTTACCAATCTTGCGCTGTATTGTGCACATTTCAATAAAGCCATTTCATCTTTGAATCATGGAAAAAAAGGCTTTAAGCTCATGTTGTGTATTGAACTCTTTGAAGAAGCCCTTAAATGCCATGAAGATAACAGTAAAGTCAGGTGGTTGCTCAATTGCAAAAGTTCTCTACAAAGTGGAAAAGAAGTTTGGAACAAGCAGTTTGTAGCTGTGGCTTTCAATTAACATCTATTTAAAATGTCTGTACATTTCTTTTGCTTGTTTTGTTTTCATCAGCATCTCTGTTTATACGTGGTATACCATAGGAAAAGTGAGAGATGTGTCCTTCCTGTCTGAACTTTGGTAAATAGATTGGAGGCATGAGAAAATGTCAAGGCTCAACTGTGGTCGGAGCAGTGACTCACTCTCACTGTGAGTGTGTGTGTGTCATATATGTGTGTGTGTGAGAGAGAGAGAGGTGTAGCGTTAGTATGTAGCAGATGCAGCGATCTTTATCTCTCATTCATGGCGTCCAAGGAAATGTAGCGTACGCTGGTTAACAGTCATTTTCTCAGTATCTGCGTGGCAGAGATGTGCTGATAGTCATGCAGACACCTGGCACCTTGTTGTGTGGAAACTGAGGTGATGCTGCAGCGTTGCCCAATACTGCTCACAGCATTGATTGACTTTTAAATGCTACAAGGTGGCTCTGTGAAAGCAGTATTACCCAATAGGATGGAACTCACTGCAGCTTTTCATTTAGGGAAATAAGTTATATTCTCCTATAGATCAATTTAAAGCTGGGCGATTTCTCAATGTGGTCGTCTTTCAATCATTTATCATCTTTCAATGGAATCATGTCCTGATAAAATCATGTTTCAATGTATTGTGATATACAATGACGTCGTCTAAATTGATAACAACATGACCATTTTTACTCAAATTCATCAGATTAGATATTGGGATACACAATGACGTCTTCATAATTCATAATAACAAGCACATACTTACTCAAATTCATCAGAAAAGGAATTATAATCCAATCCAATTGAATATTGAGTCATTCTGATACTTGCTATTTGTATGCATGCGTGTATATTTCTACTATAATATAGTAGAAATATTATCTTTTTCTTTGTAATTTCACTTTCAATTTTGCACTTGAGTTTCCAAATAAAAAGGGTTTAATTATTACATTTAACAAACAAAAAAAGCCTCACCATGTGTTTTTTCTCATAAACAGACCATTTATTTATCTAATAACAAGAATACAAGCTTTATCGAGATATACAATTACCTATATTGGGAGATTTTTGACATAAAGCGCAGCCCTAGATCAAGTTAAAGTTCAGTAAAAGAATGAAATTACACATTTGGGGAAATTTGCAAGAACACAACCTAATACTATAGTACATTTAAAGACACTATAAATATGCCTTTATAACGTGTCTTTATATCTTCCTCATCCGGAGTGTTGCCTTAACAGTTTTTATGCTCACATCTGGCTTTGTTCTAAACTAAATGTAGACTTCACATATAAACACAGGTAAAGTGCTAATTGTGACACTGTCAGAGTTAAATGAACACTGGTCGTTTCTTCTTTGTAGTCACCTATATAGATGGCACCTTTTAAAGACAAACCTCCTGTAAGTAATGACAGAGCTCTGGCTGGGAAACACCCGTGGTTGTTTTAGGCACTTTGGATAAAAGCTTTGAGACAGAGTTCTCCAAAGTCATCCCAGTAAAGCCTATGTTTGACCACATTGATCAGAAAAAAACGTATATATTCTGATTCACATCTGCCGTCAATAATCCCAATATGAAACCACAGGCTTGGCAGAGTGAGGGGAGATACCACAAGCTATCAAACTGCCACGCCGAGCCCCCTGCTATACCCCACCTCGCTGCACCCAGCATCAATGTGTGTACTGAATACAGGACCCTGTAATCAACAAATTCTCCATATTCCCCCCCTCAGGTGCCTCGCCAACATCAAAGGAGGTAAAGGATGGTGTGGTATCTCTGTGTGCCTGTGCCTTCTACTGTATGAAACAGCCCCGAGACGCAGGCGGGGAGCAGCCGAGCAAATTGAATTTCATGACTACCACGTTGCTACCTGGCAGGTAGGGCTGTGGTTCATTTCGTTTGTAGTTTAGTAGGTTTTGCCTGCACCTGGTTAGGAGATGATCACACTAAACGAGAGGATCAGATATGTACAGAGCAAAAGTGGAAAAAGTACCAAAATGTCTCATTTAGACTATTAGTTGAACAGCATTTTGGGACATAAACAGTGTAAAAACTTCTATGAAATTAAACATAAGCATCAGTATACATCAACACAAAGCCCAATTCAAGCAATTTACAAGCCAAAAAAAGGGTGAGTTTATGAAGTATGATAACTTTTCTAATTTCACATGATTATAGAACATTTCAGATTTTTTAATCATTCTTATGGAAAGCCCTGGTTTACGCTGTAATTTATGCCATTCAAAATCTAGGAAAATTCTCCTTGAGTCAAACTGGTTTCAAACATTTATCAACAACTAAAATACTTCCTCCAGCTGTAAAAAAAAATAGCTTCTTATTCTCAAGTCCTTTTGATCCCCACCTTTATATATACAGTCTATGATCCCCACACATAATTTCTGCTAAATCAGATAAGTTATTTTTCTCTTTTGTTGCTCCATCTTTTGATACTAAACTGTGTTTTAATGCTTGTAAATGGCCATTAAATAACTTCCCCTTCCATATCTCATTCACTGATACAAAAATATTTGTCTGAAATCATTCAGTGGTTTATTATAAGCAGGATTGATTCTCACCCGTGTGGTTTGTTTAATTGCCGCTGTGCAACACTTGCTCAAATATTGAAGGTATGGGGTGGTTGCTGCTGCAAAGGCCCAGAGAGAGAAGCTGAACTGAAAATCCCTGGCACCGAACGCCGAGCCCCGAGCGAGTAACCTTGGTGCTTCTGATCCTGACTTGAATTTCACATCAGAAAATTCTCCAAAACTCCCTTTTATCTTCTCCTGAGCACAGCCAGACACTGAAAGGCAGATGAATGCTTTTATTACCAGCTGTAATTATTTCTCTTCTGGAAAATTCTGGAAAACTCTAAATAAACTGCAAATGTAGGCACAGATGTTTAAATGGTTGCTCATGCATTTTAGATTTTAAGGACATGTGTTCTCAGCTATTGTTCCCCCCTTGATATTTTCAACTCGATGTGAGTCTTAATTCTAAGATATACTGTAATATTTTAGCTTAAATGTCTGGATTTATTCAGTTGATGATAGTAAATCCAAGCTTTTATTCCCTTTATCTATTTTGTTATGTTAAGTTAATACAAAATAGTTAATAAAACTTAAAACACTTCTACCTAAAATAATTTCCATTCAGAGAACACAGGAGGTTACAGTTTGTGATACTGAGATGCTAAAAAGACATTTTCCATGGAGTGTTTTCTGATCGAAGCTTAGATGTTTCACTGGTTGTGAAACTCTGTTTGTCCTTAAGAAAACCGCCGGCCTCAGTGTCTTCACAAAAAATCTACTGTAGATATGAAGAGTGCTTTCAACTGGAAGATGTGAAGCAATCAGACAGAACTGTTGTCTGGGCGTAAAACAAAAGCTGTTTGTTGTGTTGCTGACGGTTAAATCTAAATGCCATGCCCACCTCAAGATAAAATGTACACACACACACACACACACACACACACACACACACACACACACACACACACACACACACACACACACACACACACACAGATGTACAAGAACAAGCCCCTTACACACCCACAGAGACTTATTCAAGCATATACACACATACAAACACTCACATAAAAAAGACACAGAGTTCTGTCTCTCTCTTGTCTCCATCTTCAATAGAAGAAAGTTCTCCATAAAACGATAAACAAACTTATGTTTTCAGATAACTTTTGGTTACAAAAGAAGAACATGAATTCATAACCATTCACATATCCACAGTGGATGCTTTGCCATGTCTTTTCTCGATATCATATCATCCAACATTTATTTATTCTAAGATATTTTCATTTGATCGTATTATGTGATATCGTTTGTTCTACTATGGGGATCACAAGAAAGCTAGATACAACAAAATTGCCATTTTGAAATTATTAAACTAAATAAAGAGGTGGGGATTTAAGATTATATTTAGAAAATAGTGATACGTTTGGCTCCTCTAATTAAATATGATGTATTGTCCAAACCAATGAAAATCGTTTAAAATTGGTGGAATTACAAACTGGCATGGGGAACTGTTGCTTTCCTTTTTAAGAATTATCTAAAATTGCCATTTATTTTATCTAGCTCTTGTTCCACTCATTGTATGTTTCACAGTTATTTTTTTGTAAATTCTACCTACTGTAGTTTTTGAATTACAATTAGATTGAAAACACTGCATGTTCAGGTGCAATGCATATACAATAATGTGTATATTTTACTTGTTTTCACTACTTCATTTAAATGGAGCCGTTTTGGAGCTCACACTCGATGGAGGTTTCTGATGTCTATTTGTGACCTATGAATACATTTTACTTGGATCCAAAAAAATAATAATTAAAACATGAAAAGACTGTAAAACTACAAAACAAAAGATTAAAGTTTTTTTAATACAGAGTTATCTAAGAATATATGACTCCTCCTGAATTCTCAGGGCAAAACAAACCAATCTCATATATCACAATAAAACTGTAATTACATGTTGTGGCGGATGTAATTCATGCCGTCAAAGTCACATCTCCATTCAGTCGGGCTCCGTTAGCTGTGAGGAACTACATTATTATCTTTCAGCTCAATGAGAAAAGACCAGCTCTTTCTTTGATCCCACTGACTTTATTTCAGATAATGCGACCTCAAACCTCAGTTACTCTTCCCAGACAAATACATTTTGTCATTCACAAAAAAGGCAGTAGGGCCTACACGACAGAACCCCAAATAAAGGCTTAACGCATAAATGTTAAAAACCCTCAACAGCTATACATCACTGCGACATTCAAATTAGAATGGAATCCCACCAGAAGTCATGTTTTAAATGTTTCCGATTGTTTCCTGTGTGTTTGAAACGACGAGGAGACAGAGTGGATGGGGAGATATGTGCGGTGACACATTTGTCGCCATTGCAACGAGGGCCCTATAATCTTCCCAATCAGGAAAACCAGAACAAATTAGGCTGTGCAGCGCTTCCAGTGTGCCATCACTATAAATCACCATCATGACCCCGAACATGTACAAGTACACTCCGTAACAACAGGGCCTGGGAGAATAATGTTTGTTCCCAAGATTGGTCCACAGAACTTGGATGATATACTGTGAGAAGAGTCCCATTCACATCCATTTCCCACACGCTTATTGTATGTTGGAGTGAAAGTATGTCACAACCATAGGTTACAGAATCTGCAGGGTTTGGGATTGGCTCCCAGACTTTTTCATTACAGGGTTTGTTGTCTGTGAACAAGCATTGGGGAAGTCATTGTGATTGTTTACTGTTATAGTGAGAAAGCATGGAGCCACCAAAAAACACAAAAACAACTAAGACCTGACAACTAGAGTTACATAAATAATATTGCGCTTTTTTTGGCAATGAACATTTCTCAGAGGCTAAACAGACAAGAGTCTTCATTCATGTTTAGCACTTAGAATGCTAACTCTGTTTACCAATTTGGAATGTTACCATGCTAACATTTGCCAATTAGGGTCTGCGACCAGAGGTCAGCGAAGACCCTATTGTCATGAACATGAAAACACACACTAATCAGGGAAAACGATGGGCAAAAGCACAGAAAAAGGGGCCGAAATAATGAGAGCAGATAGCCCGTGCAACTATTGAAATGTGGGCACGCGAGAAAGCAACACAACAAAAATTCAACTTAATTTTCCATATGTTTTGTAAAGATGAACGTAAACTTAACTAAGATAAAGAAAAATGGTGTTTGAACTGAGAGAAAGAGATGAAAAAAAAGCCTTAAGGAAGTAGTACAATTGCAAAAAGGGGAAAAGCAAGAGGTTGAGGAAGATAGGAAAGGACAACACTTAAAGGAGGACAGACGCAGAGGAGGAGAGAGAGCCAAGAGGAGTAACTCAGTTCCAGTTGGATATCCAATCTGTGTTCTCCGTCTCTGAGTCGAATAAAAACCATCAAAGCTTGAGGTTTGGGGACTCAAAAGTCGGTTCAATCTCCAACCATTTCCCACAGCCTTTCAAGGGCTGCCAAACGTTTATTTGTTTTGGATTAATGTAATTAACCCCCCATTCCCAGTGTCGCACACAAGAAGCGAGTCACAGTGAAAAGATTACGAGGCCTCTGTTTCTCATACATCCAGCCCAACCAGCCCCGACACAGTGGCTCACATATTTCATATTGCTGGATTATATTTTTGCTTTAGCTTGACGTGTAAATCTCCCTCTGACAGTTCTCACAAGTACATCAGCAAACACTTTGCAGTAAAAGGATCAATTTCAGCAGAGGAATGAAGAATTTCCTGCTTTTTGCCAAAATAACAGCCACTTTCACAAAGCTTCTTCCAGTTCTGAAGTTTGATTTGTGACATAACTTGGTATTTATTGTATTGTTGTACTCTTTTACAACTCATGTGCATACTGCAGGTGTTATATTTTACCTTGTTTACTTAGTGCCAAGGTTTTATAATGAATTAGATAAAGCATATAAAAGTAAAAAGTTGTTTGAAAGAAAAGAAAGCCAATAACATTATGTTGTTCCCCAAATGATGATCTAAATGTTATGAGTCACAATTAACATTCCTCTGAGGAGTTTATGTGAAAAGAAATCGCAGCTTAAAAAATTGTTAATCACAAGATTTCCATTCATGTGTGCAGCGTTGAGTCATTTGAACGTCTTAAATCTCTAAATCTTCTATTCTAAGAAAACCCCTGCTGACTTTTGTCATCAACATATAACAAGCATCTGAGATCATACTGTGTGTTTTAAGTGGTTTTTAAAGGTTCTTGACTTAGATCATAAAACTTACTTACTCAATAATAGTTTGGATAAAACTTCATTTTATGTATAAACCAGGTCTTCGCAAACTAACTCAGCCGCCTCTTCAAAAGGCCCAAAGCTGTAACTCTTCTGGCGTCCATATTTTTTAATGAGACAGAAGTCACAGTAAAATAATGTGAATATGTAATACATTAGTGTTCCAGTCGTAATAAAATGTCCCATAAAGCCTTAGGGTTTTCTGTTTCATACACTCTGAGTCCCATCATGGGCAGTAGAAGAAGAACAAAATCTGCTAAGTATTGAGAAGATTTGGCGATCAAACCCAGATGGGACCAAATCATTTTTCAAAAGTCTGGTACAATGTCAAATGGGCTTTTTGGTTTTGCACAAGTTAGAATAATGATAGGTTCTAAGAAAGACAAGTCATGGTTTGACCATTTTAACAACAATTTATGAAGTGGAACACGGACAGTACATTTATTTGACTTTTTTAAAATCATGATACATCTATAAAGTAAGTAGAACTAGTTTTGCCAGCTGAATATAAAATAATATATGTATAATATTGGTGAGGTACCCTTAAAAAGCCAATAGGCAACTTTAACATTCAATGGAGATTAGATCAGAGCTACTGCTGCTTTTTCTACACACAAACAACCTAAGCCTCCTTTCATCTTCATGTTGTATCGATGTGTGGGCTCACACCTTCTTCTGAAGTCCTTCAATCAGTACATTTCCATTTTGTACCTCAAGAGGTCAGTCTCGCTCCCCTCGCCAGCAGCAGCTGACCAGTTAGACCGAACTAATGACCAACAGAAGCTGATCTCTGGAGAAGCAGAAACCTGAAACTCTGTGCTGCAGACAGAATTGTCTTAACGCCAAGAAACAGAAACATCTTTTGAAGTGCATGTCATTCAAATACTGTGTTTTTTCTTCACAAAATAAGTCACTATACAGTACAATGTGATAAGTTATCATCTCTTTTCCTGTGATTTGTCTTTTTAAAAGTTATTTTAAATCTTCTGACTTAAAAAACATTACTGTTTTATCTGGTCCTTTGATGCACAACCACCTGACCCCCCAAACAATTATTAAAGGATAAATCATGAAACAGAGTGATGCTGTGAAAAATACACATCATTGTTGCAGGTAATTTTGTTGTTTAATGGATTTGTATTATATATTATATTTGGCCAAATTAAGAGGATATGAGATCAACTTTTTACATCCACCGAGGAATATATTTTAATATTGTTTGGTCTGTTATTGATTGCATTGTGTCTGTTTTTCAAAAACTGTGTTATGTAAGAAACTACTGGCCTGATTTTGTGTAATTTGAAGCGGATAATCACCCGACGGTAGCCTACATTATTTTAAATGTATGAAACACCCTTGGCGCTTTCCTAGGATGATCTAATATATATATTTGTACAGGGTAACTTTCATTGAGTTTGATAACAAAACATTTGTCAACAATCTGAAACATCAGTAGAAGAAACAGATCAGAACAGGAACAAAAAGAAATCCTTTGATGTCCAACGAATGTACAGGGAAAAATCCATCAAAGAATATGTTCAGACAAACATGTTTCCACCCTCAAAATCTTTGATAGACCTGAAAGCAATTCTGCTACAAGACATGTGACAGTTGGGAAAGATAGCTGCTTGTTTTTATGTACAAAATATATTACTCTTTCTGTCTGATAATGCTTAAATTATAGTGCAAACCTATGCAGGCTTTCTAGGAAGTAATTATTGTCTGACCTTAAAGAGAACACGTTCTTGATAAATTTTGCTCAGGGATGCAAAATGGTTAAAAACACACAAACGATGTTCATAAGGAGCCTTGAATCATAAGAGACTGAAAATGTCTCTCTAAGCAGTCTTTCTGTGCTTTTCTTAAGGCAACGCAGTTAGTGAAAGTCCTCTCTTTAAGTCTTTCCATTTCTGCTGCCAGTTTACTGAGGAGGAAAAAAAAGGCCAGGATGTTTTCTTTGTCCTGCACGATACTCCCTACATTTGACCTTGGCTTCAGATGAGGCTGTTGGGGCTCTCAGTAATGGTAAGGAAATTCAACAACATCACTGGTTAATAAGTATTCTCTGTCTGTTATGACCTTCAGAGTTGTATCTCTTCTCCCATTTCATCTTTACAGTAAACATATTGGCGGTATCTAGCAATAACATATTTAACATAAGCAGGGGAAAAAGCTAGAGATTTTGTATTTTTCTGCATTTCTTCAATCTAAAAAGTATTTCAAACTTTCATTTTCACTATAGAAGCATATGTAGAAAGTATGAACTTGTCAGGAAACACTCTTTAAAAGACACTTGATTTCTACAGGAATCACAATAGGAAAAGAACCAGATCAGCAAACTGTCTGCAGACTCTGCACATAATATGTTAAGTATCAGTTCATCAAAAGGGACAAACATGTTGATTTTCCTTTTAGCCTTTTGTGGATTCTGATCATTTGCAATGTTTTATCAGCAGTCTGAAATCTTTTCTTCATGTAAAATACACTAGTTATATAGCAAATATGATCAGCATGATTTTCCTCCTTTAATTGGATTATACCCAACATCAATAATAAGCATCTGTAAATCAATTAAGACAGACAAAAAGACAGTGTTTAACTTTGATTCTCATGAAGTCTCATATCAATCAATCAATTTTCCTCATATCTGTTGTGCAATGATTTATTTCTGTGAAATAAATTGATACAAACAGTAGCTTGCATTACACCCTCATACCCTTAGGTCATGACAAAACATCAACTTCTGAAAGGAGAACAACTTACATTTTAAAGACAATTCCAAGAGTTTTCGGGAAGATTTTACTGCAGACTTTCAAAAAACTGTAAATAAGCAGCACATCATTTGCGTTAATTTTGCTTGTTGTAAAATGCTGTTTTAATTGGTTTGATGACAACCTTTACAACAATCTGAAGCAGTAGATTGAAGTTATTTATTAAAACATTTTTTGATTCCAAAAGTTGATCTGAAATCTTTCAAATATGGAGCTAAATGTTATTTTATTGGGTCACACTGCCAGTCCTGCTTGAATGAATGCTTTGTGTGGGAAAACTAGTCCTGATTGAAGATGAGGAAATGACACTTTTTTTAACTTTTGCCACTAATGACTTCCTATCCTTAGTTATATTTAAGTAAGTGTGTGCACATGCATGCATATACATGTATGTGCACACTAGCACATGTGTTTGCTGCCTCCATGCAGATGTGTGACTGCACACATGTATGCACGTACTGTGGGGCCGATCCTGAATCCTTGATCTTCCACTGCATGAACTAGCATGGAAACACATACGCGTACACACACTCACACACACATAGGCTCACACACCCACTCCCCAAACCTAAACAATGATCCATCATACCATTCCACATCCTCCTCTGGGCCACATCAGTCCCTTTACTGCGGAAAAACTGATCCCAGAATCGGCTGCTAACTGTCAACTGCAGGACTCTGAGCCGCCCACTCACCACTAGAAAGAGACCACTGTGGACGCACGCATTTAATAGGCCTGCCATCAGAGTAAATGGAGGCTTAGTTCGAGAGTGCTCTGATCTCTCTCTGGATTTGTGACGCTCCTCTTTTTGAAAAACCAAGAGAAGAGCGAATACAATGGTGGATTTGTCGAGCCTGTAATTGTGTTTTTAGTTTTAGTTTTGTTCCTTGTCATTGTAGGTGAATTGTCTGGCGTGTCGCAGCTGTCAGTGTGTGGTGGGTGTATTTGCATGTGTGTGTGTTTGCATACATGTAGGTCTCTGTTCTTTCCTGTGCAACCATTAGGTGGCTGTCAGGAAACATTAAGAACAGTTTCAATCCAAATTGAGATCTTACCTCAGACACCACCTGATTTGCCATTACATCCTTTAAATGAAATCAGAGTTATTTTCAGTTAAAGTGATGAGAAAAAGCTCAAGGAATCAAGGTGTGTGTGTGTGTGTGTGTGTGTGTGTGTGTGTGTGTGTGTGTGTGTGTGTGTGTGTGTGTGTGTGTGTGTGTGTGTGTGTGTGTGTGTGTGTGTGTGTGTGTGTGTGTGTGTGTGTGTGTGTGTGTGTGTGTGTGTGTCCTTGAGCTGCCCATTGCTTCAGTATGGACGTGGCCACCCACTCTCTCTGCCCTGCTCTACCATTTATATCAAACTCCACACATAATGGACCATCTGTGGACTCTGTATGGCTAACTCATTAGCATCACCGCAAGTTCCTCTTTGTGCCAGTTACAAAGTGATTTCCTCTCCTTTTTTTGCAACGTCTTGGCAGCCATGTCAACCATCATGTAAAGGTGGACGCGGCTAGGATAAATGTTGAGATTTGGTTCGGTGACAATTTTAAACAACATGGTTTTCATGAAAAGCTACAGTAGGAACGGGGAGTGTGAAGCCTGCTAGTGAGTTTATTCTAAAAGTATTGTATATCTATTTCAACGTTACTGCTTCTGCAAGGTGGGTAAACTACAATAAAAAACTATAAGAGGGAAAATCTGAAGTTTTTGAAGGCTATTGCAGATAAAAAGCACAGTTTTTACTGCCTTCAACTACATGTTTTTCTCTGCCAAGTAGTCTTTTATTCTATTTAACTAAAGACGACAGAGCCCTACAGTTGATTTATATCACAGAGGAAGGGTGTGTCAGAAAACAGCAATCATATTGTTAAGTTGGTCACATCAATTCAAATGTTGTACATTTCAATGTGGTTTTACCATTGAAAGCGAATGATTGTATGTTTCGCTTATTTTTTTAGTGAATTATATAGACCCACACCAGCAAGGAAATGTATGCAGAAGCAATATAAGATCTAGAATATATAGTAGATCTTTGAAATCAATCCGTAAATATGAGACCAAAGCAGAAAAGGCCAAGTCTAACCAGATTCCGACTGTGATTATTAATGTCCTGTTTCATGCAGTGTGTTGTGTTCTGGTCGGTGAAGCTCTGCTCAGAACCTTGATCAGAGACGAACCGGGCCTCTCTGCTGCGGTGCACACACTCACCACTAATATCAGGTTGGCTCTGCAGAGGAGAACAACAGCACGGCCACACTAACCAGACAGCTGCGCATCCCGGCATCACAATACGCTACGAGAGGGATTAGCCACTCAGAAACCATAATAAAAACAACAACAACAATACTGATGACACTCGTACTAATAATTTGCATAATTACACTAAGTCCAGTACACAGCTGCTACACAGAAATACTGTACAAAGCCTGAAAAAGAGGTAATTGAACCACACCTCACAAAGTCTTATAAATGTGTGAAAATGTCATATATTTACACCTCATAAAACACAATTTTAATCATTACTTCTACTACCACAACTACTGCTTCATACTACTAACCGACATTAACGTTATTAGCCACCTAAGCCTTCTTTTTAAAATGTTACAAGCTACAATTAACTTTTTTCTCAGTTGCATGAATGTTGGGACTTTATAATACACGGGTTAAAATGTGCAATGGAGAAAAAAAAAGTTTCTTTCCATTGAGCTAAGCTGCAGTATTGTGGTTCATCAGTGTATGAGCGTGTGTAGTGTCGCCTGATTCGAATCTAATGTATCAAGCTTTAAATAGCAGGCACGTTGCCTCAACTCAGGGAGATTACACTCTTTTTAGCATTCTTCTCCAAAAAAAGTATGTGTTTGAGGCGTTTTGTGGTAAGAGGCTGCATGAACAAGTCCTCGTGTGTGTCTCTGTGTACGCATATGCATGTTTCTGTCTTCCTGTGTGTGTGTGTGTGTGTGTGTGTGTGTGTGTGTGTGTGTGTGTGTGTGTGTGTGTGTGTGTGTGTGTGTGTGTGTGTGTGTGTGTGTGTGTGTGTGTGTGTGTGTGTGTGTTTGGTGGTGGGTGTGTGTGTGTGTGTGTGTGTGTGTGTGTGGTGTGCGTGTGTGTGTGAGAGAGAGAGAGAGAGAGAGAGAGAGAGAGAGAGAGAGAGAGAGAGAGAGGAGAGAGAGAGAGAGAGAGAGAGAGAGAGAGAGAGAGAGAGAGAGAGAGAGAGAGAGAGGAGAGAGAGAGAGAGAGAAGTGAGGAGTGAATGGCTTGGCTCCACATCAAAGGCCCCTGCGAGTCTCTGCATTAACGAGGCCCTTTGTTCCCTGCCTCCCAGATTACAGCACGTCTCTCCCGTGCTGTGTGTGTGTGTGTGTGTGTGTGTGTGTGTGTGTGTGTGCGCGTGTGCGTGCGCGTGCGTGTGTGCGTGCGTGCGTGTGTGTGTGTGTGTTTTGTGCTGAGGGCACGTTAACCTGCAGACCAAAAGGCCAAGGTCTGATCCTCCTCATCATCTCGTTCTTATCTAATGTAATCAAAAAGAAGGCTGATAGAAGTAAACTAACTTTTTACTTTTTTTTTTTACTTTTTGCGATTTATTAAAAATGTCTTGTCACACAACATCATTGTAGATGTTATATTGTGATGTTATCAAATAATAACATCCCTCACTAATTTCCCCCTAATTTATTCATGCCACTTATTTGTTGTCTAACGTTTTGTTAGCACCGTGATATTTATCACAGGCAAAGTCAAACATGACAGCACAAAAATATGCATAAAAAAAGCAAACAGCAATAAGACATTTGGAAACGATTAATGATTAGCATCTATCTGTTTCTTAATCAGAACGAGCCATATGTTGAATCCTGACTGAATCTGCAATGACAAGGCCCCTCAGTGTGAGTCCCACACAGCTTATTTGTTGGTTTACTTGAGGACATTTAACACAACCTGTCATGGGATCCATGTTGAACATAATCTTCCAACCTCTAGACCTGTCTTCACACCCCGTGCATAAACCTGCAAATCACCTCGACTCACCCCCATCAGCTCAGCGACACACTGAGAGAAAGCTTGCGGTGTGTTTGTGTTGGTGGTGACATGGCGTGACGCAGAAGCTCTTTTTGCTGCTATTTCCAGTCACTATCAGCCCTGTTTTTCATAAGCCGGGGCATGATTTGTTAATGCACGTCTTTAAAAAGTTCATGAACTGGAGCGAAGATGGAGCTGTTCCAACCACAGCTCGCCTGTTCTTTCCTCTGAGCACACAGGGACAAGAGCGCAGGCATTTCAAAGATTTAGTTCCGAACAGAGATACAGACGGTTAAAAACAAAAAAGGGGTTATCTTTATTACACAGTGACTGCTTGCACAGAATGAAACATGGAAGGCACAAGATGATCCTTGGAGCAGCTTCTCTGAAAATTCAATGAAATCCTCATTTGCAAAAAGAAAAAATGTTCTTTAAATTTGTGCTTAAACAGTCATTAATTTAATTGAGCCGGAATTGCCTATATTGTAATTTCTTCAGAGTAAATGTAGGAAAGGGATCCATAGCTCTTTATGCTGTTATTCGGTCTTATGTGAATGATAAAGTTACTTTCAATTGTTTAAAATGGCTCAAGATAGGATCAATTTGTACATTGATAACATTTCAATCTTGCAATCTGAACACAAAGTCACAAATAGAGCGTTTTGCATCTTGTCCACTGATCCTCTCCTGAAGACCAGCGATGTATTTTCCAACCTCTTTTCCTCCACTGCTTATGTTTGTTGATTTCACCCCCAAAGCCCTGCGCAGATCTGTGATATCAGCTCATAAATGTTTGATAAGGAGCTAACGAAGAGGTAAAGGGACTGCACTGGATCAAAAGAGACAGACACATTCAAATCAGCAAGCACTCAGCAAAGTAGAACTTTATATACGCCTCATTATCTGGCACAACATATTAGGGGTTTTATTAGGGTTTATTTGGCTGAGCATCGGTTTTGAGTGCTCAGGCAGCTACATGAGGGCAGAAACTTGTTTTGTATACTGTATTTGGCCAGTATGTGGTTTCAATTCAGGTGCAAGGACACCTTTTAGGAAAATAAACACAATTTCTCTCCTACATTTCAATAAAATCTTGGTGTTAATGTAACCTCTATTCTTGGTGGTGATTACTGCTGTTATTCATTTTAAATACAGGCTCTACCTAAAGACATTATCACAGATAAGAGGACAAGTAGGGCAAAACATCTAGTGAAAGCTTAAAGACACGATTAATTTAATATTATTTTGCACAGTATTAAACATCATCTATCCATAACCTTTAAATGTTTTTGTTGCATGCGGATTGGTGGTGGTCCAACATGTCAGTCACAATCTCACTAAAACCACTTTGAGTATTTGACGTTACAATATATAAGTTAACTGTTTCTCTGCAAAACGTCGGTCGCAAAATGAAACTGTTGAAAAGATTTGTTCAGGTTCCACACTGCTGGCTTGATGCTGCCTAGAAGAACATGGTTTTGATTGTAGGAAAACTACCAATAAAAAGCACACAAGTGGTTCCAGTTAAGAGCAGTTTGCTTGGATGTGGTTTAACCCCAATGAAAGGACATGATTTAATTACTCTGCCGCTTTAATGCGCCTGATGTTTCTTTAGAAAGCAGAGTATATAATCTTTTTTTGAACCAACTGTGATTCATCTATGTATAAAAAATAAAAAATAAAGCGTGTTAAAGAAGGAACGTTTCCCCCACCAATGATTAAGCAATGGAAAAGGACTCATTGTAATGATGTTCTCCTATAAAAAATGAGTCCTTGACACGCTGACAGTGAAGTGGATATTTGGTGTCTTGCATTGAGTGACATCATTTATTTTCCCTGTTAGTCTTCATAAATAAAAATTGGTTAATATATGATGTTTCCCCTTATTATCTATCCCTACAGTGAGGATCTCACCGTTTACGGTTATTTATTACATTAAAAAGTCTGAAAAAAACGATTTTAGTTAGCAGAAAGTATGTATTCTGTTGTCCTATCCTGTCTTGTAACAGCTTAGATTTATCCCAAAACTAGTCCAGACCATTAACTATGTTGTCAATAAACACTTTCCTTATCGACATTTTATTTTTGCTATACATTAAGAACAGCATGTTTTAGCTAGAAGATATCTAAATACCAAGAATTCCCCATTTTATATTGTATATGCATACTTCTCATCCTGAACTGTTTATAGCCCACTGTACATAATGCACACTTTACAGCTTTGTGCACTTTGCTTTAGATGCTAAACTGCATGTTGTTGTCTCAGTACTGCAATGACAGTGTTGTTGAATCAACAGTGCTTTGCTTTCGGACATATTCTAAATGTTAGCATCACTGCGCAGTCATGTATGTTACGCTCTGCTAGATGCTTTAGATTAATAAAACAATAAGATCTTTGCATCAAACACACTTCCTTTATCAGAACAACCACAGGCTTTGTCTTGTTCAGAGATAGCACTCGTATCTGCGTCTGTATGTGAAGAGCTCGCTTTCTGGGGTCACAGCAGCAACATCCTCTTGTTTTCTGTGTGGGCTGCTTATCTTTTCTCTCTGATCATGTTTCCTTATTTGGCATTTCGTTGCCATTTGTGATGTCACGACAGTCATTAGAGTTTGAGATCAAACATGATGACAAAGGAAAGGATGCTAGGGGTGTGTGTGTGTCACAAAAACTGTGGACTGATAAGACTGTGTAGTGTGAATTTAAAATATGACTCTGATCCAACAGGAATAATCCAAATCAAAAAAGAGGGAGAAAGAGAGATATAGACAAAGAGGGAAAAAAAGTGTTTGTAGGTCAGATAGTATCAAAGTATTTGTTTTGTTTTTTGAAATTAATATATTTAAAAGGGATAATGCAGATTTATTTTTAATGTATATTAAATGGGACTGTGTACATTTGAGTGCTTTACTCCATCATATAAATGTGCCAGATTTAGCCATAGAGGCTACTTTTCCTCTGCAGTCAAGGGAAGATTGATGGCATTAAAAGAAGACACTGTATACGATCACATAAGCACAGAAAAACCCATAAGCATAAGAACAGGTTAAAACACATGAGCACAATTGACACACAATTAAAGGCACATATGCCCAATTAAAAGCACTTACATAAGCATTTCAATAAAGACAGCATGTGTACAGAGAGAGAGATAGTTTCTGGATTTGTGTATCTGTATAAGAAAAAGACAGACAGGCTGACTCTAGCCTATAGCCTTAGGTGAACCTGTGAACCATGTGACGATGATGCGAAACTATCAGCACAGATCCATGGGAAACTGTGTTAAGATCAGAGCGCGGCGAGCTCACGAGGCAGCGTGGCCCGCACAGGAGAAGTGCTGTCTCTCTGGAAAAACAGCTGTCTATATTTAATCAAGGCGAATAAACAAGGAGTTTAAACAACTCATTTATAATTTAGATTTGCATACATTAAAACCGCTCATTTTAATCTTTTTATTAATATGCATCGAAGATATTGTATAAATATGCAGTTTTATGCAAATACTGGACCCATTTTCTGTTTGTATTTAATTCTGTTTCCCAGCTGTGGATCATCATTTTCATTCAAGGCAACCGACTCAGATTAAGTCAAGTATTAAGTCACAGCATGGGAGTGTATAAATATTTCTCAATTAAAAACTCTGAAGACCAGCTATGCTACTGTCTCAGCATTAAAAATGCATTGGCATTGGGAGGAAAATAAGGGAAGGCAAGTTACGAGTTTGATAAGACATCAGAACTTCAAGTCTACATCTTTGAACTTTGTTTTTTATCTTCTTTCCCCTCCTCAAATCAAGTAGTTGCAACAGCTAACACTTTTCGCTGTTTTGGAGACTGTTACAAAATCTGAGGGATGTAAGGACCAGTCAAAAACATGCAGTGCATCTGTTATTGATGAGCATGCCGTGCCTTCTGATGTTTTTTCACAGAATGTCCTACATTTTGCAGTTTCTTGCCTGAGATGCCACTTTTCTGCCCATGCAAACGAGGAGCTTTTGTTCCACAATGTGAAAAAAAACTGAACAGTGTGAGAACAGACGCTACAAAAGGATAGTTGGGATAGGAGAAAACTCACAATGCAAAATTACCAAATGTATGAACTAACTTGATGATGACACCCCGAGAAAACAGTTACATTTGATACCAGAATTGTTACATTTTTCTTACTAGAGCTGTATGGTAGTTACAAATCACTACCTTAAATAAATAAATCCAGTGCTCATGAAAAATAATAACATTCACCACCATTTAATCCTGCATCTATCAGTATACTGGAAGTCTGTTATATGTTTAATAAAAATCCTGGTTAATCTGCACTGATGTGACCAGAAATAAAGTTCAGGTGGCAAATGTTCCAACATTATGTAAACCACCTTTGGGAAAACTCTTTAAAGGGCAACATAGACAGTAGTGAACATGCTCAGAGAAAATCATCTTCCCAATATTTGATTGTCAAAATGTGTTTTAGCTCCTCAAAGTGTATAATTGTCATATGGAGAGGATTTGATTTTAAACCTGGTGGTGACAGGAAAAAAAAGTATCTGTGCAAATGTTGCTTTAGGATCATAGTTGATATCCTAACTAATGAGGTAGTGATTATGATTTCAAATCTGTAATTAAGTATTCAAATATAAATGAAACTGTAAAAAAATCCAGCTGCAGCTACTTTAAGAAATATTCAGTGGTCAATGAGGTATTTTGTGCAATGTCACACTGTAAAAATACTTAATAAAGTTCTTACTAAAACATATTACTTAAATCAAAGTAATTGTATAATAATCACATGATTTAATTATTTAAATATAAAAAGTAGCCTACTTAATGCAGAAAAATGCCCCTGCATGTTGTCATATCATATCAGGATTATTCAAATATTTTAATAAATGTCTATGTAGCATTTCACCTATTTCAATCATTGTTGGTAGTTAATCAATGTATTTTTTAAGCTCATTGTTTTCTTTTTAATGCAAAATGTACAGTTACAAACTGTAAAGTAATTACAGGTGTTCGATGAATATAGTAGAGTTAAAGTGACTTGAAAAACCCCAGTGGATATAAGGAAGAAAAACATATTCTGAGACAAGCATTCCATTATTGATTTAAATATTCAATTTTCCAAAATGCAAAGGCTTTATTGTCATAAGCACAGTAGCTACAGTGTAGTTATAGCAATGACATGTTTAAGTCCAAGGCTCCTCAAACAGTGCAACAAATAAAATACTACGAATATATTGCAAGATATAACAGAATAGAAATAAAAATAATGCAAGAGAAAGTTGCAAGGCCATTTAACAAAAATATCAGAAATCATCATTTAAATGCACACCTTCTCATCTGCAATGCTGCTTTTGCTGGTTATTTGACTTAGAAGTTTTGGTGGCAAAAAGCAGCAGCAGTCTGCAGCCGAGGGACCGAGGATGGCGTGAACGCGCCCCTGGAAGTCATGAATAATGCTGTTCAGCTGAGCAAAGGGAGGTGATGTCTCTTTAAGAGGCTCAACCCTCCACAGAAACAATCGTAGGCTACAACCCCCCAACAAGTCATCGGACCTGTCAATCATCCGGTCGGCGCCCTTTGATGTCGGGACTCCTCGCCTTGTCTTGGGCTCAAATGAGCTGTTTGCTGTTGTAGGGAAACATTAGTCCTCTAAAGCAGCCAGCCGGGGGGACGAGAAATCTCAACTTTTTTTCCCTTGTATGTGGTTGGGGTTTCTACACTTTTAGAGGCGCCCCAGACAGAGGAGAGAAACTCCGTACATTCTCTTTATTTATACTTTTTCTTTTTGTTGTTCGTCTTTTTTTAACTTATTAAACATCCGCAAAAGGAGGTGGGAGAAGTAGACATGCCTCAGCTCAGCAGCGGCGGCGGGGACGACCTGGGAGCGAATGATGAGATGATAGCGTTCAAAGACGAAGGGGAGCAAGAGGAGAAAATCCAAGAAAACGCGTTTACAGAGAGAGACCTGGCCGACCTCAAGTCCTCTCTGGTGAACGAGTCGGAAATAAATCAGAGTCCGAACTCAGCGGTAGGTGGCACGGAGTGTGTGTGGATGTAACACGGGAAGAGTGTGAGGAAGCTTGTTTTATTTTACACGCTGCTGACAAGCGTTGAATGAGACTGCCTTCAGGGGTTACAGTAGTAAAGTTCACAGGCTACCAGGGGTTTATTAAAGGGAAGGGATAACACAGTGGAACCAAAACACACTATAACGTATGATACGCTTCTTCTTTTAGTAACTCTAACTCTTTTTGACACTTGTGTGCTTATATTTCTGTACTTTTTGACCCCGTGTTTGTTGTCGGTGCCTTGCAGGCGGTGAGACGGGGACAGCAGGGCGAGCACAGGGGCTACCAAGAAAAGCACCGGGAGCATCACGACGGAGGTGAGAAGAAGACTCATTTACACACTCGCTGTCTTGTGGGTTTGAGTATCCACTGCTATCTCAGAAAACAGCTGAGAAGCGATAAAGAAAAGCCCCCCCACCGTATCAAACTATGGAGTATTTTGGTCAGCAGGACACGTGTTGCTGCATTAAAACAAACTTCAAAGACTTGTGTTCAGGTGCACACTGCAAAAGAGGTCCACCGTAGGCAGCTCTCCAGTTTATCTCTCGAAACATACCTTTGTTGAGGGCATTTCCTGTGTTTCTTTTCAGCATTCACATAGAATATTGCTTAAGATTCACAATCGGTTTTATTACCAAGTATGTTAACACATAGGCATACGAGGAATTTGGTTTGGTATATGTGGGGCATACAAAGACGGAGAAAGAAGAATACGTCGCAACAAAAACTGTTATGACAGCTATTTAAAAAAAAAACTATTTCAATATCTGTATTAACATGTTAACTGGGGAAATATGGACTCTGGAAGTACTTTTATGTTTTATATATAGTCATAAAGATGAGCTCATGTAACAGTGTTTGCTATATTATCATGTATAAAAGATGTTCAAGATATTCTCCTCATACTGGCTGCTAGTTTTATCTCCCCATTTTTAGATCTACATACTTTTTTCCACTTTACTCTCAACCCTTGACATTTTTTGCAGTAAAGCTGTTGCCATACTTAGCCAAAAGTGGGGTCAACCAGGGTCCTTGAGAGGTTTATTTTATTTCTTAAGGGTTGCCACCCAAAAAGAACAGGGCAATTTAACTTTCCCTCCCAAGGATAAGGCACATTTAGAGAATGTATACATGGCAGTTTTAATTATAGGCGTCACTGTAGGCTGTACTCAAGTTGTGTAACTCATTCCAATCGTTTCTGAAAGGGTAAAAATGTTCTTGCATTGTGTTCCTATGAGCAAAATCTTCCTTAAATTTGGATTTGTGGTTTCAAATGTGTCTATTTGGAAAAAATGAAACCCACAGAAAAGACGGATTGTGCTTGCGTGATTGGATTATTTTGTTTTCCATCACCTTGGTTATAGTCTTGGTTATATTAAAAGTTTGGGCACCTTCCATGACAAGGAATTGGGCTTTGAAAAAAGTTTAGTGTATGTCTGTTTTCATACAGAGCCGGTATAACCTAGTTACAGCTGACCCACAGAGAGGCCTCTGATGCTTAATATGGCTGGTGGTGAGAGATAAATTAACACATAGGCTACAGGAGTTCACGCCTCTCAGGCTAGGTGACGCTTGTAATGCTTTTGTCTCAAGTATTGTAGTGTGTGCCCACACAAGGATATAACATGTAGTAACTACAACACTTGTAAATACTTGCCCTACTTTGTATGCACGTTTATTTTCGGATGTCAGGCCTTTCCTTTTTGTTCTGAGACACAAAGTTGAATCTTTTAGCATTGTGGGAGTGAGTATCACATTTTAGTTTTATTCCTTAAACACATTGTTTTTAACTTCTATTAATTTCGAATAATGCCCTTACTCTCAGCCAACAAATCAAAGGAGTTATAGAAAACAACTTCTACAAAGTGGCTCTATTAAAAGTCCCATTAAAACATTCTTCGAGTTATTGAGTTTCTAAATCTTGCTTGCTGTTCTTCATGTCCTGGCAGTGTCGAAGCACCAAGATGGAGGCATGTACAAGACGCAGGCGTATCCGGGGTATCCGTTCCTGATGCTGCCTGACCCCTACCTCCCCAACGGCTCCATTTCTCCATCTGTAAGTCAGCTTCTGTTTTTATTCTCTGCTGGTCGTTGTTTTTCTCCAAATGTTTTTTTGTGTCAGTAGCTCAGAGGTGTCTGAGGTCCTAATGTTTACGTCCTACTTTGGACTCCAGTGGAAGTTTATGCCATTTAGCTGCTATTTAAAGATCTTCGGTATCAAGTCCAAACTCAGAAATCATGGTTTTGTGCTTCAGTACATATTCTGGAATATATAACTATGTTTGTTTTTTTATAGTCTTAAATGTTAGTGGTGATACTCTTTTCTTATTACCCCACCACTGCTAAGCACATAAGAAGAAAGACAGAAACACACACTCTGGGATGGAATTGTTTCATGTCCAGTGGCCGATGACTAGTATCTTATTTATTTATTTTTTGGCTGAAGCAAAAAGTCCTCAGTAGTCAGATTTGTATGCGTACCAAAGGGCGATGGCATGATATTGGGCATGAAAGTGGTGGTGTTTTTTTTATAGTCTATTTGGATTAAGGCTTGAATATTACTTCTGGGCATTTCTGCATAATGTGTACTTCATTTGTTTTGCATGGTCTTGAAAATGTGTGTTTCATGGAAAAAGTAATTTTGAGGGGTTTGACACATTTCTTTAACACATTTAGAGGCTAATAGTTAGGCTTTTTTGCCAGTTATGCTTCTTTAAGTATAGTCAAATGTGATTGAGATCTATAATGAGTACACCTCTGTCATTTAAGCCCCAAAACCATTACTTTTTATGTGCAGTTGCAAAACAGAGACATTTGACATTTAGTTTAATACATCTGAAATCAATTTAGTTTTAAAGAGGAGCGTTAGTGTGAGATCAGTCACAGCACTGCAGAACATTCTCAAACGTTACATGTGCTCTGATTTGACTTTGAACTGTGCTGTTTCCCGCCTAACTGCCTTATGAAACGAAGCTTTACTTTCCCTCATGAGAGACGCAGCCTCGTGAGGTAAAGCCGAAAAAAGAGCTTGTTTTTGTTTACGCCTTTGCTGAAGTTGGAATCTGATTGATGCCGTCACCGTGAAGCGCTTCACATGACGTTTCCCATCTGTTTGCACTGTGCGTGAATGGCAAGAGGTTTGTTGCTGCCTTAATAGCTGTTCTGAGTGTTAAACCACTAAAACAAACATCTGAAAGGCTCAGGGAAAGATTTCAAGTATGTAGTATCACTCATCCAGCCAGACAGGCCTTAAAAAGAATTTATCATAAAATCCCTTCAAGTCATCCATGAGAACCAATATCCATGGATAGGCTGACTAATTGCACCAAACATGAGCGGTTGTGCCTAATTCATTTTTCACGTGCTGTGTAATCCTGTTGCCTGAATTAACCCCCTGCTCCTGCAGACAAGACGTTGCTAAACAGCAGACATGCATGTTTATGAGATCACACTTACTGTGGGCTGATCTAACATGAGGCACAGTGAATTGGGAATCTGCTGTATCACAACATCTACTTTATGGCTGGAAAATGTGATTTGCTCGAGTGTTTCACCCCGCTGTCTTAATGTGTAGTGACCCAGCTGTTGGTCATGGGAGATTTTAAATGGGTCGCTGAAGGGTCAAAAATAGATGGCTGTTGTTAGAGACTATCTTCTGGTGAAATAATTCCTCCAAAAATACCTCAAGCTCACCACATTAGCACTAGTTAATGGGGAAATAAGCTTAAGTTTCAATGTAACGGCTCCTGTGAAGTTTCTTCTTTGCTCCACCACAGTTAGACAATATAAACTGTGAATTGTTTTAAAATAAATACATGTAGGAATTCTTTGTTTTGACTTTCTTTGTATATTTTTGTTCTACCCCTTGTTCAACTTCAAGCCACCAGATTCTAACTATACCTACAAAAGTTAGGGTAGTCAACATTTTACAGACTTTTTACAGTTTTTCTTCGAAAGAATATCCTAGACAATATGTATTCCCTTTCACTTTTGCACATAAAAGTTGTATTTACTTGTGAAAAGAGGCAGATGGACATACATCTCCCAGGGAACCACATCCTCTCTAAATTAGTTACACTGTGATTGAGAATATAATCTAAATGAACTACTAGTACTCGAAAGAGCGTATTTCCTTAAACATCTTAATACTCGTCGTAGCATAACACGACACATCCGGCATCGCGCCAGACCAACACGGTGAGCAAGTGTGATGGTATGTGTCTCTCATCGATGTGCCTCCACTTCTTTCACCTTCGTCTCCAAATCTTCTCTTCTCTTTCTCCAACCCTGGACTGCCAACCGCAAAGCCTCTCAGAGATTGTTTTTGTTGAGGGTGGGAGGGGATGGGGGGGGGGGGGGGGGGGGGGGGGGGGGGGGGGATTGGTGGTGGCAAGATAAAGAGCACTTTCTTTCCCCGTGTGTCTTGGAGACTCCACACAATGCTCACTTGTTGCTGCTTCCCTTGTAATTAGCCCGCTGGTTGCGAGGCGGTAGCGGCGTATCAGGCCCTGTCTACCTGCCACTTGAAAGGGCTGAGCATGGTGGTTTAGACTAGAGGGTGTAGGGTGGGGGGGGGGTTGATTATGGATGGGAGAGATGGATCGGAAACTATAGGCCTGGGAGCCCTACAGAAGACGGGGCTGTTAGGTGTTTTCCTACTGTTGTGGTTTTAATGTGTGACAAGGCAACCCATGTTACGTCTCTGTCTGCCTCGACTGATGGCTGTTCTCCTGTCTTCACTTTGAGAGGATCACTCTTTCCTTACTGTGCTGGCAAATCTGGGAAGTGGTGTGAAGAGTATGCTTTTCAGTGTTCATTTTGTTTCATAAATCTCAGATAAAAGTGATGATTTCCCATGAGTCCCTTAGTAATGCCTTCAGGTTGCTTTTTTAATCTGACAAGCTAACACCCAATGATATGTAATGTAATAATGATGTAAGATCAGTAAATACTCTCATAGTGTTAAGCACTTAGTTATATTTATGTTCAACATACCTGTTCCATTATAAGTTCATGGGCTTCTACACTTCATGTCAAAGATTACAAATTCAAAAGATAAAATTGATTTGCAAAAATAAGGACATCTTTTACCTGAGCGAATAAATATAACTTTGGGCTCTAAGAAATTGTCAGGGATAGTTTTATTATTTAAAAAATAATCTGTAGATGAATCAATAATAAAGAAAATCGTTAGATGCCGCACACATTCTATGGTCATGTCTTCCCGAGCTGATAACTTCCCTGTCAGATTATCACTCAAAATTAGTGGGAGGCTGGATGTTGTAAGCGTTTACCAGCCAAAAGAAACAATTTCTCAAAAGCTTTGTGTGTTCCCGTAAACTGCTTTGAACTGTCGGACTCATTGCGAGAGCATCATCTGAATGACTGAAAGGCAGATATGATTTGTAATATTTGTTTCATTCTTCTTACTTCCCCTGGGAACACTATTTGTATTATTTCATAGTGGATGCCTTTTTGAAAATACAGTATATACAGTACATCTGAAAAATAAAGGTCCAAATGAGAACGGGAACAAAAGAGAATCCCTGGGCTTTTCTGAAAGACGTTTTTGCAACTGTAATTATAGAAACTGACTGACTGTAATAAACTAAAAGACGGCCCTTATTATTAATATTAACATCTCGTGAAAAAACACTTCTAATCGCTGCTGAAAAGAGAATTCCCTCCTTATCCCATTCAGTGATAAATGTAACTCCTATTATGCTTTTCATGTGACATTTCCCTGTTGTTAGATTCATGTAGATATCAGCTGTCCTTTCAGAGGAAGGGGCCAAAGAATACGATTAGTGGGATTCAAGGATATGAGCAACTCCCTCTGGTGTTGTCTTTGGATAAAGCTTTATCTGCAGCATGTAAGGCAGTGCATTACATTAAGTCATTTGTTTGTAACTAATGTTTTCTGAGTGTTAATCTTAATCTGCATGTGTTTCTTCGTAGGCTTGCCTTTTGGTTTGCTATATGTTTACTGAATGGTGTGTTTGTGTGCTTTTCGCCAGTGTTGTTGTTATATATGATAAACTTTCGCTGGCTGTGCGTATTATGCTGTGGATTAACATTAGCCAGTGCTTAACAAGGGATCTGGAGGCTCTATTGTCTTAAGCAGTCAAACCCCAGCAGAGGGGAGATAGTCAGAGTATTTTCCTCTTTTGCATTTCCAACTATCCAGTTTATTTCCTTGCCTGTGCTTCTTTCATCGTCTTGGCTGTTTATAAGCATCGCTCTGCTCCAATTCAACTCTATATTTAATTTCTTTGCAATAACTCCATGATACTTCTGAGCTCCAAAGATGTCATAAGATCGAGAAGCGATTTTCAATGTTGAGTTTAAGCAACATTTAACCTGAGGACCTGTGTGTCAGAATGAGTCTGTCCTGCTGAAGGGTTTCTGAGCGACCTACAGAACTTCTGCCAGCTCATTGAACGCTGCGGTCTAGCGGAAGAAATAAATATGAAGTCATATGGATCTGTTGTAAAGTTATCTGTAATATAAAGTAGCTGCTGTTGTTCAATGCTTGATAATGGATTGTACAAAAAGAGAGAAAACGCTGGGGGATCGATTGAGAATGTAACTCTGCATCACAAAGGAGTGTTGTGTTGTTTCTATGTTGTGGCCTCTTTGCATAAATATCAGCTGACTATTCATCTCATGACCATGCCTTTAAATTAAAATATTTTCTCTTACATAGATGAGTGCAATTGTTTCCCCTTAAACGTCTGGTATATGTGGGCTATATTGGTTATTTATGGCCTTGGAGGAGGCACAAATGTAGACCAAACAGAGCAGAAAATAGCAAAGGTGTTTCGGACCAAAGTAAGAGCAGAGATAAAGTAGCAGAAGATCGCTTATTGAGTCTTAGGCCATATGCACACGGGAACGTTTGCGTTTATGCACAGTATGCGCTTTCAAAAAAGTCTTCCGTTCACATGCATTCGTTTCATTTAATGTGTCTGTTCAAACGAGACCGCTGGAAACGCTGTAGTACATATGCCGGGACTGTAAGTGGCGCTGTACTTCCACACGAGACTGCTCGAAAGCACTGGGCACGCTGTAGTACATATGCCGGGACTGTAAGTGGCGCTGTAACTTCCGCCACAAAATACACCAAAAGCAGCGAAGAAGACCCCGGAGCATGGCCCAAAGCAATGTTGCCGTGGCTACCCTTCTGTTTATGCCCCGCGGTGGATTTAGCAACATGGAGTTCATGTAATTCTCCATGTCCACTTGTTGCTGATGGTTGTGGTAGAGGAGCTGTAGATTTTGCACTAACATCTGTAGCATGGCCGAGCTGTAGATGTTGTACTAACATCTGTAGCATGGTCAGTAGCAGTAGCACTAGCAGTAGCTACTGGCCATGCTACAGCAGTGAGCAGCAGAGGCGGGGAGAGGTGGGGCTATTGTTATTTTTTCAGGAAATATTCGTATAGAGGTGATTACACGGACTCGGTTGACCCCCCAGAGAGTTTCGTTTGCAAATCTATCCACCTTGGGACCCGTTATCGTTTGTGGGGTCCGTTTCTATCGGCCTCGTGTAAATAATAGGGCTATACGCAAGAGAAACTATGCAGATACAAGCCGTTTTGTCCTCGTGTAAACGGCACCTTATTAGTGAGGAAGGGGCTTTTTCAAATGGTCAAGAAACTGCTCATAAAGACTGATTGGTGTATATGTTTCCAGTAGTCAGGCTTTAATCAATAATAACCATATTCAGCGTGTCCACCGTTACTTTTTTGTTTTGAAGTCGGCATTTAAAGCAGCTTTTACACATTGAAATAACTCAATTCTGAATGTGAAAGTCTAAAAAGGACCTAACGTGATGAGTATTGCTGAAGCTCTCTGTGGACTCATAACAGTTGGTTGTTAGGTCACTTTCCCATCGGTGTGAGAGACGGTCAGCTGTTTGCTGATCATTGTCTGAAAACTACCAAGCAATAAAAACTAGCATCTGATATTCAGCTGTATGCGTTTTCCTCACTGTCAGAGAAGCTGTGAAACTCCCTGTGATGTGGAAACTGTGGTCACACAAAGACGTCAACAAGCTGTGAGGACAACACGCCGCTCTGAAACACTTTCCTGCTCTCTTTACCTGTTCACCGACTGTAACGGGTTTACTGTACTAACCAGTCACTTTGGGAATCCAATATCATGTTTGTTGTATTTGGCCGTGTAAACTTAGTCACTGGAATTTAACAGTTGGTGTTTAACAGCTCGGTGTCATTCTCTTGGTTCAGGGAATTTCCTGCTTGTTTGACATTTCATTCCACTAACTGAAATTGAAAATTGACCGGAACACTGCTGAGCGACAGTAAACATGGCTGGGAAGGGTAGGGGTGGAGTGTAAAGTTTCATGTCTTAAGCCTGTAAACTTGTTCATATGCCTCCTCCTTTTTCTGACATTCAGAAATCAGCTGTTGTCGCTAACAAGCTCCCCTACCTCTGCTCTTTTCCTCCTCCTCCTCCTTGTATCACCAAAATAATACAAAGTTGATCCTCCAAGATCAAGGGAATGGCATGTGTGTGTGCGAGTCTCTAGGATCTTGCCACTTCCTTGTTTCCTATTGTATCGCTGTGCTGACATGGGGGTTGCTCAGCCCCTAGTCCCCTTGTAAACAATGGCAGCAACACAGGCTGAAGGCCTCCCTAATCCCCCCCCTCATACAGACCCAGGGGCTGGGATGAGCGACACGGGGGCCTCCCAGCCTCTGACTGGCTACGATAAGGACCCCGCCGCTCAGATTTAAGAGGCCTAAAAGAAAAGCAGCTTTCACTAGAAGGCAGCAAAAAGCTCGGGTCGACAATCTTGCATGTCTTTTTAAGGATGTTTTGCTTTTTAAATACATTCCTAAATAAGTCAAGAAGTTTCAAGTTACATTCATGTTACTTTACAATAAAGTATAAAAAAATAATTTTACAAATCTGATAATGTTGCATGTTTCCAATGTAAGAGTGCTATGGAATGTAGAAACTGGCAGAGTTTTAACTTGCCATTGTTGTGATGCATGTAAGCGCAAGATTATGGTTGTCTAAAATTATCGGGTGAAAGGAGGATGATGATTGGACAGCAAGTCTCCATGTTTGCAGACATGCACAAATCCTTCTTCTTTGTGTTGAGACAACAAGAACACAGGAGAAGTTGCCTCTTCCTAGTGGCATGTCATTTTTTGTATTGTTGTCTCATGTTGTAGTTTTTCACTGATACATTTAAATGCTACTAAAATGGCACTACTAGGCTTTTATACCTAAAAACAGTTAATACATGTTTGATATCCTCAGATGTGCTAGATAATTGTAGATAAAATGTATTTATCATTAATATGAGCCAGTTTCAGTGGTGTCAGAGGATCATTTCCATTATCACTTCAAGTATTGCCTTGATAACGGTTTGTTTATTCTGTCAAATATCATAAAATGAGTGTCAATTACAATAGATATCTAAAGATATACTTCACAAATACACCTTTCATTTTTTCCATACCTGAGTATTTGTGTGTATTATTTCACATATTGTCATGCGTAAACTGTGGCCCCTAGCTGCATCAAAGAGGGACAGAAATGATGGGCACTCAAATTATAAGTGGATGAAGACAGATAGATAAACTGTGAAGAGGGAGGGCTATGGTAAAGAGAGCATTATATAGAGAGGGAGGGGGGGGTTGGATAAAAATACAAATGACCACAAGAGCCCCCTTCATTTCGGCTTTGAAGTAGCGGGCTGTGAAGGCACCTAAAGAAAACCTGTTCAGAAGACTAATTCAAGAGGCGGAAATGTTTAAAAGAATATCAGAAGGAGAGGAAAAAACCCCTTCAGATGGCCCCGAGGTGTTTATACCTGTAATTATTCATCCACTTATTTCTTTCCGGTGCAGAGGGAAGGTGGGACGGGGAAAAAATAGAGCCGTAAAAGACAGGTGTTGGCAAAGGAAGTGTGGGATTTTTGATTGATATTATTAAGTCTGCTTTTTCTATACTTCCAGACATGTTTAATACAGATGTGTGAACCCATTGAGTATAACCTCAGATAACTGCGATGCTTTCTGGAGTAAAAATAACTTGAGAACGAGAGGTTGAGACAGTTTTTAACCTCGTGTGGTGTTAGTGTTGCTCTAAATTAAGACCACATTTCCCATAATTCCTCCCACGCTTCCCGGCACCCGGAGGATGCTAGAGGTCGAACATGTTTTTTTTCCCCATCTGCCTTTTACTGTTATCGCTATCAGCCTTTGAAATTGACATAGAGTTCGAGCCCCTTTGCGTGGACATATTCAATTTTCATGCTCAAAGTTATCTCCCGTTGTGCCGTAAAGCAGAATGTAGGATTAGCACATGCAGGTCAGACAGAATTCATATGTTTTTGTAAAAAAATGTAAGTCCTTAATCAATAAAATTGCCATATTAACTGGTTCCAGCTTCCAACCCACCTAGCGTTCCCTTCCAACACAACAGGAACTAACTGGAATATAAACCTCCTCATTTCAATGTTGTTGTCTTTTGTGAAACGTTCATAAGAGAAGAGACCAAGACAGAGGATCACAGAGAGCACAACTTTGTCTATGCTCCACTGGTTGTCTGTGAGGTCTTCATAATGTGTGTGTGTGTGTGTGTGTTAGTGTGTGTAAGACTTGAGGGATATTGTTGCACTCAGGTGAGCCATTGGCCTGTGGGACGAAACCGTTCAGTTTCTCCTCTGTGGTTGTTTACAGAGCGAGTGTCTGGGCCCCCCAGATGTGTATCCTCAGTTCAAAGTTAATCAGTGACAGCATTGTCTTTCTCAAACCAATGTGTTACCAGAATACCCCCAATATATACTAAATTATAATGCTTAATTGATCTTTGAATCATTTAAAAACATTACAAAATGGCAGTCATCCCTCTGAGACCTTGTTTTAGGTTCTGGATTGGTTCCTAAATACTGTGAACATTTTATAGGAAAAGTAGCTATCTTAAACAGTGTGGTTGAGCTATACACGGCAGGCAAGGCAATGTAATGAAGAAATGTCATGCAAACATCCAACAAACGAGAGCAAACTCTGAACATTTAACTTAGACATGGAAATACAGAGCGTATAAAGAGTCTACAGTTCCAAAAACGGCTACACGCTTTGCAGCTTACTCTCTCATTGTGTTCATGTTGCATGTAGCTGGGCATTTAAAAAAAGATCTGCACACACTCAGACCCACAACACTAAGCTTGTAGGTTAGTGAGCCACAACCTGTAAATATATGAATAATATGGTTAGTGAGGAGCTTCAAGGTACACTGCTGAATTAGCTGTCTTTCTGAAGCTGTTGTTTCTCTGCTTTTTTCTTATTACACACAGCACATTGAGTTTGTTTGAATACACATGTATTTGTGCTTAATCCAGTTCTGAAGCTTTACTGTCATAAGAAATATGCTGCACATTTATGTCAATGGGGAAAATCCAATTAGTTTGCAGTTGTCATTGTGGGAAGTTAAGTGATATAAAGGTCATGTTACTTTGTTTGTTTCTGTCAGAGTGAGAGTTTTTTTTTCTTTTTTAAGAAATCACATGACCTATGGGAATTAAAGTCTTGTTTCATTTCCTCTTGATAACTGTCAATAATCAGACTGTTGAACAGTTTCACAAAGCGGTCACTACTTAGTGACTTAGTGGATGCTATTACCCTCGTGGTTTACACATAGTCAACCTGTAGTTTCCAAAAACAAACTAATAATTAGCATCACCAGAGAGAATTACAAGAATAAATCTCATCAATGTCCTCGATAAACTCACATTAATAAAAAAAGAGGCCAAGTAACATTTAAATATGCACTGTATGAAATTGACACTCAATTATTAGATTCATTAGATGTTATAAATATCCAAGATATATCATTATTGCCAAACTTTGGACTAAACAAGTTCAACTCTATATAATGACCTGGTCAAGATCAGCACAGGGACAAAGGTCAGAGTTAGTCTCATGTGTTACTTTGGTCATGAGGCCACATCTCTGCTAATACACCCAGCAAACAAGTATGACTTGCATTATGCACAGCTGTACTGGAGGAAGTTCAGAAAAAGTTATAACTGTAACACAATGGGCGGTGGTGGCGAAGTCCATAGGGACTTGGCTTGGCAACTGCAAGGTCACCAGTTCAAGTCCCGGAAAGACCAAGTGCTACCGAGGTGTCCCTGAGCAAGGCACCGTTCCCTACACTGCTCCCCAGGCGCCGTACATAATGGCAGCCCACTGCTCCTAACACTAGGATGGGTCAAATGCAGAGAAACTGTTTCGTTACATAGTACCTGTACTATGTAATGACAATAAGTTCAATCTTCAATCTTCTTCTTCAACATAGAAGAAAAACATATTCCTGATTACCAAACACACCGTCATTCTCTTATTAATTACACTTTAAACTGTACTGAGTAGATTATTCTACTAAAACAGTACATATGAGTTAGTGTATTTAGTCATTAACCTCCAATGGTTTTAACATTTTATAAGCATGCAGTCTCACACACAGTCTGCTGTCGCTTCTACTGTTTGGAAACACAGTCAGCGTGACGACCATATGTGATCGTACATGACAATTTGCCATGTGCTCTGCCTCTTTCATCTGTCGCTGTGAGGGAGATATTTACAACCTGTTTACTGTGTGTGTGTGTGTGTGTGTGTGTGTGTGTGTGTGTGTGTGTGTGTGTGTGTGTGTGTGTGTGTGTGTGTGTGTGTGTGTGTGTGTGTGTGTGTGTGTGTGTGTGTGTGTGTGTGTGTGTGTGTGTGTGTGTGTGTGTGTGTGTGTGTGTGTGTGTGTGTGTGTGTGTGTGTGTGTGTGTGTGTGTGTGTGTGTGTGTGTGTGTGTGTGTGTATCTTGTTGTGAGGATCTGGTACAGGATGGTACTTTTATCTTGAGTGTGCGTGTCTCAGTTGGTAGGTACTTCTTGTTCTTTTTTTATATTTAATTTGCAACAACAAATATAAAGTATTTGAGTCATTAATGACACATGTGATAGGTGATATAACAGAATCAGATAATAGGATTGTTTGTATACAAAATAAATAATATGATTAAAGGAAAAAATAAATAGAAATGAACTTGAGAAAGAAATGTTAATACATTTTTGTGCAACAACAAAACAACTCATACTATTTTAACAGTGTCAATGTTGTGTGTCTGTTTGAGTGTGTTCCCACATGTATGTTTGTAATAGTATGTGCATGTGTCCTATTTGTATTTATGTATGTATGTTAATGTAGCAGTTTGAGTTTGTTGTGGCATTAGCACAAGGACAACTCAAGGCCTTACATGTTGTACTTGATGATTCCTCTATCATCAGTTACCTCAATGTTAGACAAAATGATATATTTCCACTTTTGCTGTGGTGTTTTGTGAAATGCTGTAGCGTTTTGTGAAATGCTGTAGCGTTTTGTGAAATGCTGTAGCGTTTTGTGAAATGCTGTAGCGTTTTGTGAAATGCTGTAGCGTTTTGTGAAATGCTGTAGCGTTTTGTGAAATGCTGTAGTGTTTTGTGAAATGCTGTAGTGTTTTGTGAAATGCTGTAGCGTTTTGTGAAATGCTGCGGCGTTTTGTGAAATGCTGTAGCGTTTTGTGAAATGCTGTAGCGTTTTGTGAAATGCTGTAGTGTTTTGTGAAATGCTGTGGCGTTTTCTGAAATGCTGCGGCGTTTTGTGAAATGCTGTAGCGTTTGTGAAATACTGTAGCATTTTGTGAAATGCTGTGGTGTTTTGTGAAATGCTGTGTTGTCTTGCACTTCAGGGCCACCGTAGGAAAAACATCAAACATATTTCCACATTTGTTAGTAATTGATAACCTTCAACTCCACCACCGGCTCATCTCACCCTCAAAACCTCGCCCCAACCTTTATCATCATTTTAATATGCACTTTATTAAAAATAGTGTTCATAAAAATAGCCGCCTAAATTAAACTCAAACCCCTTCCTCCTCCTCCACCCCTCTCCGCCCCAATGCCAGTGGCTCTGCCCAGACCAGCTGGAGCCTCCACAGCCGCATGAAGCAGCCCGGCACACATGGCTGTGATCACACATGCACACACACACACACACACACACACACACACACACACACACACACACACACACACACACACACACACACACACACACACACACACACACACACACAGTCAAACACATGCATGCACACAGGAGCATAAGTCTAATCCTCCCTCATATGATACTCATCTGCTAAAGAAAGGAAGCAGCCTCCGCCTTACGCTATTCATATTTATACAGTATATACGCACACATGCATGCTTAAGACCCCTAATACTGTTCCTACACACACACACACACACACACACACACACACACACACACACACACACACACATGTTTACTACACAGAGAAGTAGTACATACCCCTCAGAGTGGTAAGCTGTCTTCACTTCCTTCTTCCTCTTCATGCACACTGACACACTAACAGACATTGTGCATTGTTCATAGACAAGACTCTACCATGCAGAGACAAAAAATCATCTTAATATTCTCTCTTATCATGATGATGTAGTAAACACGTCATGAACAATTTACATATAAATTACTTTTAATAAATGAGACCACAATTCTGGTGTATCAGGTACCGTGTCATTAGTTTCGGGCTACCCACATGTTAAAATGATGTTTTTCCATAAAGGAGAGTACAGAGTTAGGAGAATGAGTCCCAGCTGAATGTGTTACAGTTTACTGTCAGAGGTGTGTCTGCCGTGATTTCTTGGGTATGTGTCATATGTTTTGGCACTGCGTCCATGTGTTAATGTCGTTTTTAAGCCAGAAAAGGGAGAGGGAGGAATTCCCTCATCAACAGGTTTCCTCCAAAGGAGCTGGGCCATGCGTCAAATTGGTTTCCTACCTTTGTTTTGCCCTGTTTTGTTGCTTATAGGAAAGATACCCATGCCCACATTTTGTGGCCATGGGAAACTTTTAAGAGATGCAACACGCACAAACACAGCCACAACGTCTTTTTCCCATTGGCCTTGGTGCTATAATGGAGAGATAGGACATGGAGAAAATGTTGATTATGCATCCGATTAGCGCGCCAGGAATTAAAAGTTGTTGGAAACGAGAGGCAAGGAAGAAGAGGCGGCCTTGAGGAAAAGGTGATGTCTCAAAAGAGGAAGGGAGGGATTGAGGGAGAAGAAGAAAGGAAAGCAGAAGGAGTCTAAAAGGAATATGGAAAAACAACCTGATTTATTTACATATTCAGGCACATACTTGTTGTTACTGACAGCAAATATCTTTAGTTTGAGGAAGTAATGGAGCTCATAGAGAGTTGTTTTCTTTATCAGTGTTGTGTGGGTGTGTGAGAAGGTGTTGTGGTAAATCGACTTGTGTGTGCATTATTCAGGGCCAAACAGAAAACTAGAGCAACTGTGGTGTGTGTGTGTGTGTGTGTGTGTGTGTGTGTGTGTGTGTGTGTGTGTGTGTGTGTGTGTGTGTGTGTGTGTGTGTGTGTGTGTGTGTGTGTGTGTGTGTGTGTGTGTGTGTGTGTGTGTGTGTGTGTGTGTGTGTGTGTGTGTGTGTGTGTGTGTGTGTGTGTGTGTGTGTGTGTGTGTGTGTGTGTGTGTGTGTGTGTGTGTGTGTGTGTGTGTGTGTGTGTGTGTGTGTGTGTGTGTGTGTGTGTGTGTGTGTGTGTGTGTGTAGGCGTGTGTGTCGGCGTGTGTGTCAGTGTGTAGGCGTGTGTGACGGTGAAGGTGTTGCACATAGTACAGGACATGTATGTGGGAAACACTGTATGCACACCCAGGACAGATGAAAGGGCAGAGGTGGGTGGGCAGGAAGTGAAGAACAAACGAAACAAAACATCTGATTCATCAGACGGGCACAGATTGGGTTGATCAGATTGAGGAGGATGAAGATGGAGAAATAGGAGTAAAGGGGTACAAACTAGTCTGACAGAAATGGAGAGAGGCAGATAGATTGACAGAGTGTGAGAGAACAATGAAAGAAGATAAGTGCAGTAGCGGAAGGGAGGGAGCAGTAAACAATGAGAAGCGGTAACCGCGCTCTGCACCTGGTAAAAGTAAACCACAGCCCCAGTTGAAACAGACTCTGACACCCTAAGAACACCTTTAACTGTTTCACCACTGCAAGGAAAATGAACAAATCCAGGGCTAATGCAAACACTTTCAACAACAGGAAGTGGATTTCTTGGCAGAAACCAAAGTGGGCAGCATAGTTGCCACAGCCAAACTGATTGAGACTAAATCATAGATTACATTTATTATTTATTATTCATTACATAATTATTAAGATTACGTTTCTTACACATTGATTCTTCATATGCATTTAGTGTCTGCTACAGATATCAACCTTTGTGATTTTTGCCTTTCTGTTTTCAGTTACATCTGAAAACATTTGCCAGTCAAGATATAATTATTTATGTCAAATGAACTTTGTAAGTGTGAAAACCTCAAACAAAAGTTATTCACGAACAAACAAACTATAATTTAATTTGCATTGATGATTTGCTTTGGCGACAATTTATGCCCATCATCAGCGTCTCACTGTAATTATTGTGGAGAAAAAGGCGCCATTAATAAGCCAGACAGACATTCAGTCAGTCAGACGGACTCCATCCATGATGTTTCTACCCCTCCTCGCTGAATCCCCCTCCAGACAGAGGCAGATTTACAGCAGGCACAGGCGCAGCCAGCCCGTTGTCAGGACCCCAGAGGACGCTTCAATCCCCCGCTGAGCTGCAGAGCGAGGCGGCTGTAACTCTTCCTCAACTCTCCTCCTGTCTCGCATTTCGGCCTTGGTCTCTCTCCTTCACCCCATCTCCCGCTCTAATTTCTCTTCTGTTTGTCTTAAAAAATGCGCCCGGGGTCTAAATGCTGCCAATTAAAGGCAGCCATAACTCTGACACTGTCACAAACAAGCGGCGCAGCGTGAGGGCCATGCCGACTCCAGTTCACCCCCCACAGAGCCCCATTAATCCCAGGCCAGCTGAGGGAATACTGGTTTCAATTAAGCATCCATTAGCTAAACATCAAGTCAGTGGTATGCTGTTTTGATTAGTGGAAGCAAGCGAGAAGATTGTTGATTTAGGGTTAGGGTTTTCTTTTGGGAATTTCACCATAAAGTTCCCAAATGTCCTCGGAGACTCCCAGTGGCCAAGATGATACTTTTGCATAAAATAAAATAATTGTTGTCCTTCTGCAATAGAAACATTTTAAGCCACTTTCTGTAGAGCTCAGAAGAGTATCTTAGGGTAATGTGTAGCTGAGTGTGGAGCAAGGCTTTTTTAATATATTTGCGGTACAAAAATGTACTTGGGGCAAAATCTTTACTCCTTTTGACAAAAGTGTGTGTGCGTGTGTGTGTCTTCACTGTGTACAGTTAGGCGAGCTTAAGCCTGTTGTGGTTTACCATGGAAAATAAAGGCCTCAAGTCATATTGTCACCTGAAGAACATAAACACACATACAAACACTGCTCCTCCCTTAGTGGAAACTTGTTATGCTCAACTGCATCTCGCTTTAAATGGAGAAGTTACTGTTTGCAAAAGCTTCAGACCTACAGTGGAAAAGATATGAATAGAGAGAATAAGGTTGTAGAAAGTGATGTGTTTTTTATATAAGATAAATTACAATTCCGGCTTCAACATGCATTTAAAAAGTCACATCAAAGATGTCTAATGTGTTGCATCAGTGCTATAATTATGTATATGCAGCTCTGTGCTTATCAAACAGGCAAAGGAAACTCCAGGCGTCCCAAATTAGCACATGCACTATCTGTCGTCATGGAAAAAACTCTCATTTAAGGCTGCATTTCCCAGGTGCTGAAGTGTTGCATAAAAGAAAAGATAAGCAGTTGAGTAAAGCCGACGTTTTGGAAATTATTGTTGCACGACATGAAATTATCTTCTAACATGTTGGCTGTGGATGAGGCGCTTCGTCATGAACCAGTCATGGAAAAATCATGGAGTTCATGAACATTGAAGTAATGGGTTGAAAACCTTTTTCGTGCTTCACAGCAGCATCACAGGCAGTAGCTTGGAGACGAGGGAAGGAGTCCAGGATGGGAGAAGTGATCTCTGGTTTGGCCTCCGTCAGGCTGCTCGGCTTTTTGGTTTCCCGACATGTTTCTCTTGGACCGAGATTAAACGAGTGAGGCTGCGAGGGAAAGAGAGAGATAGGAAGAAACAGTTGGACTAAGAAACAGATGCAAACAAATAAAGGGAGACATCATGAGAGTAGAGGATTGGTAGAGAGGTTTGAGGATTTGGGGAGAGGGGAGAACAAATAGATCTTGTTTTATTGGTAATGTTGTACTTAAAAGGACTTTCTTACGTGGGTGTTATTTATCGTTGATTGACTCCAATGTGTAAGGTTTTATTCTAGCACTTTCACACCAACTTGTTCTTCCCTTTTATGAAAAGCTCAGTATTTCCACTAATTCTCTCAGTTGAAAGATGTTTACAGGACAATTGCATGTCAAAGTCTGTTTAATAGTCCTAAGAACTCGGTAACAAACGATTCAATGACAGCTGGGAAAACTTTGTATACTGAAAAAGAACATGTGATATGATCGAGAGCTCCTGGAAAGAATGTTTTGTTAATTGTTGTTTCGAAGATGAAGAATTAAACTCAAAATGTCCTTCGAAGCTTTTCAGATGCATCACATTTGGTCTTTGTAAACTCTCCAAGTTTAGATATTTTTTTAGATTTAAATCCCAAACAGCATATTCACGGTAGCCAAAAAGCAGAAGTTATCAAATGATTAAATCATCTAATAATGGAATATGCATCCTTTTTGTTTTCGAGTATTAGCCGCCCTACATTCTGTATCTTTCGCAAAGACCATGGTGTCCATCCACTGGGCGGTTGGGGCCTGGAGGCGAGCGAGCTGTAAGGGCTGCTGATGGTTAGCCGCTTGGCTCGGGCGAACCAGCGCTTAGAGAGCAGAGGTCCGGGAACAATTATGGCTTAGCAGGAGTAACAGAGCTGAGCCAGTCAGGCAGCTGCTGGTTGTTCTCTGAATATGCAGTGTGTGTGTGTGTGTGTGTGTGTGTGTATGACTAAGAGTGCGTTTTTGTGTGTTCAGGGGGCATCCAGAGGGAGCGGTGCTCTCACACGCAGCCACATATTTACATTACAAATCACAACTAAACAATTCAGCAGACCACAGACGCAAACATCAGACGATTTCATAAAGACGGGATGGATACAAATGATGGAAGAATTCAGGGATGAAGGCACAAAGAAAAAAGGATGGGTTTCTTTATGGATTAGTGACAAGAAAATACTTTAAAAGGACCATACCGAGTTTTATTCTTAACAGTTTTGCATCAAGATTATATCTTCTTTTTGTTTTGTTTTTATCATGCAGCTATTGGTTTCAATTCCATTTCTTGAAATATGAAAACAATTAGCTAACTTTAAACCTTCACAGTGAACACAGAATCTACAGTCATGTAGGGCTATCAGTGTTCCCCACAGAATTTGATTCTAGTTGCGGGGGCAAGAAAAGCCAAAGGCCCCTTAACCTATTCGGGTGGTCCCCCCCCCCCCCTCAAATAACAAAATACATGTGAGTTCAATTGTGGCAGCCCGCCACAAATGAATCAATGTATGGGAAACACTGGCTATAACTAATGATTAATTTCAATATTTGTATATAATATGTTCACAAAAGATGTCTAGAACCGAAGGAAATGTCTTTATATTGCTATATTGTAATGTTTGATCAAAAGTCCCAAAATGTAACCATAGAAAAATGTCCTTCAATTAAATATTAGGAAATAAGCAAGTCCCATTTTAAATGCTGGAATCAGCTGTTAAACAACACAACCATATACTTCACAAAATGGTTTACTGGAGGTATAGGTTATGTGTAAAAATGGGCTTAATTATGGGTGGAGGAAGCCTTAACAGAAATCGTATACGTTGCATAGACAGAAACTTGCGGGAGTGTTCCACATTAAAAAAATGGTCCATGGCCTCGGCTCCCACATGACACCAACAGGGAAACTTTCCTAAGTATTTACGCTTTAAGGTGCACAGAGTGAACTCTTTATATATGAGGGGCACAAGAAGAAGCAGAGAGCGAAGGAGGGAGCACTTGACAAAAGCTGATTTAAAGGCAGAGGGCCCTAAGTAGAACCAGACACTTTATTTTGGGGTGCTAATTACAAGTGTGGGAAAGTCACCATGTTATTAGTTCAGATGATCGATAGCAGAATATAAACCCCCTCTCTGAGCCAACCGGGCAGTTTGGCAGGCGCTCCGCAAACCACAGGCCTGCCCTGCTCTTTAGGGGAGACACAAACAAACGAAGGGACGCATTCTGAATTTTCTACAAAATCATGGATGCACTCTTTCCTCAATAGACAAAAGGACATAAATACACACAAGCACATGAACATACGTGTATTGTTCAAATGCATAGTACGGAAGAACGATGGTGTGTGGTGACAGGCGGTTTCTCTGATGCTGCTGCACAGCGAGGCCCCCTGGGCCTGTGCATGCAGCTCTGTGGTGGAGCGTACCAGCACTGGCTCTGGGTTTTGGACCTTCTCCACATGTGGTCAGCTGGATGGTAGCGCCCTCGCTTCACTCTCCCAACGTACACATAAGACTCCAGTGGAGTTGTGCCATGTCAAAAACCCGCAACACAATTTATTGCACCAACATGAGCAGTTTTCTTTTTTTCTGTTTAAAACACGAGATTCAAAAAGATACAAAAGTTTAGGGTCACTCTTTGAGGTGTCATTTCTTTAATCCTGCACATTTCAAAGATGTATCCCCACCCATAAGGCTGACCTACACGCCAGATTCTGCGTGGTAAAACCTGGTGGGGAGAGCAGCTTTTTTCTCTCCAACACCTCTTTGAGTTCCTGGAGATAAAAGCAGCTGGCGCAACATCAAATCAATAGACCCATCAATGGGAACATCTCCTGAAGATTAAAGAGAAACCGGCTCAGAGACAGAGAGGGACGGAAGGGCGCTAATATGGTACAAGACCTGGCCATGGAAAGAGTGTTAATTGATTTGTAGAACAGAGGTGGATGAAAATCGGAGGGGGGGGATCACGTTGTATTGGGGTTGTAGTGTGTGGGTGTGGAGGTTCCATATATTTGTCTTCAACCATTAGCATCCAGTCCATTTGTTTAAATATAACTCACTTTTCAATCATTTATCCACCTGAGTTTGAGTTTGGACTGATATTTGATAATGTCCCCTATGCCTGAAAATAGCTATAAAAATGTTTTCCACTCACAAAATAATCAAAATATGAATTATTAAAATGAAAACAACATTCAATTCCGACATATGATTTATGTCAGTTTCTTGGCATTAGTTGTGATCAAAGAAGGGTCTTAGTCTTTAGCAATAACTTTATTTCTTCAACATAAAACTACAATCTGCTCCTCACCACCCTTTTCTCTGACAAGGATTATTTATTCTCAGTCTTAAAGTGCAACCCAATGAATTGCTTTGTGCATCCCTTCAGAACAACTTGTCACAACCACTGCCATACTTTGCACCCCCTCCATAAAAACCCCTTCAAATGAGAGCAGCATGTGGGGGGGGAATATAGAAGGGAATGTACACGGCATTCAAAAATATTCTTTCATATGGAGCAGACCACAGGACGGGGCCTGTGCGGAGCTGGTCTGTGTGGTTGTGGGCCGGGGTTTGTACGCTCTCTATCTGAAGCCACATCAGAGGGATGAGCCCTGTGTAATGCGATCTGGACGGGCAGAGGAGGGTTCCCCCTTGGAGTCAGAAGAACCGCCGCTGAGGTGCAGACCAGGGGCGGGTGGTCAATGATGTAAGGCAGCGCTTTGCAACAAACAATTATGGCTGGTGACTTTTTAACGTGAAGTTTCTGCCACCATGATGGAGGGTTGCATTTCACTGAGTCTTTCACTAATCATTTTCAATACTTTGTTTGTATTTCTTCAACTAAGGATGTGTCAGCACAATTTATTGTATCTAATACACGCTGTTAGAGCATCTGTTTAATGTCAAAGGGTTTCCACGGTTATAGTCAATACATTGAACGAGTTGAACTCCCTCATAATCTCATTATGGATTTGGTGTCCCTCCTTTTCTGTTACTGTCTTATTTGGTCTATCTGTCTCTCTATCCTCCATCTTCTTTCGCTTTCTATCTCTTTTTGTATTCATCCTCCCCTCCATCTCCCTTTGCTCTCTCCTATTTCATCTCTCTCTTACTCCTCTTGCATTCCCTCTGCTTACTCAAAGTCTTAACCAAACAAACAAGCAGTGGGTGGTTTGCGTCTCCTATCTATAATTCAAGACAGTCAAACTACAGCGAGGATGTTTGCCAAACACACGAAGAGCATCTCTCGACATCGTAGAGGGAGAAAAAAGAAATATGTTTTACCATCATGACTTGGACTCAATACACAGAGGGTATCCCGACATTAAACTGAAAGATTACAATTATTCATATGGTAGTTCTGCTTTATTTTGATAGAAAACACACCAGGGAAGGGTAGGAATGATGCCATAGGGATCACATGTTTACAAACTAGTCAAACCAATTGCTTCATACTTGAAATGAACATAAAATCCTACATTTTAACAGGTAGTTCCACAAAAATGTGATCTGCTTTTTGACAAATTGAAACAAACCACAGTAAAAGATGTCCAGCAGTCAGCTATAATACTCTTGTCAGCACTTTCAAATCAATGCAAAGACAACCTAAAGAAATGCATTGAATTTATACACATTTGCAAAGGAAAATATATACTTTATTTTACTTCAGAGCTTCTGCGTCTTGCTAAAGCACATTGATGCAGCTGCGTTACAGTAACTGACTTATCCATCATACAGAAAAGCATCATATCCCCCCTGAGACCAAGCCAAACCGCTTGTGGTTACAACCACTTATAACCATAAATGAGAGTCGAGAAGAAAACCAAAGCTGTTTTTCCAGGTGTTTGGACGAAACTCCAGCGTATAGTTTTCAAGTCCATCAGATGTTCTCTGGCAGAAACTGTTCAATTCTGGTGAAAGGGAGTCTTGTAACATTCAATTTATTTCTTTTGAGCCTTTTAAACACATGACTGCACACGCTCCCAGAAGCTATAAAATGTATGTACTTTAAAATTATTCGGGTTTAACTGTGAAATCAGTTTATTTTGGTTGAGTGTAACATTAAAGACACCGTTTTGTGGGCACTGTGTGGAAGGTCATCATGGTCACAGAGGATCGTATGCGTCTCGTTGAACTCATTTAACCTCTTGCCCTCTGGAACTGTCTGTCAGGGAGAGATTTCTTATTTTTTGGGTAACATTTGAACATTTCTTTCACAACACATGAACAGACATCTCAATCTGCAGATGGTTTCCTTGATTAATCAAATGTTCCGTTTAAGGCTTCAAAAAACTCATGCTCATGCTGGCGAAAAAAATATAATTTATTGCTCTTTTTTTTTCCTCAAATCAATATTCAATTCCCAGTATATTAAATTAATTATGACTGAAAACTATGAAAAATTCAATTCTACTATTCTGAGAAGCTTCAAAGTCAATTGTTTGGGATTGTGTTTGATCAAACTATAGTAGCTGCGGCTAGAAAGAGCTGTTTCAAAGGGTCAGTTCTGGTACTATAGTCAAAACGTACAGTTTGTAACACTTACACCAAGTCAAATCAAACCAAACTTTGTCACAGAAACCAAAACCATCTAAATGGATACAAGTTTAAGTGAAATGTGATTTTAATCCTGTAAATTATGGTAAAAGGTCATGTGATCAGCATCCATGTTGCTTTTTGGATTGTTTGCATTCTGCACATACACATTAAATAAGTGGAGCAACAGATCTTGATGTAGCTTTGAAAAGATGTAGCGTTGGGACTTCTTATTTGCGTCATGTGGTGGGAGTGGTGCTGTCGTTACCATGGTTACGGCATGCCTGCTCGGTGTCCTCAGTGCTGCATGGCCATGTAAAGAGGGGACCATCCCAGCAGGAGGGCCAACAGAGAGATAGAAAGATAGAAGAATAAAGGTACAGTAGAAATGCAGAGAGAGAGGAGAGAGCAGGGGGCTGCTGGGAGTTGGGGCGCACTGCACATCCAGAGGGGTAACAGGAATTAATCATACAGAATAAATTAGGACATGAAAGGAGATGGAGGGAAACATAGCAGCATCCACCACCTCTCTATACACCATCAGTCCATCCATCAATCTCTCCACATCCATCAGTCTGTGCTTCTCTCCTGGTCTTACATTTGTGTTTTTTTTATTCTTCTTCTTGGACAATAATTAGAAAAAATCCAAAAAAATCAATCGCCGTTACGAATATTCATCATTACACCCTTTTTTAAAGGATAATAAATGTCAGAGTTTCACTGAACCTAGCTTCCATCCTTGTTTCAAATGTGAAGAGTTTGCCGTTTTTCTTAGTCTTATATGATGATAAATCAATTAATGATGTATATTCTAGGGGTTTTAGACTGATTGTTTGGAGAGAAAAAAACAAGCATCTCTTTCATCTTTTCTCTTTCCAGTGATCCCTTTCCGTAGTTAGCTTTTTTTCCAGTGGGCTTCATTGGCAGGAAAAGCATTCTTTCACTGAAGCAAAAAGTAAACAAAGCCTGGAGAGTCTGCAACAGACAAGTTGGTTCTGAAATATAAAGGTATTGATTATGAAGGCTGTTATTTATTCTGCAGAGACATTGAATCTCTAGAAGGATGTTTTTTCCCTTAACCATGAAAAGTGTAAGGCTAACCTTTTCTTTTCTGCCGTGTAAGAAGACTCTGAAGTATTGAAAACACAAGTACGTGTTTTGTAAAGAATGGAAAAAACTAACAAGTGGATGAAGCAAAGCTAGATGCAATGTAAAGACTACAAAGATAAACTAAGTTGGGGTTATTGACATGAATTTTGGTCTTCAGCCAGTTTGTAAGGGTCAAAGGGCACCAACATTGAGCCTTTGCCCTCGGCCTGAAGATGAAGAATAGTGTCAAGCCTTGAGACTTCCGAGAAGACCTTTTTTTAAATGTTTGAGCCCCCAGCGTGAACACCGTTCATCAGCGCTGATTAACAACCGGTTCTCAGAAGTGTTGAGACGACTGTAATCTTTGGTGAAGGATGGTTTTTAAAGCGGTCCTGAGTTGACCTGCATGATCTCCCAGAGACGATGAAAGGAAGGAGCTGATTGGACAGAGGCCTCGGGGCTCCGGTTTGTCCCAGATATTATTTGTTGTGTCTCTTCTTTCAGACAGTTTGAATGTCCATTGGTTTGCATTTGGTCTGGCTGGGATTGAGTTAAATATCTCTGCTTAACTTTTCATAAACGGCAACTACTTTGATCATGAATAATATATGATAATCATTGTAGTTTGGTTCTTTTTAAAGTATACAATATAAATGCAATTTTTAGAAAAAGATTTCAACATCAAAAGCAGGTTGCCTTTGATATTTCTTATATAGTGTATATGTCTGCGAATATATATTTTTAGGCAAATTCCAAAAATATTCATGTTTGGGTTGGGATGTTAAGGCCATTGAGCGTTCTCTGCCCTCCAGATATTTCTTTTGCATGGCCTTCAATGCGCCCCTAACGCCCAGGGATGAGATTATTCTGATAGAAACATCAAAGCAGACATCAGACAGAGAGCAGCACGTGAAGTGAACTGCTGGCCCAGAGGGCAGGAAGCATGAAAGCTGATTGAGTTGTCTACTTCCCCAAAAACTTGACTCAACCAACAGTTACATACATGGGAGTCAGCCATGTACGGCTGCTTTGTCAACACGTGGATCACTACAAACACACAATAACACACAATCACACACAAACAAACACATGAGAGTCACATGCACTGCTCGGAAAACACCTATTCAAGGTATTGTACATGTAAGAATAAAACTGCATCGACACTAAGAGAAATGATATCACACATTCTGGTTAAAAGAGAACAAGCATTGACTGATATGTGTGCATTTATATAATATTTGAAATGTGTTCATATACAAATTGTGTTTTTGTTGTACCTTTATGAACATGTAAAGGTATATAAAAAATAACACATATGTAGATGTAAAGAGGAAATATAAATGGTTTAGTTAGACATTTTTTGAATTGACAAATATATCAACAAAGCATCAAATAAGCCCAACCTCTTGTTCAGTTCAAAGAAATGCAATTTACAATTTTATAAAAGGGAAAAGCAGAATCACAGTAATCAACACATTTACAAAATGATTTCCTGTGAATCCACTTATTGATTTAAACTGTTTCAATGTGTTCAATATCAGAACATTTAGTATCCATGCTAACATATTTGACATTTCAAGAGTTTGACATTATCTGTGTATCTAAAAAAAAATTGTAACACAACCTGTTTTATCCCTTATAGTGGTTTTCCTTGGCAATATTTGCGTGTTAAATAGAAACTATCACAGAGGAAACGTGTCAATACATGGGGTTTTTTTCTCCCTTTTTTATCTGTGGGGGCATTTCCCATTTGGGCACATGGTTTGGTGTTTAGGCTGGGTTTAGGCTGTAAGAGTGAAAGCTGTCCTCTGTAGGGCAAACGTTTCACAATGAGTGAGCGGTAGACATGCTCAGTCATCTCAGCAGGGGACGGGACCACATAACCTCCGGACAGCATGGCAATCACCCTGGGGATCTTCAAGACAACAAAAAACAAAAGGTTTTGAGGCCTGGCCTTTCCTTACCTCTTACAATTCAGCAGGAAAGTGGAGATTCACCAAAGATCACTCATGAGGCTATTTTGTTCTTCCCAAAAGGGCAGCCATTAGATATATGAAGCCAGAGAAGTTTGACATTTCACAGCAGAAGTCATGCCCATCTTGTCTGAGAATGAAAGCACACAGACGCCTTTTTCGCCTCGGCAAGCCCTCGGTGCCTTCTTGACAATAGTCTTATCAAACCGCTAGAAGATCTTTTTTTTGCTTCTGCTAGCCGGCTCCCACAAGACAGACAAATATGGCTGTGGCGTGAAGAAGTCGTAGAATCTATTGTTTGAGTAAACCAAAAGGAAGTGTGTCTCAAAGAGGATTTATGTCCTCTGTGGTCGCCTCATTTCCTCTCGTCTCCCTGTGTCAATATTTTTGTTGCGGATGATTGCCCAAATGTCATAAACAAGTTGTTAATTGTGGAACTTTCTGATGAAAATAAACAAGTACACCATTAATTAGCTCCCTTCAGGACCGATCATTAGAGATCATCTCTGCTGTCCCCGCAGTCTGGAAGAGAAAGTTGCCTGCTTGTCTGTCTCCGTCCACTCATTAGGGAGTGATAACTCATCTCTAAATGCCATCGCAACGGTTGGATTGGATTTTGCAACCCTGTCATATCCATGGCCTGGAGCCAGCTGCAGAGTGCAGTCTCTCATGAAGAGGTTTTCTCACCGCACCGAGCCTGAGCTGTGATTTCAGATTAAGTGTGAAAAGTGAATCTGCTCTTCTTCCTGTTTCTCTTCTCTCTTCCTCTCAACTTTGGTCAATAAAACCGCCTTTAAAACAAGAACTACTGCTGCTTAAACTCCACTGTTATAGTTTACACCAGCAGTTTTGCTGAAATGACCAAGTAGTGATTGTATTATCATCATATGCATAAATAGAGATGCATGAAGACAACATGTGCACGGCCGCTGGGATGCTAAAGGCTTGTCCAAAGAAAATTCATTAACAATAAATCAGATGGAAAGTTGGAAAGTCATCTCTTACTCCAGGATGAACTTGTTTTCAAATGTTACAATTTAACGATCTAATGCATTGAGGTTTAGCTCCAAAGCCTCGTTCAACAAAAGGCTGAAATTCACTTTGCATTTATTAATTATTTCCCTAAAAAGGATGTTGGATAATTATAAAAAATTACTCGAAAACGTACTTTAATCAGATATAAAGTAGCGAATCTAGCAAGTAGATATATAAACGCTTCCAAAATTGCTAAACCCCCAGATTCTTCCCCAAAATACGGAACACATAACTTCACTGTCTTCCCTGGCTAAGCAGAAGCAACACAAAATATATAAATATAATGTCCTTAAGCATGGTGTAAATAATGATCAGATTTGATGCTTCTCTCTTATCTTGATGCAAACAACTATGTTTACTATGTTAAGAGTAAACTCTGGGATCATTGTCCTCTTACATTTAGATGTAGTATGCTAAGTCATATGCTCAAAGTGTTTGTCTGTTAGTAACTAGAAGTGGTTACTGATTCATCATGGCCGCGGCCCAGATGTTCCAGTGGTGTGTGGCAGCAGTGGACCATGGTTTGTGTGTGTGTGCATGTGTTTGTGTGTGTATTTACATGCACACCACTGGGCGTGTCCTTGCATTCGAGTAGTATATGAGCAGTTGTGTGTGTGTGTGTAATTGGGGAGTGGGCGGGCTTGTTGGGGGGTGTTTGGCCCATTTTTAAACATAGCTGCGTTGTTATGGTTGCCTTGGCTTTGATGTTGCCCAAACCTCCAACTAAGAGGCTTTCATTTTGGGCTCCTGACTCTGGAGAAGGCAATGACTTCCAGATTGGGACACCCACTCAAGTGTCGGGGTGGGATGGGCTGTGGGGGGTCACGACGGGCAGAGCAGGTCACCCTGGTGATACTGGGTGAAAAACAGTCCATATAAAAGTATAAGGACTGGACTTGCACATTGCATCCATTGTTTTTTTTGGTTAAGACATTTTGGGAAAAGATCCTGTTTTCAGTTAAATATTCAAAAAGTATGTTGTGTTATGCTTTAATTGACATTGACTATGCTTTAGAAAGACCATCATCTTTTCCTAAAGGGAACTTAGTGCATTTAGGACCCTGGACACAACTATACAAACATTTCCATTTGCATTGGCAGTGAGTAGTTTGCAGATGCATTCGATATAAACGTTTCTCGCTATGTCAGTTTAAAGAAATGTTATCAAAAGAGCATTACATTTACTAATGCAAATAAGTTGCATATGGGCGTCATGTGTCTGAGTTCTACTGTGTATCAAAGAGAGTATTAAAGAAGCAAATATGGTTCATATTTATGACATAATCCAGCCTTAGATATATCCATCAAGCAGTTGTGTTATTTATTAAAAGGGTGACATACTAAGTCAAAGGAAAACTTGAATAAATCTTTGGATTAAACATTTCAAATGTTAAAACACATTGTTAACTTTCTTTTGCATAAACATACTGTAATTCTGCAGTCTGTCCACAAAAAAAAAAATTCTGGCATAATCCTCAGACATGAAATGCCATCCTTTTATAGCGGTTTCCTCTCGTCAAAGACAGAGACTTTTTCTTTTCAGAATATTATTCATATCAAAGTTGTATTAGTCATATGGCACAGTTTCAGAATTGGTTTACGCATGGCAAGTAGTTCAGGTTTTTTCCCACAGTCAGCCATTAGCTTTAAATACATTCAACCTCCTGTTGGGAGTCGATCAAATCAAACCGATATATCGATAACATCTCCAATCAGTCGGATCTAGGCTGAAAGCTTCAATGGGACCAAATGCTCCGTGAGAGTCTCAGTTCTCTTTGTGCCACTTAATATTCACACGTCTTTCTCTCTATGTTTGTTTGTTCTTTCTCTGCGTGCAGGTGCGGGGAATTTTACTCAGGCTAACCGTTTTTTTTCCCTCTTGTTCACCCACAAACCCCAACACTCATTGTGTGTGTGTGTGTGTGTGTGTGTGTGTGTGTGTGTGTGTGTGTGTGTGTGTGTGTGTGTGTGTGTGTGTGTGTGTGTGTGTGTGTGTGTGTGTGTGTGTGTGTGTGTGTGTGTGTGTGTGTGTGTGTGTGTGTGTGTGTGTGTGTGTGTGTGTGTGTGTGTGTGTGTGTGTGTGTGTGTGTGTGTGTGTGTGTGTGTGTGTGTGTGTGTGTGTGTGTGTGTGTGTGTGTGTGTGTGTGTGTGTGTGTGTGTGTGCGTGCGTGCGATTGTGTGAATAGTTATACAGCATGCAAGCAGTTGAGCATGCCCTCTACCCTCTCAGATGAAGCATTATCTTTAGAGCAGTACACTCGTGTCTTTTAAAGGACGATGCAGAGGTGCAAAATAAAGAGGTCCACTTCCATCTACCTTGACATTTGACAACTGCTTCTTTGACAAAGTAAAACATCTGCGTTGTGAGAAATAGTCATTGATGAACTGGGTTTTCTCCGCTGAATAGCCCCTGAATTCCATGTTCTGCCCGTGTGCAGTGACATATAGACTGTCAGCCACAGATTTCCGTCAAGCATATGTAAAGCGCTTTTTGATAGATACATGTTTAATGATTGAGCCTTTGACCTGTGATCAAATGCTCAGATTAGTTTTTCAGAGAAACAAAATTGTCAGTCATTCAATTTGACCACAAACATATTGCACAGGAGCTTATGAAAGTCGAGCTCAAGAGAATTTCAAAAAGTGGAAACTGAAAAATGGGCCTTTTCTAAGTATTTTGTTTTACTTTAAATTCAGATGATCCAGGAAGTTCAGAAGGTGCACACATTTTATGAAACGTCCAAATTGTTAAGTGTGTCATTAAGATTTGAATCACATTTTTTATATCAGCTTATTGCTTAAACATAGCAAGTAAAATGATATATATTGCATGGTGTGAAGGATGTGAACTACCCTACACTTCAAAATATATGTCTGCAATTTATTTATTATTTAAACCAAACCAATTATTCCTTTAAAGGCGCCACCCGTTTCTCATTGGAGTGGCACTTTAGTTGTATAGTTAATTCACAGATCTGAGCTAGTTCACACACTAAAACATGTATACAAATGGTTGTTTTCATTTGTCTTTGACGTACGATTTATTAAGTGCAACCTCGATTCATTTGATGACAAAACATGACGCCGTGGAGCTCAGATCTCTTTGTGGGAAATCTCTTCCCTGCAAAACAGTTTGATTGCAGCCACTTGAAAGGATTGCAGAGAGCAAGGTGAATTCCACATTAATGCTTTTTTATTTCCTCCACACAAGGCAAGGATGACCGTGAAAGAAAGAAAGAAAGAAAGTGAATGAGTGTTTTGAATGTGCCATCTCCGTGAAAATTGAGATTAAAGACATTAGTCTCAAAAGCATTTTGAAGGGGGCGAACAAAAGAGAGGACGCTTTAATTTCCGCTTCAAATGTAAAAAAAGAGACGGATGTACTTAGTGTGTCATCTGAAGGCTGAAGAATATATTAGAGGTGTTTTATCAGCATACGGTCCTCTAAATGAAAGCGTGCTCGTGTGTGTGTTTGTGTGCACTCATAAGCATGCAACTGCGTTTCTTTGCACGCTTGTGTATGTGAAATGCATACGTACAAAAGTGTGTTTTTGTGTGTGTGTGTGTGTCAGGGTCAAGGTGGAGGGCCGTCATTACAAACAAGTGATGTCTGAGATCCCATTAACTCTTGTATTCAGCGGCAGATTTCTGTTCAAATAGAGTGGAGATAAAAGGCAGCAACAATATCCAGATGAATCAAAGGCCTTTCAAGTGAAATTAGACTACAGAGAGACGGAGGGCTACATGTACGATTTCCTGACGCACTTAAAAAGGTGTTAATATCTAATTGAAATTTTTTAAGTAATCGCGTCTTTGAAGAAATCACGTCTTTGATGTAATCAACAAACAGATCATTTATTATTCAGTGCTGCTGCTGTCTGACAGTGGGGTTCTTCATGTTTACGGCTGCTTACATGATTAATGTATGCACAGTGATACGCGCTCTGACCCTTCCCATGTATGAATGTTTCAAACAACCACCATTATGTACCAACTAGTAGAGATTATAACAAACATATATATTTATATTTTCTAACTGACATGCATTGTGTGTGTGTATCCTTGAGGCCTGACACATGGATGTCCCACCTCATGAAACGTTTGTAATCGGGAAGATAATATTTTTCATCCGTTTTGGCTGATGGCCGACAGTACCGACAGTTTTTCCCACCTAATCCTAGATGCAGAGATAAAATACAATGTTTTTTTTTTCTCTGGGCGACTTCTCAATTAAGCCTTTATCTGCTGATACCAATGACTGGCCCATTGTCACCCTATATTTAGAGTTAATTCAAGACATAAGATTAATATTTCCTGCAGAGAGGATTTAAAGGTGGCTATTTTTACTTCATTTGCACACCAACAGAGGAATGTTGCTGAGGACCACACATCAGGATGATACACCTACTACGTAATGATGGTCACAATTCAATTTGAATGCCGTTAAAATGTGAGAAACATTTCTACTTCTCATCCGCATTTCTTCCAATGTTTGTGTGCAGTGCTGCATCACAACATGCCTCTGTCATTATCAGTGATCCAGTAAAGCAGCACATTTGAACCTCAGCCTTTCGGAAATTCCAGATGTTTGGATTGTCTGAAAGTGAAGAATATGAGGGAATAAAGGGAGGAAAATAGATGGGAATATTGTTAATGTCAGAAACATTCAAAATGTGAAGATCTTCCCTCTGAACATCTGAAAATACAGTTACTTTATTTCCCACTTTCCTAACACATCTGAAGTAGCACAGTGGTCTTTATTCATAAGCAGTGCTTCTTTAGCCAGAGAGGCTATTGTGCATACTATTTTAATATTCCAAAAATGAACCAAGGTTAAATTGGTCACATTCCAAAAAACCTGTATTTACTATGGATTTGTACTCTGAATTTACTGTTTACGGTAACTGTACTTCTGTTAATTAAAGGGAGTATGAACTTTTCCCCCATTGCATGTGTTTATATGTGTGTAAGTGTGTGTGTGCACCTGAACATATGTGTTACTCTTCTTATACCAAAAACACTGAGCTAGTTTCCGTTTCAAAAGATGCCCAAGCGTCATTTGATCTTTTGCAAGTGTGTGTGTGTCCCTCACATGCATGTACACACTCGTCAGTTTCAGCTAAGGTAATTATGTTTAAGTTGTGTGAGTGTATGTTTGTGGTGGGATGAGAAGGGGGGGGGGGGATTTTTTTTTTTTAAATACAGAGGGGTTGATAATTATGGGTTAAATGAGTGCTCTCAGTCAGCCTCCCTGAGTGTGTGTAAAAAAAGGAAGGCGCAGCGAAAGCCACTTCAAGGCCAGCTAATTACCCCGAGGAAGAGAGGAAACATAAATGGACGTTTTTGCGGCTATAATGTTACAGCAGAACGGCTACATCGACCTCAGCACGTGAAACGGAGCCGCAGCTACTTTTGAAGGCTCCGAGCAGCCCTGCACAGATGTGTGTGTGTGTGTGTGTGTGTGTGTGTGTGTGTGTGTGTGTGTGTGTGTTTTCAGCCATATGTGTAGAATCTGTCAAGTAGCAAAATGTGTGTTTGTGTCTGTACATGCACTGAAGGTGAGGTGTGATTTGTGTGCATTCTTGTGTATACTGTATGTGTGTAATAATCACATCCGCTGGATTGTGTGTCGGGTGTTTTCAGGTGTACAATTGGGCTTTTCATGTAGTATGGGACGATTTTCTTCATAACAATTGGCATATCTTTAGATCCAAACTGTACTTTGTAATTCGAAGGTACCAATGATAATACTCTCCCATGAACAAGCATTGAGAAAGTCAACAGTTATTTTTAAATCATTGTTTTATGCTGATTTCCCAAAAATAAGTCAATCAGTAATGTGTATAAGCACAAGAAGAATCTACAGGGGTGCTTCTGAAAAAACTCAGCTTTCTAGCAATACGTGAAATACAAACTCCAGGATAGTGAATAATATTAACAATAATAATAATTAATTACATTTATTAGAGCGCTTTTACGAATGCTCAAAGCGCTTTACATTACATATTACATTGTTATATATATATTTATTAAGTAAATCTTAGATAGTCTTGACCACGGCTAACTTCCATCCCACATGACTGTTGTGTTGTGGGACATTCAGGTGATTGAGCTGCCTTTGTTCTGATCCTGATCATTTCTCTCAAATGTTCAAAATTCCTACTGCAAATCTGAGGGCTTCTTCACGTTTTAATGAATGCAGACCACCTTATCTCAAACGTAACCCCCTCCACCCTACTCCCACACCATCTCCTCCCCCGAACCCAAACCTCCCACCCTTCGGCTCTCCGGTACAGGTTTTGTTTTCACATGTCTCCACATTAGATGTGGGTTCGCAGTTTGATCTTAGCTTCACAGCTAGCCGTGTAGCATACACATGAGGCTCCATGTGTGTGTTTGGCCAATGAGAGAGACTCTAAGATGTTGGTGGATAGGGAATGAAAGTGTGTCTGTGTGTGTGTGTGAGAGAGTGTGTTAATGTGGAGTGGAGCGCGTTGAAGCTCTGCCTTTAAGTGATAAGGTATTCACTTTGTAACACAGCAGGAGGCCCCGCAAGTAGCACCAGATCTGCCCCTCTGTAGTGCTGATACACACACACATGGGCTGGTGAGTCACACACACACACACACACACACACACACACACACACACACACACACACACACACACAGGCGTGTAAATCTCAGTGTACAAAAGAAAATAACTTTTTTCACATATATTCATATACATGAAATCCACACTTCAGCCAAGCTTTCAAAGACTTAATACAGCTTTGACGCACACACAGACAAACACACAAACACACATTCATACTCATAGAGCAAGATTCATAATCATACCAAAAGAAACATTTCATTGCACAGTCCTAACACACACACACACACACACTCAGACACACATGAATGCACACATACAGTATGTCGTGTTTCAGACTTATGCAGTGTACCTCGGTCTGGTAAGCTGCCTCCGACATTTCAAACCGCTGTGACATATCGTCTGTCGGCCAGCATGCTGTGAGCATTAGCTGGATTTCACTTGAGTTATTGAAAGCCATTTGTAAACAGCAACATGAAAGCAAACAAGCTCGCACGCAGCCTCACTTGATCATCAAAGGCTTATCGATCAAATGGACCTCCTCCTCTCCTCCTCGCCGCTCTCCTCCCCACCAACAGCAGCAAAGTACAGCCCATCTTATTTGTTCCAAACCAGGTTTAAGATGTCCAGCTTTCTTCCCCTATCTTTCATTTTGGTCCTTAATGTGTGTGTGTGTTCAGCTGGATTTGTGTATATGACAGCCAATGTCCCCAGTAGTGACTACTAGGAAAATAACATTGGCATCTGTGTTGAATCCTACCTCCTTAAGCAGAGCTCTGCAACCCTATATCATGGAACATGTAGAGAATCATGAAAGAAATAATATTATCTTAACTGATTTTGTATCTCTGTGTCTTGTCCACAGTCCAACAAAGTGTCGGTGGTGCAGCAGTCTCACGGGATGCACCCCCTGACGTCACTCCTGCCCTACAGCAACGAGCACTTCAGCCCGAGTCCTCCACATCTGCCCACAGACATGAGCCAAAAGACAGGTGAGTACACGCACACACACTCACACATTTATATACAGCGGTTGACCTGGACGCAAACACAAAAGAGAGTTCACACATATTACATAAAACAGCCTTTTGTACTTATGTTGAATAGTTTCACACTTTTAAGAGTGTCACACACACACACACACACACACACACACACACACACACACAGACATACTCCAGAGAGCTGCTGAATTGTTTCTGAAACCCCCTTCCACATACACACTGTTTGTACTGTCAACACATCATTCATCTCATTGACACACACGCACACACAAATCAATTTAATATACCAATATATTCATATTCTTGCTATTTCTTTTCCTGACCCTCTTTTAAACACACACACAAACACACACCACTCACACACACAGCATGGCACGCACACAGTGTGTGAAGTGGCAGCATAGGCACCGTCAGCCTGTGGCGGTTCCATGGCTGCTCTGAAGTGGCCTGCTCCTCTGAAGGGACTGCCAGCCACACACACACAAACACACACACACACACACACACACACACACACACACACACACACACACACACACACACACAAAGATGGAAACAATTAGAGTGACAATCGCACAAGCCATCGCTGCTGCAGCACACACACGGTTCTCTTTAGCCGGCGCTGAACATACAAACACACACTGCACTCTGTTTGAAAGTCACAAACAAACACACCCTGACATTTAAACACAGTAGGATTTTTGCCTTTTCGAGAGGCGGGGCTAAAGGTATGGCAGTATTGGATTGTCCAAGACTTGTCCAACAAAAAATCTCAACTGTTCACCACATTACTGTTTAATTTGCTGAATGTATTAATGAACTCCAGAGGATTTGGCAACCTCATCATCTTTCATGGAGCCACACAGATTTTACACATCAAAGTCAGGTTTTAGGTCTTGGGGAGTTCTGCTGCATGTTGGGAAAGATGTATACAGCATTTTTCTGGCTCCAGAGGGAGCTAAGCAAAATATGATTCCAAATGAAAGAAAAAGGAAAATATCTAGAGGTCTAGAGCTCAAAACATCACATTAGTTCAGATATCATTTCTGCCTGAGGCTAGCGGCTAGCAGCTAAATAAGCAGCTTATAGACAGGGCTCTGACAATATGTCGAATAACATAGTGGTATCTCTGATTCTATTGTCTTTTTATTTCAACTGACCATCCTGAGTCTGATGATGTTATGTTAGTGTAATATATCTGTTGAGTACTTGTTCATGAGTACATGTCAACGTTTTGATACAAATCTGAAGGATACATTGCCTCAATTGCCTTGTGTTTGTGTGTGTGTGTGTGTGTGTGTTAATGGGTGGATGAGTTTGAGCCACTTACAAAACGTCTTAAAACCTACCTTTTTCGTACCATTTTATTTGTATTGCATGACATCTTTGGTACAAACCTCTCTGAAAGGCATTTATTTATGCTAATGCACTGTCGTTGGATGCGGAACGAGGGGGTAAACCAAGAAAAGGCTCACGGTCAACAGCTTATAAGTCACATCTTCATACAGCTGACAGCCATGAAATCACTCCCTGATATGGTGAGGTGAAATTCATTGATCCATTGACACTCCCTGAAAACTTCACAGAGTTTATAAAGCATCAGTTTGTAAGAACGACTGTAATTGAAGGATTTCGACAGTGATGATGAAGACTCTTTCTGAGAAGAGTGATAAAACGGGTTGAGATTAAAAGGTTGAAAAAAACGAATCTTGAGTTGGACAAAAGTCTTTTCCCGGCTCTGATTAGATATTGGAGTGGGACCTCAGGCACTCGTCTGCTCCGTCTGGAAACCCCCGTTATCCCACAAAAACACTCCCCTTGTCCCGTCTAGACTATTTGTGTGTGTGTGTGTGTGTGTGTGTGTGTGTGTGTGTGTGTGTGTGTGTGTGTGTGTGTGTGTGTGTGTGTGTGTGTGTGTGTGTGTGTGTGTGTGTGTGTGTGTGTGTGTGTGTGTGTGTGTGTGTGTGTGTGTGTGTGTGTGTGTGTGTGTGTGTGTGTGTGTGTGTGTGTGTGTGTGTGTGTGTGTGTGTGTGTGTGTGTGTGTGTGTGTGTGTGTGTGTGTGTGTGTGTGTGTGTGTGTGTGTGTGTGTGTGTGTGTGTGTGTGTGTGTGTGTGTGTGTGTGTCCAGGACTGACGCTAGCACAGTGACTCAGCCCTTAATGACAGACTGAGCCACCTGCTTCTAACAAATCCTTACACACACATACACACACATACACACACACACACACACACACACACACACGCGCGCCCTCAAACACTGCTACACGTAACCTTTCTAACACGATCTCACCTGAATACTGACTGGGTTTCCAGTCAGGAACATTTTACAGTACACACGCATACACACCTCATATCTTTTGTCACCTCTCACAGGTAGGGTTACCTCATCAGTGATGTCATTTTTCGGCACACCTATATCTACTCTTCTGTCCTGCTGCATCACTGAGCTCATCATAGTTGGTCTGTTAGCAGGAAAAAAGAAGATAAAAGCTGAAGTGTATCGAAAGCCGATCAAAGGCTCTTGGGTCCTAGGTGTCTGCAGTAGGAGAACTGAAAATATATAATAAAAGTTTTAGGAACATAGTTTAATGTATAAACTAAAACCTGATGTTTTGTCCAATTTTAAATCGTATTTTCAAAGAGCTATGTGATATTTCATGGGAGTAGTCACAGGTTTGTTTCTGCAATTTGTGACCAGTTCGACCAAATTGCTCCAAAGTTTGACGGATTCTTCGTTGGTCCATGCTTAACAGCTTCCCCAAATTTCCGGTAGTGTTTACGTTATCCTGCTGAAAAAAATCCAGGTTTACTTCTCTTCCACTTTAACAATAAAGTAAGTTTAATGTTTGTTAATAGATCAAAAGATATTATGATTATAATGTTTTCTGTGAACAATTATACATTTCCTCAGGGTTCACCTTTGTACATATCTCCTATTATCATCTCTTGTCATTTCTGTGCTCTGCCAGTTCCTTTGTCTCACTCCGCAGCCTATAATTATACCACTCATGCATGACTTCAATGTAAAGGTTAAAGAGAATCAAAGACGTGATTACCATTTTCCTTCTTTACTTCTCTTTTTTTGTTCTACATGGTCGCACCAATGATTTGTGAACCATGAGTATACAAGTTTAAATGTAACTCCTTTTATTCTGCATTCAGAGGCTTCATGTTGGGGTGTTCCTGTGAACTCAGCTCATTGTAGATGACAGGCGCTTACTGTAATAATTGTAGTGGTATATTTGTGCACAAGTGTTCTTTTGTTTGTTATATTTCTGCTCACAGTTTGCAACTCTTCCTTTAACCCTTTGGTGTGCCGTGAGATCTCACTTTTTCTCACATTTCAGTTTACTTCCTGTGTTGTTACCGTCAGCGCCCACTGTCTGACTGTTTAAAATTACAAAAACGTTTCTGGGGAAGATTTCTTTGCATCACTTTATAAAGCACAATACTGTCAACAGCAATCATGTTTTAGGAATACAAATGTTATAAATCATGTATGCCTGATATATGAAAAACCCCTCTTTTAAAACAACTTTAGAAAATATGTTTACTCAGGGGGTCTTAAAAAGTATTAAAAGTTGATAAATCAATTTAGCGAAAATTAAGGCTATTAAAAAGTATTAAAAAGTATTAAACAGCATTTTTCAAGGTATTACATTTTGTAGCTTGTTTTCAATAAGTATATAAATTGTCCAAAGAGGTTGTATTCTAAAGTTTACCTGAATGTAATCATAGCGTAGGTGTGTAGTGTGATTCTGTGTAGTTTATTTATGGCATCCCGTTGGGTTTGACGTCATCTGAACAGGACATCGCACGCTCACGGATTGATAGCGCACGAAGGTCCGTTTACGCCGGTTGTTAAACAACATCGTTACGGGGAAATGCAAGTTTGCGTCCAAATGGTTGGAAGATAAGGAGGAAGGACAATCAATACTATAGTAAATGTGAGGTAAAGTGTGTCGCCAATATAACCGGTTAAAACTCAAAGTGGCGATGAGGTCTTAAAATGTATGGAAAGGGTCTTAAAAAAGGTCTTAAAAGGTATTAAATGTGACTTCAGGATTCCTAGCATATACCCTGTTGCTACATGCAAGTCTTACTAAGGTAAACATTTTTAGCTCAGAATGAGAACAAACTCCTTTGTTAAAAAATATATATAATGTACATTTCCAAGAGATCTACTGACGCAAACTGACAAAATGTAGTAAATAACAGCATCATAAGTAACACAATAATCCAGCCAAGTGAACATTCCTTTGCAGAAGTGTGGTAGAATAAACATTTGCCTAATCCTGATTCTAAATGTAGCTGCAGTTTCAAAACATGACGGTGGAGTTTGAGACTTTAATCCCTTCCACCTCCGATCCTGCAAGGATGACAGCTTCTGTGGTACTCGTAGTTTCTGTGATCTCAGGTACTACAGTAAGCACAGTACTTTGATCAGGATCAAATAAAAGCTGATTTCACTGTCATATCTTTATAACTTTAGGATTCACTTTTACAAATGTGTTAACATATGTCTTTGATTTACCTATCAAGATTTACTTTAAGATAATTGTAGTCAGGAAATGATGACTAATCTCACACTGTATGAGTTGTCCTCCTGCAGGTCTATGTTTGTCATTATGGAGCCAGCTGGTCCGTCCAGTCAGTTCAGTCACCTGACCATAACACATTTAACATGCCACACAAAAGTCGAGTCGATCCTCCACCGTCACTTTGCTTTGACTGGTTCTCAGATATGACTGTGGGCTCAGACAATAGAGTGCAAAATACAGAAAGAAAGAGTGGAAATGAAACTCCCAGTCACACTTTAATGTGCAAGATGAACACGCATTAACACTTTCTGTAGGGTCTCGTATGAGCGCCAGGTGTTACCGAGTGAGAATAAATAGGTGCAAACAGCATCTTTCATTTACCTCAGCACTCTGCATTCTCACTGCATTTCTGAGTATAATTGAAATATAAGCTAGTGATATCCTGTATTCTTCTTATCGTCAACTAATTAATGAAAAAGACCAAAGATAACAATGAATTGATCCCTCTAACTACTAGTTTCCATGTAAAGCCAAATATATCTCATTCCTCTATGCTTAAGATATATCGTCCATTTAGTTATCCTAAAACTATTTGAAACACATCAGTGTTTTTACCATGAACACTGACAGTGTAGTTTATTTTGGGTCAGACCAATAAACATCCTCCTGCTGTAAATACTCACAAAATTACAAAAATTGATTATAAATCCTCATCAAATGCACATTTGATTCCTGTTAATGTAATGTTTCCTTAAAACTGCATTACCCAGCTGCTTAAGGAAACAAATCTGTTGAACTATATTTATGATTTATTTGTATTTACTTGATTAAGACCATACTTCCTGCAATAACAGATGCCTGAAAGTAACTTCCTCATGAAGTAATTTTTTGACGAAAGTAAAAAAACACCTTTATGTTTTCTCTTCAGATGGTTGATTGTGTGAGTGAGTCACTCTATTTAAATCAGCATGAGGAGAAAGGGAGACTGTATTGTAAATGAAATATGATGAATTATAAGGCACATACTAAGAGTCATAATAGACATGGCTTTTCATAATCTGTTGTTTTACACTGTACAAAAACAAGTTTAGCTTTTACTGGGTCTTTTGATTGTTTGCTCCTAACAAAAGTTCCTGTACTAATGTAGCACTCATTACCGCTCTTACTGTAACCAAACACTACAAAGTTTCTTCTGGTCTTGGGCTCTTTTATGTACACCACACAGGCTGCATGTCAAGTCATTTTAATGCTCAGATGCTGCAGCACTTTCACTCTCAGTGGTTGTAACCACCACAGCACATTATCAGTGCAGGAATGCTATTTTCAGCTCTTCGACTTTTATTTAACATGCACACGTTCTGATACCGAGCTCACGCAGAGCCGGTTTGACTCAAATGGTTTCCCTTTTAAGTTGTTTCCCGAGACGCTGACATGGAGAGCGTGAGATAGTTGCGTTAGCTGTCATTAGATGGCTGCTTTAAAAGGGGCATTCCAAAGAAAACTACCCCATTACTGCTGCTCGTTTTCCCCTGCAGGTTTCCCAACAGCACACACGGCTGAATACAAACGTGACTTACCGAAACCAGCACAACGTTTCCTTCAAATGCAAGTGTGAACGATTAACAGTTAAATTAACATGCGTTTGTTTTGATCTTAATCGTACAGTCATTTCAAGGAACATGGCGGATTTCGAAAAAGGATGCAAAGTTCTCCATCTCAGGGTGTTTCTCAATGTCGAGGACGCTTCCTTGGTAGGACATGTCTTCCGAGTCACTTCCTTCAGAAGCTAGGCAAGAATCCTTCCTGGCATTCGGGAAAACGAAGAATGGAACAGGCGAGCAAGTGTGCAGGTGTGCATCATATGAGAGGCCCCGCCTTACATTTTCCGCCACAGATTTGGGGAAATTGGTCCGTGCGCAAAGCATTGTGGGGATTTTAAGACCGCGGAGGATACACATGTGCAGCCTCGAAATTTCTCGCTACGAAGGACGCTTGGTAGAATTCCAAGGAGCCTGGACATTGGAACAGTCCTTCGGCGGGACTCGATGACGTAGCATCCTTGAAATAGTGGCTCTGGAGGAGCCTTCCTCGACATTGAGAAACACCCTCTGTATCAAAACAAGTTGTCATTGTTACTAATGGCGTTCAAAGGCTTTATTTTCATATGCATAACAGCTATAGCGTACTCCAACAGTGCAACATGCAATACAATTAAGACATTGAAAGAAAAATACATCAAATAGTGCAAGTAAAATGCTATAAAAAAATAAACCATGTACATGTTAAATAGAAAACCGTGGACAGAATGTAAAACTAAAATGTACAATACTGTACTATGAATACATTCATCAGTATTCCTTACGGGAAATATCTATAATATATGGCTTAATGGGGCAATCTGTTGAGTTCTTTTATCCTGTTCAATATTAACACAGACAGAAACATATTTTCTAACCCTAAGGGCACATTCAGCCTGATATTAGCCCTCAGGCAAAACAAGAAAATGGCTTACAGCATGTGCTATAGTCTAGTTTAAAAGCAGAGGCAAAGATACTGCACTGCTGTTTAAACACTGAGGCAGGACCACACCTCTATTTAATTTAAAAATACCCCGCCATAAATAAGGGTGTTGAAATTAGCTTATACTTTAAAGGTTTTATGATATAATGATTATCCCGGGAAAATATATGGCTCTTCACAGCTCTATAGACACAAAATCTTGCACTTATTTTTTGGGCTAAAACTTTCGTCAGGTTGTTGTTGTTGTTGTTGTTGTTGTTGTTGGTAATAAGTGTTTTTCTTCACTTATCTATAGAGTAATGAAAATGTTACGCGTATAGGTGAAAGCCCTTAGCTAGTTCTGCTTGTCTGGTGAAAATGCCTTCAGTGACTTTGGCTTAAAGCTGATTTATAGCCACATTATTAAAACACTAAATACATGCAATAAAGGTTAGATAGATAAATGACTAAGGACAAACATATTTTGTTAACTGGACACTCAATTAACTTGTCTATGTCTAGATGCAGAGGAGAATGGAAGGAAGAATGGAAGGAAGAGAAGAGAATGGGAGAGGAGAGAAGGGAGGCAGGGCGTGGTGGGTCAGAGGGAGGGAGGGGAGGGGAGGGAGGATCGGAGATAGGTCGACTGACTCAGTCACATTCCTGTCGTCCAGATTTATAGTGGCTCGGGGTCCTGAAACAGGCCCGGAGCCACGGCCAAATTACAGTCATCTACAGCATTCCTGTGCTGCAAACACAGGTTAGCAGCCGGGCCGCGCTAAGTGCTAGGTGCTGCCTGTTGACAAATGACTTCCTTTGAAGGGCACAAAGACAGAGACAGAGAGAGACTGGATATTTACTCATGAGGGCACAGAGTCAAGCAGTCTGTGTGTCTTTTTGATGGAAAACAATTTGGCTAAAAGTAGAATTGAAGAATATGAGATGGTTTGTTTGGGTGTGTGTGTCTATCTGTATCTCTGTGTGTGTTTTTATGTGGGGACTTCGCTTGTGTAGAGTAAACCAGTGAAACCAACTGGCGACATCAGCGCCCCGTGGAGGGTCCCATGCACACACACACACTCACACACAGCATCATGACACACTAAATCCCCTTTACCAATGGAGGAAAACACAGTAACATCTGGCTTTTGTCTTCGTTGGGAACGGTTACAATCTGCTCTCAGTACCGGGACAAGTGACTCTGCAGTAATCGCGGATATTTATCGGATCTAAGTCCTATCTGCATCGGCACACGGGTGAAAACGCACATTTTCCTAGTTTTTCCAGGACGATAGTATGTGAAGCAGGGATTTGGACTATTCTTGTAGTTTATATATGTACACAACATACAATGAATATTATCTTCTTTAAAGCCACCAGACTCCATTGTCAGAAAAACTTCACTGATCATTGTTACATTTCATTTAGCTGATGCTTTTATTCAAAGCTAATTACAATAAGTGCTTTCAACCAACGGGATACAAATTCAGTACAGCAAAAATCCTGAAAGTAAATTAGCTTCAAGTAATCCAAACATTTAATGGACAAGATATAAAACACGTGATTCAAACTCCTTATCAAAATTATATTTTCTAAGTGTTTCTATACAATCATCATGGTTGTTTTGAGAGTTTGAAAAAGATACCGGATAATTTACAGAAAATAAGTAACAACTGAACATTTTCTCTGCACTATCCCTCTTTTCCAGACGTCAAACATGACTCACCATAAAAAGACCCTCGACCACTATGGGAAAGGAGTCCATCTCCTATTTTGTTTACGGGTTTTCGAGTGTTTAAAAAAACCTGTAAATACGCACTATTTTTAATGCAAATAGGGTTTAACACACATACACTCACAGGTTCACAAAGGATGGGAACAGAGGTCTGTGATCTGTTTTAAGAGCATCTTTGTGTTTTAATACCAGGTTCCCAGACTACTAATAGCACTAATAGCCCATCAGACCCGGGGCCAGCCTGGGGGCCGCTGACATGACCTGACATGTTTGTGTTTTTAAAAGACAAAAACCGGAGATGCGGCATCATTTATTCAGTGTGTGTGTGTGTGTGTGTGTACTTATGATGTCTTAACTGATGGAAACAAACAACACAGGAAAGAGTGATTACATGGATGTTAATATATGTATGTGTGTTTTTGTGTGTGTCCTTCAGGCATGCACAGGCACCAGTCCCAGGACCTCTCGGGGTATTACTCCCTCCCTCCAGGCGGCGTCGGACAGATCAGTCCCTCCATGGGCTGGTGAGTCACTCACACACACACACACACACACACACACACACACACACACACACACACACACACACAGGTATATCTGTACATACAGTCCTTGTGTACTTGTGATGACCTTGTTACTGTATAACTCTTCCCTAACTTTAAAGGAATCGCCATGTTTTCTCTAACATGATGAAAACTGAGAGCTACAAATATTTAATACATTTGATAATTGATTTATCCTTTTTTCGTGTTTTTTAAAAGGCTCCTTTTTGATTTTCCTGGTTTTCTTCTGTGACAGTAACCTTAATATCTTTACATTTTGGAGTAAAGTTTGAATTTAAGTATGTCATTTTTTTTTCTATACATCTTATTGAAAGAAAACGGGAACAAAATTCATCAATAATGAAAATATCCTTTTTCCCCAGGCCTACACATATACTTCTGCTGTTAAGTAGCTTGTAACTGAATTGTCACCATTAATTCACATCTGATTTAACAACTAACCCTCAAACATCTAAAGAAGGTCTTCTGATAATCTTCACAAATCACCTTTACCGTCCGATACACTATCACCTTATTCATCATCGTCATCTCCCCATTGTTGCACACACACACACACACACACATACACACACACACACACACACACACACACACACACACACACACACACACAGACCCAGGTTAGTGTATCACACACACACACACACACACACACACACACACACACACACACACACACACACACACACACACACACACTTGGACCCAGGTTAGTGTATCATACATCACTGTCTCACATGGTGTCAAAAGGGGCTAACCCAAGGCTCTGTTTTCATGGACTCCACTTCCTTTGATCACATGTGTTTTGGGAATCTCACTTCAACTTTTGTGGCGTCTGGTCAAAACTAAAGGAATGTGGACAACAGAAACATTCAGAAGAAACGTCAACTTAAAATAGTCTTGAGTAACAAACGAATAGCATTACAGGCATTACAAGTGCTAATCAATGTAGTCACAAGCATGTTTTTACTTCTTCTTAAAGCACATTTGACCTGGAATTATTAAAAGTTCCCAGAAGAAGTTCGAAAAATTAAAAAACGATCACAATTGGGTTGAATTTCATACTTCAAGATAATCGTAAATATCCTCACCTGAGTGAATCAAAGAAGTTATCTTACTTGCTATAAAGTATAGAAGTGAAAAATAAAGTCTTACTTTGAATTCTAATGTAATGTGTGCATGATGAACTTGTGATTTATGATTCATTTTAGGTTGTTTAAAAAACATTTTGTAGCATGATTGAATTAATATGTTAAGTGATTAAATGTAATGTTACGTTGTTTCAGTATTGTTCAGTGCCATTTTAAGTAGTTCTTAAGATGTTTAAGTAATGAGTTTCACATTACATTTTCATATTGTCCCCTACCTAAAATAGAGTACTCTTCATATCTAAATGTGTAACTTGCAGTATTCGTCCAGACGTAGTGGGTTTGGGAAGATGTCAGCCTTACATTAACTAGCAAAAACCACATAATTGCAAATAAAAATGTACATGTTTTTGGCTTTGATCCACTACATGTTGTTTGGATCTCAGCCTGTCTTGATGTTTCTGTTAGTTCCTTTATAGTAATAAAGCAATAGCAGTAGTTTGGGACATCTGCTCCATATTAAGTCATTCCATTAAGAGTTTACATCTATTCTGCGTGGATCGTGAGCTTGCGATGTCATGCTGGTTGATTGTGAACTCATAATGTCAGACGTCCATTGATTTATGGATCAACACAAATCCATTTATTACAACCTACAGTATCTGTGCCTGGACAAAATCCCCTGCGGGAATAGTTAAAGGCTTACATCAAATGTCATGGAGATTTGGAAGGGAAGCTTAAAAACTTTGTGCGTTTGTACACATACCAAGTGTGTTTATGTCTCTGTAGGACGTGCTGTGTGTCCCAAGACGTTTCTCAAGTCTGTGATTTAAAGGCGTTTTATCTTTTTCAGACACATCACTATGGATTTCCACAAATATTCTAATCTCCTTTAACCCAGATTATCTGCTTGTTTTGGCCCCTTGTAGTGTGCTTCTTTGTTGAAGGAGGAGGAAGGGCCGGCATAGAGAATAAGTGGTGAATGTCAAACTGTTGTTTTCTGTTGCTGTTTACCATTAGCCTGGTCTCTCCTCCTGTTCCTCCATGACCACCTCTACATGTCTCCTGGGCCTGTTCACTGATTGGTTGCTACAGCCCAGGCGGAGCGCAGGAATGATTTCAGATGTGTTGTGTTGTTTTGTGAGAATGCAGCCTTGTAGAACATGAGTCTCACAAACATGTTGCATTATTAAATACAGTGAGAGCTGAAGGGAGTGTTATGAAGCCTCTTTGACTTCTATCAACGAAAGCAGAGTGAGAGTGGAGCACTGCCTCTTCTTTCCTGTGAATATCCAGTTGTGCTGGGGAAAAAAGCTAGTTTGTTAAGGTGATGTCGGACGTCTGCAAAAGGGCTGGTCATCATAGAGAAGGGGGAAGACTTGATTTTGTTAAAATACTGGGATAACAGCCCAGAATTTCAGATAATCTTCTCTGGATGACATTCATAGTGTTGCACTCTGTGGTTCACACGAAAAGTGACAGAACTAGTTGTGTGACAAAGACAAAAAGAGAGCTACTGACTAGAGACACGTTTAAAACCCGGCCCACCCACTAAACTATTTTCTCTAATATGGCTAGTAATGGCCAGAAACTAAGACAATCCCAAATTGAATGGCTTGAGTTTATTTCCCACTTATTGGTCCTACATGATGAAAAACACGAAGAGCAGGAAGGAGGTCTTGTTGGGGTCTTCGGTGTCAGATCAAACAGTTACAGTGAGCATGACAGCTATTCGTCTTTGTCGTCATTCAGTGACATTTTTAAACTCATTACCTTTGACTTATCAGTCTGTTGGGATGTCATTACTTTGTCAATTGTAGTCAAAATGTAACAAAGAAATTGCACAAAGCGCTGCACAATGGAGCAGGCCGCCTAGTTTTTCATCTCATTCCCAGCATTCCTCTGTCCAGCCATGCCTGTCACACAGGAGGTATTTTTCTGTTTGAGAGTGGCGTCACACTCAAGAGCGGCTGTTTCGCAAAGATTATGATTTGTGACCTGTACGATGGTGTGGGAGAGCACTGGTGTTTTTAAATGTAAACAAAATGAAACCACACTGATTTGGATTGATTGACGCATATATGGATTGTAAGACATGGTGTGGGCAGCTTCCTAGTGAGATAAAAAGCAGATTTGTTGTTTAGTTTGCCTTAATCTGACCCGTGTTGTAGTGGGACCTCAGTTAAAACAGGATTACAGCATCATTCCTCCAGGAGCTGAGCCCAGGGATCTCTGAGTCTCTTCCCCGCTGAAGGCCTCTGCTGCTGGGCTTCCCTGTCCATGCAGCGCTGCCTCCTCCTGGAGCCAGAGGAGGGATGCAGTGGAGAAAAGGAGGAAGTGTGTGTGGTGATAATGACGATCGTAACAATAGTTTGAATGTGGATTGGAGTGCGTGTGTTTGCATTTGTTGAAACGTTAGGGTGAGTCAGTTGAAGGGGGGGGGATGGTGGTATTGGCTCTCAGGAGGTAGAAGTGTGGTTTTTTCTACATATCAAAGGCTCCTTGCTTACATGATCCCACCCCCACCCTCGACCTCCCGTGGTGTGTGAGTGTGTGTGTTTCTGTTCCCGGTAAGCCAAGTATTGACACACAGCTGTCAACAGTGCTGATACACACTCTCCGGGGGGGAATCACCGACGTGCATCACAGAATATTCTCAAAAAGAGACTTCTATGGATGCAAGGAAGCATTAAACCATGAGATTTCACTTTATTGAACAGTGATCTTTAAAATTGTAATTAGTTATTTGTTTGTTTGCATTTTACAAAAACGGTAAGGCAAATTATAAATATATTAAAATATATATACACATATTTGAATGCATATATATTAAAACACTTGAACAGGAGAGGTGGAAAACTAAAAAACAAGGCAAACTAGTTATGAAAGCTGTAAATAATGAAGGCTAGAGAAAATGTAGAGAAAATGAGGTATTAAATATTATTACTGTGACTAAGAATAAATATCAGAACTAAGAACAAAACCTTTGCTAAATCATAACAACAGTGACTGGTGGTACTGGGATCCACAAGAATGAGAAGAGATTTTAAATGTTTTAAAAACCAAAACGAGGTGATAAATTGTTGATAAAAGTGATGACTGTTTTGTTGATCAAACACAATGATGAATTCAAATGTGGTGTTTGATGTATTTCACAGTTACACTTACTGTTACTATTTTAATGCTAATCTACCTTAATTCTTGAATAGATTGGGTCGGGATGACACAGTTTCAGTTATTGAATATATTAGGAATTTGATGGGAACTGATACAATGTGTAAAAGTTTGAAATCTCATAATTGCAGCTGTAGTGGAAATAAATTGACCTTAAGGGCTAAACATCCTCAGAAGGATTATCACTTTTCCACCTGTAAAGCAGATAGATAGATATACAAATAAAATAATACATTGAATACTCTACAATATACAATCTCACTAAGCTACAGAAATCTATAGAAATATACTACAGTCAAATAATTATATGTACATTACAATTGTTATTAAAAGGCACCTAATTAAAAGGCCCCACTGTTGCCGTGTCTCCCCCTCTGCTGTGCTGTGGCAGGCAGAGTCAGCCCGTCTATCCCTCCCTCCCCCCCTGCGGCTTCAGGCAGCCCTACTCCTCCAACCTCTCCAGCGCCTCCTCCTACTCCAGGTATCGTAGCCTGCTGGGCGGACCAAGCCAGATGCAGCCAAGAAAGTAAAAAAAAGCTAAAACAACAAGCTACGCTCTGCATCATCTACTCCTTTTTACAGCACATTTCAAAATGCCTGTACAGGAGTTTCCCCTGTTCAGCTTCTATGTCAGCTCTCATTGGTCAGCTGCTGTTATAAAGTCAGATTGGAGTCAGTGTGCTGTAAACAGGACGAGTTCAGTGTTAACGCCAGAAGTTAGGACACAAGCCGAGTCGAGGCAAACTGAGCCGGGCCAAGCTAGACGCTGCTGCAGAAACACACTCTCTTGAGTACCATCAGAATATTAGTTGCTTTGTCCTTGCCATCACTAACATCTGTTTTTTGTGTGTTCCTGATCCACGACACTTACCATTCAAACTAATGTGTGACATCCTGTTATGCTGTCCCATGCAGCAAGAGTGTTAGTTTTTCAAGGAGACCCATAGAAACAATTAATATAAAAGTGTGATCCTCTGTATCCAGCTGTGAGATTTAGAGAGCTACAGTGTCTTTATATTGTTCAGCCAGGTTTTTTTTTTTTCTTTGCTCAAGCTGTGACTCTACTCTCAGTCACAGTGTAAGTCGGCGCTTGCAGCAGACCAATGCTTTCTTGCCACAGCGCGCTTTGCAAGTTCGTCTGTTGTCTCATACACACAGCCTCATCACACAGACACTGAAGTTCAAACAGCCTCTCATATAGTTTGTTTCAAACCTGCATTGTGAAACACAGGTGGGCATTTCCACCTGGAGTGTATACTTTTTATTAAATAAATCAGAGAGACTCAAAAGTCAAATCAAGTCATTAAAGTCAAATCAAGTCATATGATATGGATCCTTAATCTTCAAATCTTCTTTTTTGCTTACTGATGTTAATTGTGTACCTGTAAGGTGCAGTAAATCCCACCTAGGAACATTACTCTGTGCAGGTTTAAAACAAACACTATGAAAATGTTCATATATGAAAATAAGATCCTCGCTCCAGCAGCTGCTGCTTTATCGTCAGTTATACTTATTTTTCTTTGTTTTCGAACACAATTCCTAAAATGGTGTTCTATAATGCTTAAAGTCATTTGGATCATATGGCGCATGGTTACACTATTAATTGCAAATGTAAGATGTGAAGTCTGTATTCAGTCAGTGTACTTCCAACACAAGGCAGCCTCGAGGTGTGAAGTTATATGTTCACTCTCTGTAATGCGATGACGCCCTCTAGTGGTGACAGATGGTTACATCTTTACTGAAGATCTAAGCAAATAACAAATCAAACATTCTAAGTGCCTTGCTCAACATAAATACCATCAACCAATATTTGTGTTTGCTGCTTTAAGAGCCTTTGTGTTCACACAGGCAGGAATCTTGCTTTCAGTGAGTAAAATGTGGTTCTTAATCGATTGACTTTTCCATGCTTTAAAGCTCTTTGCTTACCAAAATAGTCGCTCTTGCTTTAACGCTCATCGTCCTCACTGACCCTGACTCAAAGCATTTCCCTGAACCTTTTTTTTTGTGGTTCTCTTGTCTGTCTCGTTTTTTCAACTCCACCAGGTTCCCTCACTCTCTGATGCTTGGCCCATCAGGCATGCATCCCACAGGGATCCCCCACCCAGCCATAGTGCCCCCTTCAGGCAAACAGGAGCACGATCATTATGACAGGAACATGTACATGTAAGTATTGCCTCCATTCTCCATAACTCTTCACCATTTCCTTGTTTAATTATCCTTCAGTTTTTTTCTCCAGCAGGATTTGTATATCATTTGAGGCAGAAATGACTGCTTTTGTGTGGCAATATTTAGTATATTGCAAAGTTGACTCACTTTATTTCATGCTAATGAACTCAAGTAGACATTTTGACTAGTCAGGGGAGGGTACTGAGCTATTTCAGTAATTGGATATACAGTACATTTAATAGGAATTATTGTGTGCAAAAATGAGGAAATCTCATAATTTAAGTTTAAAGAGGAGAATGCATTAGATACATGAAGCTACAGCCGGGAGACACTTAGCTTAGCTTAGCACATAGATTAGAAACAGGGAAACAGCTAGCATGGTTCTATCCAATGATCACAACATCCACATAGCAGCCTCTCTAATCCTCACTACCTCAAATGTAACATCTTGTCTTCTGGCTGGAGCTCAATATATAACGTCCACACTCTCTTCCTCCTCCGTCCTCAGGAAGCCGCAGGTGGAAGCCAAGCGGGAGAAGGAGCCCAAGAAGCCGGTCATCAAGAAACCCCTGAACGCCTTCATGCTGTACATGAAGGAGATGAGGGCGAAGGTCATCGCAGAGTGCACATTAAAGGAGAGCGCCGCCATCAACCAGATCCTGGGACGAAGGGTGAGAGTTTCTCACACATGCACACACACATGCACACACACACACACAGACACACACACACACAGACACACACACACACACATAACTGAAGGCAGACTAATCCTGTTTCCAGGTCAGTGTGTAATCTTTACACATGAGGAACATGAGAGGACTGTGGTAACGTGATCTGCGCTCCCCTCACACACTGGTGCTGCTAAATCATAAAAACAGTGACTGGTGGTACTGGGATCCACAAGAATGATAAGAGATTGAAGCGTGTTATGCTATTGGTACAGTCCAGCTGCAGATCATGGTGTATGGTACTCAACTGTGAAACCTTTTGTATTGGTGGAAATAGATCTAGACATTTCTATATCAAAGTCAAAGACAACTTTATTGTCAATTTTCCAGTTTGTGTGTACAGACAGAGATATATTATAGGCTAAATGTATTTTAACGCCCAAAATCGCATGCTCAATGGATATTAACTTAGAGCTAAAGTGTCATAATGATTGATGAAAGTGGGCGTGGCCTATGTAGCATTACATGCTATGTTATGTTTTGCTCAATTTGCCGGGAGCTGGGCAGAGGTAGAGACAGGAAACCTGGTACGATCACTGAATGTCCACATTGTTCACATAAAATGTGAGGCAAATCATAAAGGTTTGAACCCTTCAATGACTGCTGCACCTTTGCATACTATTTTTGTAGAAAGTATATGTAGATATATTATTGGTATATATGTATAAATACTATTTGAGTGACTATTTGAAACAGGAGTGGTATATGTAAATATCTAATGTGTTATTATAAAATGGATATACTAATAGTTTCTCTCTTTATTTCTGCTTGTTTTGTGTGTCTGCAGTGGCACGCACTGACCCGGGAGGAACAGGCCAAATACTACGAGTTGGCCCGGAAAGAGAGACAACTCCACATGCAGCTCTACCCCACCTGGTCTGCCAGAGACAACTACGTGAGTACTTCTTATCCACGCCTCGTCCTCTTTTCTCCTCTTCATCTTTACATCTACAACTTCTCTGAGCTGATAAGTTGATCTAAAGGAGGCGCTCTCACTTGTTATGGAAAAGGCATGATTCCTATACCTGGGCTCTAGTGCGAGCCACCTTTTAGAATAAAGACGTCATTTGGACACTAAAATGACTAATTAAGTAGTTTAATAACCTCCTATAGTTTATTTAATCATCATATATGTTATTACACTACTTTTGAATAATTACTTACTAAAAAAAGTGTCCTTTAAAGTCATTAAAACTACAATATTTGTGCTGCATGTGGTGGTATTACAATTCAATTTTCCCCTTGGATGCAATAACTGATTTTCATTTTCTTTCAAATGAAAATAACCACCAATAAGTTCCTTTCAAAATAAGAGTAAGACAGCATGAGAGGCATTTTAACATTGATTATAATAACATTATTATGAAGCAGTTCAAGGAAGGAGAATGCTACTTTTGAGAAGAATGCAAATTGTCAAAATCATAAAAAGGACAAAACATTTGATGCAACATACGGCAGGAGTCAGTCCAGCCTCTTTACTTCTTCCTCGCTGGTTTGATTCCCTGTCAATAAAACCAAAATGAAACAAGATGTATTCATCAGCCATAACTTCCTGAACTGGGTTTGATCATATTTATTGTTCTTACCTTTACTGGCTACTGTCTCAACAACCTGCATGATTATTGGCTCTCAGGCCTGTCAGTCAAAAGCCTTTAAACATAGCACAGACTTTGATAGCATGATTAAATAAGTCTCCCAGAATACAAGAGGGAGTCAAACCTGTGTGGTGCATGTGTTGTAGTCTAATGTTTTGGGATGTGCTGTATCTGGGCTGCTGTGTGCCTCTGATCTGTCAGTTTGCTGTTGAACTCTTGCAGGAGGCGGGCCTTAGCGGGGTCGCAGGGGAAAAGAGTAAAGCTGATTGGGTAGGGACACGTCTTATGGTGGATTTATGCCTCTGTGGTGGGAAAATATGTGAAGAGCTGCATGAAAGGGGTTGTGGGTATTCCTGTGCAAAGTTTGCATGCAACTTCCAAAAATCTTAATGACTCACACACTCCAGCCTCACATGAGCTGCAAAAGCAGATCTGATTGGTCACTTTTGAAAGCATTTCACCAAGTCTTGCACGTTGCCATGGTTATGACTACTAGTGTAAAACACTGAATCACACAGAGGTATAAATCAACCCCCTTTGCTCCACTAACAGAGAGCAGGGCCGCATGGCTGGCCTCGCTGCCTTAGATTTGTATCTACTTTTTTGGTGGGCATCCCTTTTAAAATACAGCACCTTCATTTTTGTTATTTGTAAAACTTAACACATGTTGTACAGAAACACAACTTTCTCACATTTGTTTTTCTAATATTTGAAGGTTTAAGTAAATGTATGAATACTTTCTAGCAGAAAAGGAGCAAATTGTGTCATAATCAGGTGAAGTAAAGGCTTTGGTTGCAACAGAGGCTGCTTTTCAGTGACGTTAGATAGAGTGATTACCTGTCTACGCTTCTCTCTGCTCTTCTATCTTCTCTCTACCTGAGCTGAACTCTGTGGGCGGGCAGGCATGGCACATGAGTTATGGTGACACTTTATTCGGGCTGTGGTTTATAACACGTTCTCTAACTTCTGAACGAGTGCTTCATGTCTCAAACATGCACACGGATTCAGCTCTAATGTCTCATCTGGTTTCTATCTCTTTAATGTTGCATCTGACAGCGCAGCACCATGCGAGTTTACTGAGAAAATACTTCAAGATAAAAGTCTTAACCGTTTCCGTAGAGAGTAAATTCCAGGCTCACAGTTGGATAACCTCATGATGTTTTGATATGTTATAAACCAGAGCTCCAGCTATTGCTGTTTGCATGGAGCTTTAAGCATCTTCTACGCACGGCACAACACAGTGGATGCTGTCTGATATGATACTTCAAATGGAAAAATGTCATGACTGAGTCCTCCTGTTTATCATCCACACATGGTGGCTTACTGACGGCAACAGTAGTGTTTTTACCGTTTTTACTGTAGGGGCATTGTAACAAGACAAACATTTAGCGATCACTTTCATGTGATCATTCTGCAGCTCTAAATATGGCTGGGCAATATGGAGACAGTTAAACGTCACACTGTTACTGATCTAATACCCCAATATTGATAATGCAAGGATATTGTAGGTTGAACTGGTTTGCTTTGACAATATCTAAATTGAAGACGATATGTAGTCTCATATCGGGATATTGATATATTATCGCTCTAAATGTTGTAGTTGTAAAGTACACTTATTGAATCACAACTCCATGAGTGTACAGAAACCAAAAATATTCAATATTAATCCAAAATCTTCATCTTAGGCACAGGGCGACAAAGTCCGATAAAGAATAGGAAAACACAAACGTGTGTAATGTGTAATGACGACACTTGGCCTAAAGAAACCCCCCTCCCCATCACCATCATCACCTCTCTCCTCCTGGGGTTTAAAAAAACGACTACACTAGTGGACCTACCAGCAAAACAGGAAGCAAAGTTCCACATACCTCCCCCGCAGGAGGGTTTCTCCTCCGAGCCCAAACATAACACACACACACACACACACACACACACACACACACACGGACAGACGTACAGACGTACAGACGTACAGACACAACGCTTCAGAGAAGAGCAGTTGCAAGAGGAGTTGTTGTAACCACATAGACACGCTGACAGCGAGTCGAGGAGGCAGACGTGGAGGCGCAGGCGGTGGATCTCTGCACCCACATCCTCCATCTCCCCCAATATGAGGCCTCACTCCACCATCACAGAACCTGCCTGAGCAACTCTGATGTTTACCTCAACACTCACTTTACAATTAGCCTGGAGAGATAGTGGGAAATGAAGGCAAATATGTGAATGAGATTTTTGAGACATTTTTGGCCATGGTTCATCAGAATTTGCATGAACGACATTAGTGATGCAACATCTTCTCTACTTTGGTTTGAACTTTCCTGCTTTTTCTCTTGCTTTCGTAGAGCATTACAGATGGTTGCTTGACCTGGTTGCTGGTTGCCGCTTTTAACTTTGCACTTTTTTTATTTCCAATGGATTTACATGTCACATACAAATGTTACTTAAGATGGAGATTTCTGTTGATCAAAGAACACACTTTGGGACTATATTTCATCAATATAAAGAGGAAAGGCAATCAAGGGTGGTTTAAAAAAACATATTAAGCTAGCCGGGAATGCAGATTAAAAGATAAAAGATAAAACCAGATTTTTTTTTACTGGGAACCTTTCAGACAAAATCATATAGATGTTTCTAAAACAGCTGCACAATCCTATTACTTTTTTACAAATGATGGCTGATAACTGATATGAGTTCAAGCCAGATCAACAGAATGTGTTTGATTTTGAATTAATAGCAATATAATCATTTTTAAAAGCTGAGCCAGTCTCATTTAATTGGGGGGATTTCTTTTGTTTTTTCTCCCACAGGGCAAAAAGAAGAGGAGAAAAAGGGAGAAGCTGCAGGACTCCAACACAGGTAAACATATACATATATTTATCTGATCAGACAGAAACCACAGTTCTATGTTTAAGTACTAAAAACAAATGTACACTGTCAACTGTTCAAGAGGATTGGGTTGAGTCTGAGCTTGCGTTGGCGCTCTGTAGCTCGACATCATGGTGTCTCCGAGGCAGGATGTGTCTGTAACGTCAAACCACCCACTCTGCTTTCCACCTAACCTGAATTATAAACACTTAAATCCCCGGAGAACAACATGTTCTGTCCTGCTCTCAGCTGTCCGAGTTTAAAATGTCAGACATCATGGTCATTTCCTTTTTTCCCTGGCCAATAAATAATAATATAAGAAAAATAAAGACTTTCCAATCTGTTATATCAACCAATGAAAACACACACAGAAGTCCTCCAAAAGAAGAGCAATGCTAACACTGTAGTAGAAACTAGCATTAGCAGGTAGCAGCAACATTGAGAAAGTTGCAATTTTAGGCAGTAAAGCTGGATTAAACAAATATGAAATGATGGTAACACTAAATAAAGGCAACTCTGGTATGTCATAGAGTAGATTTGTAAAACAATATTCCGCTGATGAATGGGCAACCGATGCAAAAAGCATGAAAAATGCTAATGATCCAATATAAGGTCACGTTCAGTGTTTCTCATGAACTAAAGTTATGCTCCACTTCCTAATAACTTTGCAGATAATAAATACTCTATACATGAATTGTGATTTTCTACTAAAATGTCTGATGCTATTTCAGTGTTATCCATAGAGGGCAAACATACGCCTCCTACAAAGTAGTGAAATGTTGTTCTAAAAATCAAGCTTGCTGACCTCTTGAGTCTTCCTGCACAAACAGAGTGTCAAAGCACGACCCCCCCCCCCCCCCCCCCCCTCCCCTGCTCTCTGTGCGTCCTAACAGCTTATTTCCAGGGTGTGTGACTTGCTTGTTTGACTCAGTTGTGTGGGTCTGTTGTTGTGCGGTTATTCTGGTGGTTGTTGATGTTTTGCTGTGCTGAAAGCGGCTACTAACAGTTTGACCTGACGGCTCTCTGTTCTTCCTGACATGCTCTTGTGTCTCTTCCTTTACCTCTCTCCTCTCTAACCCTCTTTCCTCTCTTCTTCTTCTTCTTCTTCTTCTTCTGCTCCTCTCTACTTCTGCTTTTCCTCCATCTTGTTATGTGCATGCTGTGCGTTGTGCTCAGACCCGGGCTCTCCTAAGAAATGCCGGGCTCGCTTCGGCCTGAACCAACAAACGGACTGGTGCGGTCCCTGCAGGTGTGTAACCAAGCATCCAGCTCCACCATCTCCATAGCAACGCACTGCCGTCGTCCAGCAGGCAAACCCCATCTTTCCTCCCATCTAACCACCTGTCCATCAGAGCACCACCTCCCTCTGATGGAGGCAGTTATTCAAACATTTCTCAAAGGCGGAGCTTCCCTAGAGGTGAACAGTATCCTCCAAATTCACCAAGCATTCAAGCCTTATTTGAATACTCAAGTTACTAAGCACAACCCACTTTTGATGATCTCAACCAATGATATTGTTTGCCTCAAGACAAGCTCCGCCTTGAAAGAAAGTTTGAAATCCAGCCTGTTCTCTGCATGTCGTCTGTCACTTACGTGTTGCTCTGCAAATTTAAGCCTTATAGCCATAGACATGTAGTTATATAGTAATAGAAGAGACGTAGTATATGCACATTTACACGGTTGGAAAAGAAGTACCAAAACATCCCAACATTCTTGCAGCAACATGATATCACCCTCAGTCAGTAATTGGCTAAATATAGAAGAGTCCTCTGTTTCCTCTGATATTAGGTGAGGCTTCCCAGGTGAAGACAACGCTTTCATTTGTTACCAAAATTCAGTTTTAAAATATTCTCTTTAAAGGACAGAGTGAGTTTGGGCGGAGAGAAACATTCAAATATTGTGTTGATTTTTGACCCTTATTATAATAATTGAACTCAGAACATGTGTTGACAGATGTATGATTTCACATGAGTTTATGCCGAAAAACATCCAAGAGTCGTAAAAGTAAGGACGTCCAACTCGTTATTGCAATGTCAAACAAAGGTTAGAGTTCGGCTGGGACATTTAAACAAAATAAAGGTGTTATAATTGTCAAACATTGTTCGGATAGTAGACACTATATACATAATAATCAGCTTTTTTTTTACCAGCTTGCAGTACATGTGCGTTCACAAAATATTCAAATGTTGTAATTGAAGCTATGGCAGCTAAAGCTCTAATGTGTTTCAGTAACCAAGATTGCAAAATTGCATTGATTAAATCATGCTGGAAACCATATTTCTCAGTTTTCCTGCTTTGAATACAAGCTGGAATAATTTGTTTCAAATTCTTAAAAGATAAATAAAGTTAAAAACAGAATACCTGGTTTACAATGTTTAGTGTAAAGTTAATAAAGTATCTTTCAAAGCTGTTCACCAACACGTATTTACTCCAACATTGACCCCAGTGTTTTTCATTCCTGACTTTTCCTCCAAATTGCAACAACCTGTTTCTCTGTAATGAATCAGAAACATGGTTATGATGCGTTATAAATCAGACCCACACCCCCACCCCCCCCCGTCTCGTCTCAGCCTCAGCAGGATTTACAGTAGGCGAGGGCAGCTTCTCTGCAGAGTCGGGGTCTGCAGCTCGCAGCGTCTTCCCCGCCGTCACGTCATGGAAATCTCACTGTGTGTTTCGCTTTGAGAGAACAAAGGGGGGTGAATGTGGTTACAGCATATCCTTATCACCACAGCTCCACACACACACACACACACACACACACACACACACACACACACACACACACACACACACACACACACACACACACACACACACACACACACACACACACACACACACACACACACTCCCTGCAGCTTTGCATTTTGACGGCGTTCTCATGCCCATCTGCTTTCAACTCTCTCCATTCATACGATGCGGTAACAGGCGCCTTTTGATGGTGAACTCTGACATTTAGAAATCACTTTCTATTGCACTCTGCCTCCCCCCCCCTCTCTCTAAATTTGGCCTAGCGCCTTTCCTTGCGGTTAGACCCGGTGACTCATATCATATTCTGGTAATGATCATGGGATCCTGTTGACTGCTTTGATGCTGCGCTCAGAGTATAACACCTCGAGAAGTTCATCGCTGCTCAGAGACAGGCAATATGTCTGCTGCCGACTAGAGGATCATCCAATTATCTTATTTCAAGAGGTGTTCATTGTTTACCACCATGACACTCAACAAAAACTGAGTAATTAAGGTGATTAAATGTACATTCCAGTGGTAGTCCCTGCAGTTAAATACAGTATTAAAGGTCCCATGTCATGGCCATTTCTACTGATCATAATTCCATTGTTGAGGTATACTAGAATAGATTTATATTGTGCAATTTTCCAAACTCACATTGGTTTCTCATACAGCATCTCTGTATAGTATGTGTATTCACTCTCTGTCCTAAACGGCTTGTTGGAGCTCCTGCCCCCCCCTCCCTGTGAGCCCAGTGGCCGCCTGCGAGACAGCGAGACACAGCGAAACCCAGCCCGAAACACACACACACCCGCAGCCTGGCTGGGAGTTTGTGTGTGTGCTTAGGCTGAGTTCCGCGGTGTCTCGCTGTCTCGCCGACCCCACACCAGTGAGCCAGCTCACACTGTCCCGCTCCTCGCAGCAGCGAGCCTCGCAACGTCCCGCCGTGTGTGTGTGTGTGAGGAAGTCCGCGGATTGGTCCAAAACGTAACGGCTCCGCGGACGTTACGTTACGTCACTATACCCGAAATACGTCACTATACCCAAGAAGTAAACAATGGAAAAAGAGAAATCCCCAACGAGGCGTTCTGGGGCAGCATAGACAGGTCTTTTCTGTGTTAGAGTTTTACTCGCTACAGGGTGTACTTTGAGGGTTTGTGACTCTGCAGACCGTTTACATGCAGAAAAAGCTACATAACACACAAGGGGACGGGTAATAACCAGAAAAGCATGACATGGGAGCTTTAAAGCAATCCTCATAGCATGAAGCCTGGAAACAGCTAGCCTGACTCTTTCCAAAGTTCAAAAATGTACCTTCTAACATCTTGAAAGCTCACTTATTATTTTTTTTTTTTTGTTTAGCTGGAACACAAGCATTAATGTAAAGAATTCACACAACTCCAGGAGGTCCCAATGTTGTTCGCCTAGATTACTTCTATCGTGTTGAAATCCTTAAAACCAAAAAGGTTGCTTTAACATCTCTCTCAATCCAACAAGATACAACATGTTAACCAGTCAGTTTGTGAAGGTGTTGATGGGTGCCATTTTGTACTTTGAACAGGTTAGGCTAGATGTCCCTGACTCCAGTCTTTATGCTAAGCTAAGCTAAACCTTCTGGCCCTAGTTTAATAACACACATTTGGCACAGACATGAATATGAATATGTTCTCAGCAAGAAATCAAATAAGGAAATTTCACAAAATGTTGTATTTTCTTTAGATTGACACCAGTATTACTTTTATTTGTACCCTACTAAAAGACGTAGAAGTCCACTTATATTTCCATTTCATGTATTTTAAATCTATAAAATAGTCAGGATCCTAAAACTCCATAAATATATTGTTGTGTGTTTTTGTCTCTTCATTGACATAGTGTACAGAGCTCGTCACTAATACGTGTGTGTTGTTCGTGACGACCGTGTGTGTTCCTGTTTGTGACATCAGTGTGAATGCTGCATCTTCATTACAGCCTGCTGACGTTTACCATCCACACTCTATTCACAGATAACTCTCTCTGACTGTCCCTAGGAGGAAAAAGAAGTGCATTCGCTACCTTCAAGGAGGAGGCTGTCCCAGTCCAACTTCTTCAGATTTAAGTGCTATAGACTCTCCCCCCTCCCTCTCCCCCTCCCCCTCCCCCACCCGCCACCGCCTGTACCCGCAGCACCAGCTCCCCCCCTCCCCGGGCTGCTCCCCCCCGCCGCCGCCGCCCCCCGGCTCTCCATCAACACACCTCCCACTGTCTCCGCCGACACACACACACTCACACACGCGCTTACCCCCGCTGCAGACCGCCAGCAAGCGCGGAGACCCCCGCCAGCCCAAACACAGCTACACACACACCTACACACACCTGGACCTGAGCGGCAGGCCCTCGCACGGAGCCACGGCAACGCTGTCCGTCGCCAAGGCAGCAGGACTTTCTCTCAAAGTGCTAACAGAGTCGCAGTGATTCCTCCAGAGCCACCAAGAGCGTCATCTCTCCAATCATCTCATATTTTACTATATTCTGTGCTCCTTTTTGTTAAATAAAACAAAAGAAGAAGACTGAGGGTGGTGCAGCGAAGAAGAGGAAGCCATGGAGTAAAAATACTGGCTGTGTCTCAGTTCAGGGGGTTCTCTACACTCGTTTCAAGACAAAATACATCAGTAACAGATCACTGAGGCCTTTTACTAATCTTCTTTAAATGGTCAATTATACAATCAAGCATCCAGGCAAGCTAAAAGTCTGGAGATATTTGGGATAATAAAAGGTTATCTGATCTTATTATTGGTCAGATGTGTGGTAAATCATACCAGCCTGCACATGTTAGTTAGCTTAACTACTAACCTAATCATAATGTACAGTTGTGGTCAAAAGTTTGACTTTTCAATAACTTCTACAACTCTTATTTTTCTGTGATAGAGTGATTGGAGCACATACTACTTTGTCACAAAACACAAATCATGAAGTTTGGTTCTCTTATTTTTGTGATTTTTAAGTGGTATGTGCTCCAATCACTCTATCACAGAAAAATAAGAGTTGTAGAAATTATTGAAAAGTCAAGACTGTCATAAAATACATGTTCTTTACAAATGTATGTAAACTTTTGACCACAACTGTAAATGTGTGACTTCACGGTCATTATCTGAGTTGTTTTACACGTTTGTTGAACGCACAAGTGTTGCAGAGTCTGATGCTAAGCTCTGGAAGAAGAGCTCGGCTTCAGAGCCTCGTTGTTGGAGGATCCCGCCCCTGATTGGGCTCTCCGCCACGTACCAAAACACTTCCCGTTATAAAGAGGCAGGCCTGCAGTGGAGGCAGTTATTCTGGAGTTGTTTGGCTCCATCTGCTGCAGCTAAACTCAAATACTTCTTTTTAGGATACCTGTTGATTTTAGAAATAAATCTCCTAAACCCCACTCAGTGCTTTTTTCCAAAGCTTACCCTGTGCTTTGACCTAAATGACAATCACGAACTAAATGTCTTTACAGGACATTTACACTTTCCTTCAAATCAGATCTGTCTCTTTGACACATCATCCATCACCATGACTCATACCAGCAGAGGGGAGACAAACACCAGCAGAACCTCGAAAGAGTGTTCATTTATTTTAATCAGCTCGACTTCATTTTCATTCAATTTCCAAACATTTTAAAGCTACCTGTTCAACCTTTTAAACAGTTTACAAAAGGTCTCACATGACAGCCTCCCCACCTGCAAGTTACATTTTTAGGCACTTTCAGTCTCTCACTATATCAACCGTTACATTTTTTTCTCCTGTTTTTGATATTTTTGTATGAGGTTGTGATCTTTAAAAGGTCAGAAGCTGGTGGGGAAACCCTTTGGTTGTTTTCCTTTGACTGAATATTTTTGCAGCTCCATAAACTAATCTGAGACCAAATGGGTACTATTATATTGTGTTGTAAAGTTTTATAAATGTTGGAATTCCCTATTATAATTAAACTTTTATATGTTTTTATGTAAAAAAAAATACATAACAAAAAAAAAAAAAGATTATTTTAGTTTCTACCATTTCTTAAAGCAATACATTTTGTCCTCTTGTGCAGCGTTATGCGTTTTGTTTTGATCAAGTGTTACTGCAGCAGCGTTCAAATGATATCTTCTCAATCTGTGCATGTTCCAACTTCAGTGTAACAATAATTGATTTCTGACTGAAAAGGCTTTAAGTTACCGCTCTGCTTGCCGCTTCAACGGACAAACTAAACTGACCTTTGTACAGCAAAACTGTTTTCCTCCAGCAGAGAGAGCTCTTGTGCTAGAAATAGCTTGTTTTATTTTGAGGATATCTTCATCAGTAGTGGGAACACCTCAAAGATGTCTTCTGTATTTTGTACGCCTCTGATGTATTACTTGTTTTCGTTTGATGTATTAAAGTGTTTTGAATATTTCAAAAATGATTCCAGTGAGACTTTTCCTTTTAAAGAGAAACAGAGACAGCAGCCTTTTTATGAGTTTTATTTACTCCTTCAATATACGATTGATCATCCCAAAAAACAGCATCAGAGCTTTATCTGAGAAAAGTTTCCAATTCAAAACAACATGAATTAGGAATTAGATACTCGATGCCTAAAGGACATCGCGCAAAACAAACAACTTTCCAACTCGAACTTTTCCTTTAAAACAACCCGTCCTCTCTGAAAGCACTTTCACAGAACGGTTGCATTTACAGAGCAAAAATAAAATATCCACCCGTTCATCTCCATTGTCAAAAAAAAAAGCAATTTATTTAATCAATCAACCCTAAAAGAAAAACAAACATGTCCAGTAAAAAAGACAACCATAGCAATTATAACGGGGAGACGTCTAATCTTTAAGGATAGAAAGCCATGACACCTGGTTCTAGTGAATACACAACGTGTGTGGAAACAGAAAAAAGCTTTTTTTGTTTAAATTATTAACAACACACAGGCAGATTAAAATGGTCATGCTATTGGAATACAGAACTTGAGAGGAGGGGGAGTGTGTAGCTCTAAATATACTAAATTGTAAATATTGACAAGTATGAACAACGCCAGTGCAACCAGTTAGCGGGACGATTCCTTTTCAGGGTGGTAGTGTTGACCGGACCCTCCCCTTTACTTCTCTTCACACCACTGGTTCTCTTTGCGTACCTGTGGACGACAGACAGGGGAAACGGGATGAGTAACAGGTCAACTCTCAAAGCTGTGATAACTTCAGCAGCACTCAAAAGTGACATCATTTCCTAAAAAATTAAGACTTTTTTTCTTGTGTGTTATGACTGATGGATGGATTCACTACCTGGGCTTCTTCCTCCTCTGTGAAATCGTTCTTGATGTTAAAAGTCTTCCTGATCTCCTCCGGGGTTTTGCCTTTAATCATGTTGGCAACCGTCTTGCAGGTAACGTCTAACAGACCTTTGATGTCCAAATAGTTAGCGGCCTGGAAGGAAACACAACAGAGACAGGAAGGAGATTATTATTAGACTTTAGCATTTCAAGCTACATATCAACACATGCAGGTATATTAACAGTGAGCCAATTCTATTTTGTTTTCAGTTTATTTCAGGGACTACAATGCTTGAAGCTCAGGATTTTCACTGATGTCGTCAAGGTTAATGCCACTGAGAATTATAAGCATGTTAGAAAAAAGCTCTGGTGTAAATGCAAACAGCTGCTAACTTAAGAAAGCTACAAATAGTAGCAGTGATTGTCTTCTTGTTATCAGACAGTCCTTGTGCATATTGAGATTTGATTACATTGGAGGCCAAATCGAGACAATGAAAAAGCAAAAGACGAAAAATCATTCGTCTTTCAGAGATTGTATTCAGATACAGAACAAATACAAAGTGTAAATGTATTGTGTGTTATAACCAAGAAGGCCAGGCAATTTGAATGCTTACTAGATGTAAGCCAAATTAAAGCAGTATAAATTAGTACGGCCTTGTTAAGACCAGCCCAGGAAAATCAAGATTTTTTTAATGCTGTGTTCAGATAACAAATCCCATAATAGCGGTTAAACCTCACATAAACCATGTGTTGGTCACTTTTTTAAAGAGCTCGCACTCCTCAGTAAAGCATGAACTAACCGTGTGCTTGTAAACACATTCTAACAGCCACAGGGGGGGGGGGGGGGGGGGGGGGGCTTATAAACTCAAATGACGGACACTCCACTTGGGTTTCACTTCCTGGAAGCCCACAGCTTGTACAACACTTATTTCCTAATCTTTCCCAGGAACTGCCTACCTGTCACGTGCTCCCTTGTTATCCTTCAGATCGTCCCCAGAGTAAATGCATGTAAGCCAAAGATCCCTTCATGTGGGTTATAACTTTTAAAACTGTTTTAAATCCCTCAAACAGCCAACCAATCTTCTCGCTGTTGCTAAGCAAGTTTTGCATCTCTGGCAACCAAATGAAACCGCTCACCACTGCATCACAGCAGGGAATGACATTTCAAACTAAATATGCACATTCAAATATAACAAATATGTCAATAAGAGGCTCTAAAGTAAAAGAGAACTCCTGCAATGACAAAGCTTTCAAAGTAAATCTCTTTAGAAATCAAATTATAGAATACCAAAAAGGTTTAGTTACTGACTGCATGCTTAATCAAATATTTAACCAATAAACATTTCTAACGCTGGTCTATTGTTAACATGACGTTTGACTGTCTTGTTTTATATGGTTTGTTTTTTGGTTGAAGTTCAGTTGAGAGGTGGTGGTTTAGCAGGTTAATGGTTGTAGTTTAAATGATTTTCGACCTCTATGAATGCATGCAAGTTAGTGTAATATAATGTCAACTGTATTTACCAGAATGAGTTCAAACAAGGTGCCTTGGTCCACTTTCAGGAACTCCTGGTCCCATACAGGAATGTCATCTGTCCTCTTCTCCTTGTTCTCATCGTCCTCAGGAGGAGGAGGGTCATCTTTGTGGTGGGTGCACCACTGAATCACCTGAGGGGAACACACACATACCAATTTAACCAACATACTGCAGGAAAAACCTTGTTTGAAAGAACTGCAGCTCTGGTGCACAAGCATACCATTGAAGAGGCAGAAAGAAGCAACTTTCACACAATGTGATTAACTGGCAATGAGTAATTTAACCAGGGAAAACTTCAATCAACACACCTATAACGTGTGTGTTTTTTCTTTGTGTGTGTGTGTGTGTTCTGTACCTTCTTGAGGATGGCAGCGTTAACATTAGGGAGAGGAACTGGGTCATCGTCTCCTTCATCATCCATTCCCAAATCTGTCAAAGAATCAATGAGTTACTTACATTAGTCAGTTATATCTACACACAATTGCAAATATTACAATACAACGACATAAATAGGGAAAAGAAGACAACATATTACACAAAGTTAGCATCAAGTTGAAATGGACTCAAAAGTGTGCAATGATTTGAGATACCTTCTAACATAGTCTTGATGGTGACAGACTGTTTGGCGATCTCCACATCCACCTCGAAGATTTCCCCATCAGAGCTCTGTAATTTTATCGTGGGCATTATCTGTAAAGACAAACAATGACATTATTAAGTAAATAAATATAACCAACTGTTCAAAAAAGTAACAACAGTCACAGTTTTCCCAAAAATGTCCCGTCTGGTCTGCTAACTCTGCAGCTAGCTAATCCTGTATTTACGTGACTGCTAGCTTGTCAGTATACATAGTTAATGATCAGCTAGCTATATTAGTGAGGTTAAAACTGCTACAGGGGTTAATATACTTAAACCTTACCATTGAGGGTGATGTTATTAGCATTTCCAAGTATAAATATGTAGCTCTATAGCGATACTTTTCAACCTAACAAACGACACATTAAGCTAACGCTAGTCAACTGTTAACACAGGCTAAACTACGGTAATGCTAACCAAATAGCTAGTTGCTATAAGGTGGATAATCAACGTACATTAAATAGATACATTGTTACTGCATTAAGTATTAGATCCACATTTTAAGCAACAAAACCCGACTTGTATGTTAGTACAACCAAAACAATTGCCCAATAGCTAAGGTTAAATAAATATGAGCTAGCATTACCATGCACTATGCTAGCATTTAGCTTGACATTAAGCTAGCGCCCTGCGATGAAGTGAGGCCTCTTAGCAACCAACACCGATGCTACTGAAACAAAGATGTAAACAAAACCTGAGTGGCGGTTTGACTTCAATTTTCAAAGATAAACAACGTGTAAAACAAAAATCACATTTCGCGTTGGGAAGCCACGTACCGTAAATGTTTTTCCTCAGATCCAGAGGTAAGGTTCCTCTGTGTTGATCAGCAGGGCCTGACAGAAGCGGGGCTGTTTGGTTTATGAGTCTGCTGCTCCCGGCGGCTGCGGAGCGCTTTGTCAGAGAGCGGGGGAGCGAGGGGGGAGGCTGCTTTTCCTGTTGGTCTAATATGTTTAAATGTACACACAAAAATAAAGATTCCGAAATGTATCCGACCTTTAGTAACCACAAGTGATAACCACCCATTTACTCAAATTCTGTATTTAAGTAGAACATGTAGGTACTTGTACTTTACTTGACTACTTTCGCTTTATGCTACTTTATACTTTTTACTATACTACATTTATTTTAGATATGTATATACTAGTTACAGATTTAAGTTAATACAAAATATTAATCGACACAAACTATGAGACCAATGCTGTCATTAGACGATTATCATAATTATTAAAATACATTGTAATTGCTAATACTTATAAATAACATTTAAAATGTTGTCTATGGAAGTGAACATTAATTGTGTTAAAATGTGTTTTTATTCCTCTTATTGACTTGATTTGATTAGGTGCAAAGCATGTTAAATAACAAGGCACAGGTTTTCTGTCCGTTTTGGCATACGTTTTATTAATTTGGTCTTTATTTTTTTTAAACTTGCATTAGATCTAGCACATTTTGTTGGATGAACTTCACGTTATTTAATTAATTGGAAATATTTGTCTGGGAGTATTGTACTATATGCATTACTATAAACAGTATGTTCATTAAAAGTAGGCTAGTAAAGTATGTTATAAAATGTGATGAAAGGAAATGTTCCTAGTATAATAGTATAAAACAAGTCAGAAAAAAGGTCACAGTAGGCTATAAGGTTTTAAAAACAAAATTATTCACAATTTTCACTTTCCTATTCTTAAGATTACATGATATCATTTCTGGTAGATGTAATGTACTGGTCATGTGTTGAACTTTGATTTCAGAATATATATATTTTTTTTAAATCAGTAAAAGAAAATCAGTCACTTGTGATTAGATTAATGAGTAAACAGCTATTTACTTACAAAAGGCTTGGTCTAAGATTAGGTGTGTTTGTTACATACACCTTAATCTTATGGGTTAGTAAAGAACCTAAGGTCATCCAAACAACCAGTTCAATGCCGATCTCATTTCTTAATGACATGGTGTTTCAAAAATAAATTCACAGAAAAGTCATTGTATAGTATGTCAAAAACAAAGTCAAGAAATAGTATCATAAAAATACAAAAAAGGAAATTCAAACACCATCAAGGAGCCACCTTCATGTCTTTATTATTCAAATGTTTTGGTGAACAGACTGTCGTTCAGAGGGAGTCAGTGGGTTGATGTGGATCATCTGAAACATCTTATAAACCAAGCTGTGTGACTGCATAATGACGGTTTATTTTTAAAGTTACACAGGACAGAAAACGTTTGTAAAAGTTGTCATTTTTAAAAAATCAAAAAAGGAAAAAAAAACAAGAACATCTGTAGTGTGAAATAATTTTCATCTTTTGACATGTTACATTTGTTGAGATTTACAAAAGTGCAAATACATAATGTTCAGATCTCTAAATGTCAGCCATGGCATGTGGGGTTCAAACAATATCAAAGTTTCATCTTCAGTCCAGCTACACCAGGTAGAGAATGAGGAATTTAAACTGTTTTACATAGCAAGGTTGTTTTTTTAATTAATATAAGTCCTCAGCAATGAATATTGAGACGATTATGGCACCCAACTTTTGCTTAATGCCTAAATAAACAGATATTGTTTTTTTGATAAATGCTTAAATAGATCTTTGTGTTGATATACAATGTGCACTGCTGTGTAGCCCGCCAGACTCCAACCCTCCCCTTCCTCATTCTTGTTGTTTTCAGTGAAAGTCATGGCAATACTGGAACCGACTGTACAAGGGTGAAAGGGCAGCGAGTTTACAGGAAGTAATCGGGGGTGCGGCGAGTGACATGAGGCTCTCCTCTGCGAGGCGCAGGGTCAAACTGCAAGCTGGTTAGGAAAAGAACAAAAAAATAGATTTGTCAATTAATCATTAAATTGAAACAAAAGTGTTGTAAATATAATAAATAAGACAAGTTAGACAAGTTGTACATTGTACACAATTAAGGTGTTTTTTTGTTATACTTACAATGAGTATTTGAGGGTGTCGTCTAGTTCCATGATAGCTGCCTGGTTGCCACAGCGGTAGCAGTAGTTAGGAGCACTAAATATTGTCACCACATTCCTCTCATGGCACCAGTTGTAACCCTGAAAGAAGCAGATGTATTAATTACCAGAGATAAAGTGCTACTGCCATGCTAATGTACATTTTTTAAACTAGAGTGCTAGCTGTTGGTATATCCATGTGTGCTGTTGTGTTCTGTAGCAGCAGTGGTTGGTATATTTATTTCGTTTTTCAGTTAGGTTTGGTTTGTTTAGTTGTCTGTTTTATGTTACAGGATTATGTTAAATCACTAGCCTGATTTTCCTCTAACATGGTAGAAGGATGTAGCTCGGGCCAAGGCAGAACCCATTTAATTTGGAACTGATCCAAATTTAAGGAGAAAAGGTCTATACAGGTGTCTTCAGATGGACAGTATGAAAACAACTATGTGTTTTTTGAACATGAATGCATGAAAACATGTTCTAGTAGCAACCCTTAACACAAGTATGAACCTAAAAATAACCTAATAATTCCCCTTTAAGCATTACTTGAATAAATAAACATTGTAGGTCATTCTTGACTGCATCTAGGAGGTCTATGTATTGTAACAGCCATAACCCTGGTTCAAACCAAAAAGGGTGCGTTGATCTGGTAAAATGACATAGACACGCACCTCCATAACCAGCTGGTGGGCTCGGGACACCAGAGTGAGGCGGTTGGCGTGGTTGAAGGTCTCAGAGATGTCCTGGCCAAAAGTGTAGCCGGCTCCTCGGGGGGAGATGCCCCAGCCGCCGCGATCGTCAGGGTCCGACCACAGCAGGTCGCACATGGGACCCTGAAGGAGACATGAGGAAGAGGAGCGTTTTAGAGAGGAAACACCAACACACATGTCAAGAAAGTAATCATATACAGTTAATACAGGGCTGTAGTGCAATAGACATTAACATTTTAATTGCAAATAAACTGAATTATGGAGAAAGGAGAATATAAACACATTGCTTCCTTTCTGCTTTTAGTATTGGTCATGATCAGGTTAATTGTACTGACAGACAATTATTGATCGTTTTCTGTTCTATATGTTGTTTTTTTGGACTTGTCATGTACAGGAACATACAAATAAACTATTATATTTACCTCGTGCGGCACTTCCTGTAAACGGTCCAGTGCTCTGATGTGATCCAAAGTATCTATGGACGGGGAAAGGCCTCCATGAAGGCAGAAAATCTGGGAGAATGAAACAACATTTTCAGTATTAAAACAACGACATCGAGGACCTTCAGCTTCTGTTTCCATTACATCATCAAAATATTGTTTCCCATACTAGCAACATTATGCATTTCATTCTACAACAAACTGTACATCTATCCAACACCAACCAACGCAGATTCTCACCTGAGAGTCTACCAAGGCCGTGAGGGGGAGATAATCGAAAAGGTCTGTGAAGGACTTCCACACGTTGGCGTTTCCATATTTCCTTAGGCACTCATCATAGAAGCCGTAGACTTGTGTGATCTGTCTGCTCTCGTGGTTCCCTCTCAGGATTGTGATGCGCTCACGATAGCGTACCTGAAACACAAGGAAAAAACAGAGCTATAAGTTAACTATATTCCTTAAAAAGTTGTCAAGTTATGGAGCAAATGATTGGTCTTTTGAAAATCAATACTAACCTTAAGTGCTACTAGTAAACTGACGGTTTCTACGGAGTAGTACCCTCGGTCTACGTAGTCTCCCATGAACAAATAGTTTGTGTCTGGAGATTTCCCTCCGATCTTAAACAGCTCCATGAGGTCGTGGAACTGGCCGTGCACGTCGCCGCACACCGTCACCGGACATCTCACCTCCTGGACATTTGACTCCTTGGTTAGGATCTCTTTTGCCTGTAGAAAGAAAAAAAACATTAAGCTGTTGTTCATAGAGTGAAAAACAAAGAAATTGCAGATGAGGTTAAAACCAACGAGGACTTTTTTTCTTTCCATGTCATTCTTTGTTCTCCATCTTTATTTCAGGAACAGACAATTTCCTGCCAAAGTCTCAATTTTCACATCAGCCTCTAGTGGGTCTTAAATTAAGATGCTTCAGTGATTACAACTCAATCCCAGACATCTCTGACATAATCTCTTCTCTTCAAGGGAATAAGCCCCCTTCAGAGTGTCAAGATTCCTGTTGTCGCGGCTTGCAGAGCTTCAAATGACGGCTCTTGTTGCAATGCAAAATGTCTTGTTTCAACAGTTACTTTATTTTTGTATTATTATTTTAATTTTAAATGTAAATGTAATCTTTATTTTTACTCGTGTGAATCCTGTTTTTCACTCTGACCCGGCTGCTGCTATATTAAACACCCGAATTTCCCCAAGGGGATAAATAAAGTTCCATCTCATCTTATCTTAAAATCAATTTTTGGGATGCCCTAGAAGTCGATAACAGAGTGAGTTATGAGTGGAAACCGGGGCCTGGTGTCAGTGGATGAAATATTTTTTCAAATTATTACTGAGAGCACTGTTAAAGCTAGGAGGGCTATGGCAACACAACAGTCAGTTACTAAAAGACTAAAAGTGGAACTGTCAAGAAAATGTTTTTCCTAGGGACTCTTTATGGCGTGGTCTTAAAGTTGCTGCAGCAGGGTATGACTCAGTCAATTGTTTGTAAAGAAAACACTTGGTTACGGTTGTCTGCTGACTCAACCCAAACAGGTCACACGGATTAAAACTGTGGATTTTCTTTTGCTGTTGCAGGAAAGTTTACCTGGCATAAATTGGCTTAATTTAAATCCACCGCCAGACTCTCCTTAGGTTATGTATGGAGTTGTATAGCAAGCTTATAGGAGTTATACCTCAGAATAGAATTTCAAAACAAGCATTTCTCAGGTTAAATACATTGTTTCTTGTATTTAGCCCTTAAAAATTATGGGAAAGCTTTAAACCACACTAATACGACAACTGCAGACACACAACAAGGCCATAACTCTGTATTGAGTGTAGCTTTAGGCTCGTCAGACTAAGGGCTCAATCAGCTGGATGAGCTCTTTAAAAAGGAGCTTTGAACAAATCCTCAGGCTGAAAGTAAAAAGGGTCTGAGCCGAAAGACCACCAGACATGTCTGATGTGCTGGAGATATGAGGCAAGAAAAAAAAGACAGAGTAAGGCGTGTACAAAATGAAAGTAGGGTGAAACAGAGTGGGGTTATCTGCTCCAGAATAAATGTCTGGTGTTTGCCTGTTTGACTTTCTCATCAGCTTTTTTCATACTGTTTCCTAAACAAATGCGTCCTCAGTGAGTGAAAGAGATAATTGACATGGACAGAGTGCTAGAGTTGGCCTGTCATCCTGGCAGATTGGACAGAGAGAGACAGACCCAGAGTGACCTGTGGACAGGACTGCAGCACTGCACAAAGCTGACCTACATTACACTCCACATGCCCATAGTGCGGGGGGGCAGGAGGCCTTCCAATGACTGGGCTGTAGAGGACAGATTGATCAGGGCCTCTGACTGTTTATGCCTGCATTATGGTAGAACAGAAATATATTTTTGGCCTCGCCCCTCCTGATTACTTTGGACAAATGAACCAATCTGCATTTTATTTGGACTAAGACAGTCTGTCTGCGATCCTTCTTACTTAACCTCATTAAGAAACTGATTCAGTTGCAACATCATTTTATAAAATCTAATTTGGGTAGGGCATTGAACCCCGACATGTTTTCATCATGGTCCATATTTATTTTGGGCTATTTTTGGATTAGTTCAGGATTAAAAAAGCAAAAGATTAAGTCAAACACATCTGTATTGTTCCTGTCACTGCAATTATTGTGAATTATTTTTCACTTGCAATAGGATCCTTGATATTCGAGGGACTGAGAATCCTCTGATTTTATTTTACATCTAGATCCGAGGGCTGTTCCCTGGGAAAAAAAATGACAGACCCTGGGTTTAAGCAAAAGTAGAATGACCAAGTACTGCCAAGTCCACAGCTAAGTTTATTTGCCAGTGCATTATACACAGTACTTAATGGCCTATAGCTCTGTAACCCTCACACTGAACTGTATGAGTAATGTGTTAAGTGACGCATCAAATATCATCTCTGTGTCCTAAATTTGCTCAGCCGATTTTAACTCAGTTAGCATGCACTTTGTGTGAAGAGCACTGACAACTTATACGAGTTATCTCTCTCATTGTATAATGTATAACTGATTTGATTTGCCTTTATAGCATATTTAAGCTTGGATTTAGCAATAACCTGTGAGAGAGACCTGTGAGACAGCAGCTCACATTGTGGATGCCAGTCCAGCTGTAAATGAAACAGGATGACGGCAGAGCTGGCATCAGCACTCCAGGCAAAGTACAGACCACACCTGAAGCAGAAATGCCACAGGGAGGGAACTCTGCCTATATTACGGCCGTGCCAAGAAGTCAGACGTCACACATTCAACAAACTGCTTAGTCAAGTACTGAGGAGTGATGTCAGCCTTTTAAGAGCTGCTGCTTTATAATCCCATTAAAGTAAATTAAACGGGGCCAAAGGGTTCCATGTGGTCATTAAGCTTGACGACTAGGCACAACTACAACCACAAACAATGACCTCTCTCAAGATGGAAGACAATCATCTTCCTGACAGCAGCACTATCATCAGTGTGGAAATCAGCATCAGCAGCCTAACGATAGAGTGTTTTTACTATGAAAGTGTATGTGTTTGCTGAGATACATTTAACAACCTTTAGTCACCGTCAGTGTTTTTGGTTGGAGTGTGTTCACAGGGACAGCTGTATTTTTGCATTTTTATCATCTGTGTTTTTGATATCCATTTGTACAGCTTTGAGGATATCTTTAGAACACCATCATGGGATTTCTGTTGATGAATAGATGATGCCAATTTAGTTTACTATATCAGACGTTGGTGTATGAAAACACAGCAGTCTCTCTCTCATGACTCATTGTGTAAAAACAGTGACCTCAGCTGCAGAGCTAACTGCATTAGACTGGTTTCAACATAGACAGAGGTCAGTACACTTTAGCTGCAGGAAGTGCATCGCAGCGTGACAAAAATCATTACATAATTCTGACACACTTATATGATGTCATATTGCATAAATCTTCTTACGTTTATTAAGCACATTTCATATAAACGCTGCTATTTTGTTGCTTATCTCTTAGCACTAGGTATGGATCTTTTGTATACAAAGCCCTTTACTTGGCTTAATAGAAGAAAAGTGAACTGGATCTAGCATAATGGTTAGCAAACACTGCTCCATAGGGGATGTCTCAATTTTTGTGCAACTCTCTGAAGGGTTATTTTTTAACTGACAAGGTCAGAGAAATGTCCCTGTTGTACGTTTAATTAAATTGACTCAGTTAATTGACAGGAACACAAAACCAATTTCCAGTGAACAGAGCATTGTCTCTCCACTGACTTAATTTAAACATGGTAACTCGTTTAAACACAATTAAATTATTAAGCAGATGACATTGCTACTCTGTAAACAAACATCACATCTACAGCCCTAAGAGGGGGAATAGTAAAACATGTGCTTTGATTTTGATAAAAATGTTTAAGCTCTTAAGTATTCCTGCCTTTCCGCACACACACACACAAGACACCAGGCAGAAATTCTGGTCTGTTCTGTTCTGGCTTTTCTGAGAAAGCTGGAAAGCAGGAATGAAAGACTAAAGTCAGATTACACAGCACATAACATTCCTCCACACCCCCGTGCATCCCAAAACAGAGACGGCCGCTCTGAGTCACAATGAACCGTATTATCCTGAGTCACACTGGGTTTCACAGTGATATTGATGCAACTCAAAATCAATCATATCCTCTGCTATTTTTAAATCAGCGAGGAGGTTGAGTGGGAGCATTCTGCAGATTATATAACAGAAGTCACAGTGTGGTGGGGGGATAGGTGCAGGTAGACAGCAGTTTGGAGAAGTTGAGTTCATATGAGTTGTGACAATGAAACAGCCTCAGGGTGAGGAAACTGTGTACGTTTCCTTTTTCCTCTCCACTATTTTTATGACATAGTTTCAGCATTTGGAAGGAAACAGTGAGGGGCAGCAGGAAAGAAAAAACACACACTTGTTTGTGCAGTTCCTGCTTTTATCTGTAATTTGCTGTCCTGTTCGGATCCGTTTGCTGTGAAGTCAAAAATAAATCGAATAAGAACTGCCATTTTCAGTTTTCATCCACCATTTTGAACCACAGAGCAGAAAACAGGGCATTTTTAAAATACTGGAACTGACGTTATCAATATTAACAGGAAAACAATAAAATTGCTGGGATTAACAAGCCATTCGAAAATAGCATGCCATTACCTCCAGCGCACAGAACTCCAAACATGGTAGTTTAAGTCCTTTTACGAGCTGAGAGGGACAGAGCTGCACTGAAGAATGATTTAGCGAATGGCACACAAAAAGAAAAAAAAACATTTGTCCAAATGGATGCTCTTTATCAGGGATAAGCTTAATGGCAAACTTGAAGAAAACCAGGCCACCAGAAAGATAACAGCTAATTTAACCACCACAAACTATTAGTGTGACTCATTGAAAAAAGTATTTTTTTTTTAAATGGTTTAGGAAGAACAACAAATATTTTGTTTTCATAAAGTATATAAAAAATAAAAACTTAACTAATACATTTCATTTAATTTCAAAGCACCAAAGGACACCTTCTGATAATAAACACCGGTGGGATGATAGAAAATTAATGTTTAACTGAAAGGGTAAATAGTTTTTGTTTAGCCCTGATATACAGAGCTGGAAATCAGCAGGTGGTCGGAGCAGAAGGATTTTGAAGAGAAATTGGTGTTAAGCTCCAGCTCAGATCACAAAAGTCTGCAAAGTGAATGGCCAGTTGTCAGGCAAGGCAGGAGTAGGAACATGTGGATACTTAAATAACATTGTACATCTATACATGTGCATCATTACATTGCATTTAAATAAGATTAAATACCTGGCTCAGCATCAAGCAAATACCTGTTAAGTGGCTAAAAGGTCAAAGCCCTACTAAATAGTATCTGAAATTAGCTCAGTCCCCCCCATCTTTTGCTTGCATGGACTAAGTTTCCCTGTACAAGTCAGACGATGTTCACCAACTGTACTAAAACACGAGTAAACATACAATAGGTGAGGGTTAATATTTAAAGTTCCCACCAAACCTATGACCAATTAAGCCATATAATCTCATGTTAGTTTGAAAATTGCCCTAAAACAAGTCAGTCTCACTACTTATTGACTAGAGAAGTGAATAAGCTAGATGAAGGGCAGGGGTCAGAGGACAAATGCAACCCTTTTGACTACCTGTAGGCCTACATAAAAATAGAGAAATTCCATGGCATACAAACATAAAGTAGGATAAACCAACTTTACTCCAGCAATTTCATAGGCAAATATCGTACTTTTTACTACATTCATAACATTCCAATGCAGTAGCCTACTGTATCAAGGCTGAAATGCTCTTACATATATTTGTTAGTAATAAAAACACGATAAATTAATAACCATAAAAGCATAGTAATGTGAAGATATCCATTTTGCAAAACAAGTACTTTTACTCTTGATACTTGAAGTACATCTAGCTGATAATACTTGTTTAATTTATATTATTCTGAAAATTGGCCATTGTGCAGAATGAGTACTTTTGCTTTTTGTAATTTAAGTATATTATGATGCTAATACTTTTGAACTTTTACTCAAGTAACATTTAGAATGCAGCACTTAGACTTGTTATGGGTAGTATTTGTACTTTTACTTAAGTAAAGAATCTGAGTACTTCTTCCAACACTGCAATTCACCTACTCATTGCTTTCCTCCCATGTACTTGCTTATATGCAGACACAAAGTAGTATGTCACACACTGTCATTTAAACGTGAGGGTACTTTTTCTGCCCATGCTAAGCTAGCTAAAAGAGATGCTACAGGTCACACTGACAGTCTGAATTAGGGGGCTGTAAATGTGGTATGTGACTTGAATCCACAGTATGGCTGGATTAGGAGAGCCACAACTACCCGACAACATGTGCTTGTAATGTGTTATTTTCCAGACGTTTCTGACAAGCTACGATTCAAACTCCCAAAAACAAAAGTACTTTTAGAATGATAGAGAAATACAGGCACCGCGGAGTGAAATGTACCCTATAGACGCCATTTTAGAATGTCTAGAAGGCGTCGTTAAGGAGACAGAAGACGTTAACGGTTAAGTGACCTCAGGAATTTTATTTAAATATCTCACCTTTTCACAAAGTGACTTCACTTGTCCCTCCGATAGCTGCTTGCACTCGTTGAGCTGCTCGATCCACAGATCAATTTCTTTCGTAAAAGCCTTTTCGTCCATTTCTGTCGGTATTTGGGGTTAGCTAATTTCAGTTAAGAGACGACTCCCCCAGATTTTATGTTGTTTTCCGGAGCTCACACAGGGTGCCTGCTACTCTCTTGTTAAGACGCATGTACTTCTGGTAGTCCGATCGCTATAATTTCACTGAATTGTAAGTAGAGGGAGGAGGGAGAGACGTCAGTTTGTGATCCACCCTGAAAATGTGTTTGTGTCGAGCTCTTCAAAATAATGCACAGCATTTCCGTGTTTGACCTTCAAAACAAAAGCATTGATACTGAGCACCGATGGAGGAAGTATTCAGACCGATTCAGACGCCCTACAATCTATGTGCTGTGTGATGTTAAGTAACTAAGTACATTTGCTCATGAACTGAACTTAAGTACAATTTTGAGCGACTTGTACTTTACTTGAGTATTTCAATTGTTTGCTACTTTGTAATTCTACCACACTGTGGTAAATGTGGTACTTTTACTCCACCTTCTTACCTTTAGTTACTTTGCAGATTTGCAGATGTGACTTAAGTAAGACTTTCGTTACAACTGGAGTAAATCCACAATCTACTTGCACTACTATGCAAAGGAATTCAAATTAGCTCTACCTTTACCAGCTGTGATAAACACATTATTCCATCAATAATTATAATCAAACACATCATGTCATTCTGAAATGAGCCAAATGCATAATGAGCGCTTTTTTTTTACTATATTATAGTATATTTTGATGCTGATACTTTTGTAGTTTTACTTATTTTGAAGAGTATTCCTACACTCTGGTACTTCTACTATGACTTAAGTACACAATCTAAGTACTACCTCTGCTACTAACCCAACAAACTGGTCAACAATAATATGCAAATGCGCCAGAGTGCTGAAAATCAAAGAGTAGCTCAAAAACACGAATTATCATCTTCAACTGTGGCAGCCAAAGCAGCCATAACAGATTATGTATTCATGTGTTAAAGTTTCCCGCCATTCCTGTATAACTCTACTTCCGCTTTCACTATGGTTGGTCATGTTCAGCTTTACAACACAGCGACGCCCGGCCACAAATAGCAACCGGTGATGGTAACATGTTCATTGGCTATCATGGTTACTTTCTCTGCAGTAGTATTGGCTCTTGGTTTCATAGAAAAGTTGCCAACACACAACAGAGAGAATACATCATCGCTCCCGGGAAGCATGTTGCGAATTTTTGGTGCGGCAATGATGTCAGCGATTTTACAGGGAGGCTGGGTAAACAAACCATAAGACAGAAAAAACCTTTCCCCTCTGATACAATTGTGTCTACAAGGTTCAGTTTATTTCTAAATATAAGTTATTCAATCCCCACTCCACACACTCTTATTAGTAGATGTAGCCTATTCTTTTTTTATTTTTAGTGTGTTATTCATTCATATAACATTCAGTTACCCAATAATCATAACGCCCAGTCATATTTATTCTTTAGCCTGAAATTCATTCAGAAGAAGCCATGATTTGAATAGATTAGATAAATGTCTGAAATGTTGTCATTATATCCAATAAGTGATGCAGTTAATTCCACTGTGTCTAGACCTTTATTGTTGTCCAAAAACTATTACTATACTATTAGACATCTTTGAGCCACACTAGGTGACATGTTTCTTCTGTTATTCACACGAGCATTGTAGTTTATTTTCTTATAATAGTCCTTATAATTGCACTATTGAGTCCAGCTTGGGGGACTTTAGCTAAAAACTAGATGGTGTGTGGGTGTGTGTGTGTGTGTGTGTGTGTGTGTGTTAGGGCTGCACGACATTGCGATTTTTTTCCCCCCTACAATATATATTGCGATATGAAAACATACAGGAATTGAAGAAAAGACCGTTTTTTTCCCCGCAAACCATCCTTTCTTGAACTTTAATGCTATACAATTGGTATTTTTTTAATATTTATATTAAACCGGATGAAGGATTTTAGTGTCACGGACGTCTGGATCTTAAGTTATCAGAGCAACAAGCTGAGCTAGCTCGGTTAGCAGCGCCAAACTGCCCTGGAGAAACACATGAAACTCTCTTTATATGAGAGAGAGCGAGAGCGAGAGCGAGAGCGAGTGTCCAGCTAAGCATTATATTTCTTAATCAATTTGGCCCACCATTGAAATAGCAATCCTCGGTCTCTGCCACAAAATACACCACACATCAAACAAAAGCAGCGATCAAAGACTGAATCTGTTCTGCCTTTCAGAGCCCATCACTGAAGCAAAGAGACATGTATCATGTTAATTAATGTTTATCGTGTCTTAAATTAAACTTGTATGGACCCTTTGTAAATACGATGAAACACCATGCAGGCAAGATCAAAGAGGGAGACAAATGGAGGAGGCAATATGCCTACATTTAATAAGATGGAAGGTCGCTTTCTCTCAATGTTCTACTGCCCTAAGATAGGAAGCTCTTAAAGTGTGCAGAAAATTGATTTGAAAAGTCATCTTGTTATAATTAACAAACATCAATAATTAGCTCAACAAATAAGAATATCTTTAAAACAGTGTAAACTTGAGTTTCAACCACCATTTTCCTGAATATTACTGTAATAATTGTTGTAATCGATGATGAAATTATCCCTCTGAAATATCTTTGGATTAGCTCTATTTAAAAAATATATCCAATATATTTTCTTTCTGCAGCCATCACACAGTCCCACTGAGGTGCGTGTGTGTGCTTTCTTGACGCCTCTGACAGTTCTTTATTGAAAAACAGATTGAAATATACCAGGCTTACCAGGCGCTGCTGCACTTTTTCCTTATTCCTGATTAAGCATCTTCTGCAAAAATAAACCATGTAATCATCCATATTTTCAAGAGTGCTCTTCTCATAATTGAACATCTTTGTTTGCTGGTTCACAGTGAAAACAGGCAACCATTTTTCTACTTTGCACATAGAAACATCATTGAATTAGAAAACCTAACATTCACTTGATCATGATAATCAGTTTCAGCTTTGAACTGCAGTTCATTTGTTGATTTATCTTCATTCTCTCAGTTAGGTTTGTATTCATTATTCTTAAAAAAATCTGGATCATGATTCAGATTTTTGATTAAGACTTCACAACTGTCTGACGTTTATCTTAAAAAGTTAACTTAAAAAGAGCTTATTTTAGATCATGTTAAGCATCATCTGGATTGTTGTTTACCACATTATCATTTCATATATCACTTCTGATTGTTGTTGCCCTTGTTCCCCAACCAGTGGAACGGGCCTACGTCCAACCTGGCACACCCCAGCAACTCATTCACCCTCCTCATGGGACCCGCCTGCATTTCATTTGATGATGCATAATGGAAAACATTTAGATTGTTCCCAACATGAAATTATGTGCACATATCCCAGTGCAAAGTAATAGCAGAATAAAAGTTTTTTTTCTGTCTCTGCTTTTGAGTCCTTCTCCAGTTTATGCAGATTTACGCCAGTGATATCCCAACCTATCCTTATGTATGTGTGTTCATGACTCACACTACACAGCAAAGTGGCAAAATGTAAACAAAACTGAATCAGAGGAACATATATTTTCAACGGGTGGATTACACAGTTAGTCCCATTTAAGCAATGAGCTTTACCCAACCATGTCTCCAGTGTTGATGGAGTGTCCCAAACGTTTGTTTGTTGGGCTGTGCTGACATGTGGACCATTACTGCATACAGAGGCAGGAGACAATGGCAGGTAACACGATACAAAAGATAATCCAAATCAACACATCTCTCAGCGCCACTGAGGCGGGACGGAGCCATAGTGAGCCCCAACATGCCATTAATGATGTGCCAGGATACATGATTCTTTCATCAACACCCTTTACATTGCTGCAGTTTATCAGTGGGCCTATTCTTTGTTTCTGAGCCTATTTAGTCATGGAAGCAATTCGGGCTACTGCTGGTGTTCAACATCTAAAATTAAATCCTCTGTGTGTGCCAAGAAGGTTTGGATAAAAGCCCTTTTAATTCCAGGCAAGCAGATGCAGACCGCATGCTTGATTCTGAGGCCAAGCTATCGGAATAAAAACGGCTGAACTCGCTTGTAAACAACATCAGAGATGTGTGTTTGTCTGTGATGTGGCAGAGGAAAGGATCATGATTAATGGCTTGTTTTTGGATAGTTGGCTGATGATACTGTTTGTGCTGTCGGAGGAGAGGAGGAGAAGTCAAAATGAACACAGGGTGGGACAGAGAGATGATGTGCATTCCCCGCCAAAATATCTGACTTGTATTAACATGTATGAATGTGTGAATACAATGTGTATGAGTATGAATGTATACATTTACTTCTATTAAACACATGATCCATTTAAGATTTTTTTTTTGCAGTCTACAAATAACGGAAATCAATATAAATAAGACAAAAATCTAAGGTTAAATGTGTTAAAAGCAATTTGTCTTTTTGAGTAAATGTAAGTGATGTCAGACTAAATATAGAGATAGTGATATAAAACAAAAAAGTACCTCTCTATTTCTCTTTCTACCAATTAGCTTGCAGTATTGTGTCTCCAGGCTACCTGAAACCATGACAACAGCAGGTTACCTCTGTTTCCATCCGAGATCTTGAGCTCCATCTGGTGTTGGCAAATAGGAAAGTCAATCACTTTGAGGACAAAACTGAGGAGAAGACTGGAGCCTAAAGCCTTCTTATATAAAAAACGAAATGTGTATATGATTAATTCAGTTATACTTATTAAAGTCCACAAAAGAGTCCACAAAACATGCAGTTTGATGTTTTTGATAAACCAAAGTATAGCATTAGCAATTATAAATGTGATGAAAAGCAGTTTGTTTATTCACTAGTGCTTTTTATTTACTTGAGTGTGTTTTGACTGAAAATGTGCACTTTGCACCATCTGTTATTATGCTTTTGAAAATGACACATACATTACAGATTGCAATTTTACTGACTTAGCTTCAGTCGGCATGAGTGAAAAAATAATTGTAAATCAAAGTCCACTTACTAACTACTTTCCGCAGTCAATAATAAACTTTCATGCACAGGAACTGTCTACTTTGGGTTAAATTAGTGGGAGTCATCAGATCCAAGGGCATGGTCTGAGGGTTGCCCTGAAAGCGCAAACTCAGCCCTGATGAAGAGAAAATGACCGGTCTCACATGAAATACGTTTTTTTATAATGTGCTGCCTTTCCCTGTCTGCATCTCTCTGGCAGACACTTTTGTGTTTTATTCTCTCTGTAGCATGCAGTGATTTCAGCAAACCAGAAGCTGAAATACATGTTTTTCAGTTATATCTCTCACAGGCTCCGCCCTCTACTGGACTCTATGGGTACTACCTTATCATGCAAGCATTCACCTACTGAGACTTCTATAGATGTAGCCGGCCCCGGGGCGGGCCTACCTGAATGCGCGCGCATCTCACCTCCGTATAAAAGACCATCATCCCTTTCTCTTCAGCGAGCGGAAGTGAACACTGAGCAAAGACGTGAATAGAGAAAGAGAAGAAAAGTGGACTCACCACTCCTTGAGCCCCGGACCTGCCCGACATGCCCTGGCCTGATCGCGGGGGCTGACCGCCTGTGCCTGGGGCCGGACCACGCCGAAGACGGCCTAAGCCAGTCACCGGCCTGCAACGCCTGCCGGATGATCCCTCGGCTAAACCGCCGACATCGTGGGGATCTTTTCCAGGTGAAGTTCGGCCCGCCGGAAGAGGCGGAGGATCAGGACCTCAAGGTGGTGGAGATGGGTGAACAAGATGACGAGGTGCCATTCGTGTTCACCATCCCGAGGGGCCGGGTGGCCACGGTCACGGAGGAGGAGGACGACGAGGACGCCTCGTTGTCTGGTACTTTCGGTTCGGCAGCCAGGAGGGTCCAGCACAGGTCTGCGCATCTGGACTTCCCGGCGGTGATGACCCTGGCGGTGGAGCGTGTGGGCCTACCGCTCCCCCCACCGCTGCCACTGAGGCCAGTAAGCCGCCTTCGACAGGGGTTTTATGGCCCGGTGCATCCGGCGCAGCCGGCCTTCGTCTCGCCCCCGGTGCCAGATGTCTGGCAGTATGTGGAGGCGACGTGGCGGCAGCCATTGAGGACGAAGGCCCCGATAGCAGCCATGGCAGGTATCATCAGGGTGCAGGGCCGCTCGGACACGGCGTGTCCCGGTATGCCCCCCTCGACGAGAGTCTGACGGCCCATCTGCCTCCGCAGGCAGCTGGTTGGACGGAGGGAAGGAAACCTCTGGCCCCGCTGCCGCGTGACTGAGACACCTTCAGAATATTTGGATAAAATATTCAGGCTCGGGGCAAAGATGGCAGCTGCGGCGAATAATTTCGGTGTGTTGGGTATCTCCCTGTTTACCCCTCAGGCGGACACCCCCACCCTCCCGCCTCAGGACGTGAGCGATTATCCGGACCGCTGCATCGGTCAGATGAATAGTCCTGAATAGCCCGTGTCCATGGAGGGGCTCTTCGGATCGATATCCTCAGTCACCCAGCGGCTCTTCTTAAGGCGCCGCAGCGCGCTCCTCCACGGGCTTCCCTGCAGGCGAGGGAGCGCAGCGCGACGATGAGACGAAGGGAGAGGCGCCGGCACAGAGCTCCCGTGCCCGTGGCGCCCTCCACCTCTTCGGCCCACCCTGTGGAACCGGCGTACCAGCACTCACGGGGGCGGGCTGCCCGACCTCGGCAGGCTCCGCAGCAGCAGAGAGTGGCCGGGTGGGGTGCCGTGCTCTGTCTTCGCGGAGCTGACTGGCGGGGGGAGGAAGCGTCTCGGCGGGGGGAGAAAATCTCTCCACCCGGGACGCGAGGGCGAATCCCGCCTCCTCCCTGTATAATGCACAGATCCATACTTTTTTTTTTTTTCAAATAAAGATGTTGATCTGTATCCAAGTCTGAGTGTCATTTGTTTCCACAAATTCTACACTCACACACAAGAGGCAGGTGCAATCGGGGCGTTACCCACTCTGGGCCGTCCTTTCCAGGCTTGGCTCCTGAGAGGGACAGGCTGAGACAGGGTGGATTGTCTGACAGCGTTATTCAGTCTATCCAGGCAGCTAGAGCAGGATCCACCACAGCCTGTTACAGGCCGAAGTGGCTGGGATTCCAGCGTTGGTGTGAAGAGCGGAGAATAGAGCCCCTATCTTGTGAGTTGGGCTCTATTTTATCCTTCTTACAGTTACTGGTGGACAGAGGGCTTGCTCATTCTACGGTAAAGGTGTATGCAGCAGCCATCTCGTCCTGCCATGAGGGATTTGACGGCAGGTCAGCCTTTTCTCATCCACTGATGTCGCGGTTTTTACAGGGGGTCAGGAGGCTGCGCCCAGTAGTGCATGCCTCCGCCCCGCAGTGGGACCTGCCGCTGGTGCTCGAGGCTCTGGTCACAGAGCCATTTGAGCCTCTGGAGCTTTCCTCCCTGAAAGCACTGTCGTGGAAGACAGCATTGCTACTTGCCTTAACGTCAGCCAAAAGAGTGTCCGAGTTAACCGCTCTGTCGGTGTACCCGAGCTGCTTGTTGATTCGGGGTGACCGGAGCGGGGCGACACTCAGACTGAACCCCTCCTTTGTGCCCAAAAGCCTAAGGAGTGCGTTCAGGTCGAGGGCTATTCAGTTGGGGGGTTTTAGTCTTCCACCCCATGGTGGGGCCAGGGAAGCTAAATTATACCTCCTCTGCCCGGTGGGCGCGTTAGCATGTTATGTAGAGCGTAGCCATACCCATAGAGTCCAGTAGAGGGCGGAGCCTGTGAGAGATATAACGGTGGGTTACGTATTGTAACCCTTGTTATATAAGCACAGGCGGAGCCCTCTACTCAAGGGCACTGTCTCTCCTATACCGCTCGCTGAAGAGAGGTGTAGGATGATGGTCAGGAGGCGAGGCCTCCTTTTATACGGAGGTGAGATGCGCGCGCATTCAGGTAGGCCCGCCCCGGGGCCGGCTACGTCTATAGAAGTCTCAGTAGGTGAATGCTTGCATGATAAGGTAGTACCCATAGAGTCCAGTAGAGGGCTCCACCTGTGCTTATATAACAAGGGTTACAATACGTAACCCACCGTTTTGCAAGCAAAGTGCTTCCAACAATTGAATTTGCATGATCTTCACTTAACTGAAAAGAAAGGCATCCAAAACCCTCATATGCTACATTAGATACAGAGACACTATATCAGAATGTGTTTTAAAGGATAACTTCACTCAAATCACAAACACACATAATTACATGGTGGTATCTTGCCAGACAGATCCTCATCTCTTGGACTGCTGCCAACACACTGACCAATGCAAAAGAGGTGAAGGCCAATGTCTTTGTGAAGATTTAACAAAAAACTGCATTTGAAAACCCTAAATAGCCATTTCATTGATTTTGTTTTGTCTGTCATTATTCTTACCAAAATACTTTGGTTTGCCTCTTCACCCTGGATGAAGCCAATTTCAGACATCAACAATGAGATCAAATGGTATCATCTCTTAATCTCCTCTTGTGGTTTTGAACTGGAAGACAGAGATCAAGACATTCTGAAAGACACATGATAACAAGACTGTCGAGTCTGCATCCACAGTAGTCATATTCAATAATAATAAGTCAAGTGAAATAGTTTTACACTTGACTACCTACCTAAAACAACCTGCTGTGGAAGGATTTGCTGATAATCTAAGTTATTGAATTTCATTTCTCGGGGGACATTAATGTTTGTACCAAATTGCATGACAGCCTATCTCATAGCTGATAATACTTTTCAGACTGAACCAAAATCGTGGCCTCACTGATAACTTGTTTCCCCTTTAAACCAGAAATGTAGGAGACAGTTAATTATAAGAAACCTGATAAAATTGCAGTTCATGCACCAAAAAACCCTGTTTGAACAATGAACATTGTCTCTCTCACACACCATCACATGAAAATGTTCTGCCTAATTTGGCACAGATCCTATGACAGCACCATTTTAATCACGTTGAACTACATCACCGTCACTGACAGCACCATTGCCCTTCACAGATCCTAACATTTGACCGAGACGCTCCAAAGTACTGCAGGCTTGACCGACTGCCCAAACACTCCCAACACCAGTCAGCTGTGTAATTTAATTACCACCATCACCATGCAGATGTAACCTGACATTGCAGGTATAATGAGACAATTAGCTTGCAGCATCTTAAAGTCTCTCTCCTCATTAGAACGGATGGCTACAGTACACGTGATGGCACCATCACAGCCCCAACCGAACACTCAGAGTGGAGTCTGTCGGCCGCTGCCTTCAGCTTTCTGTGGAGACTAATGGGTCATTAGAGTGTAAGAGTGATGAGTGAGGCAAAAAGGCCTGAGTGACCTCTCCATCCACAAAACATGAGGGAGAGATAGGGAGGGAAACATTAGGCCACAATGACATTTAACAGACTCACTCTGAGTGTGTTAAAGTACTGATATTTGTAAACTGTTCAGCTGCAGCGAGACATGATGAAACAATTTGACTCTGTTCTTAAAATGTAGGCATTTAACATCCATGCAAGTTTCATTGAACGTTTACAAACACACAGATGAGGCCCTGCAGTGGGACTTGTGTTTGCAATGAGCTATTATACAACATGTATCATAACCTTGTAGTTAAATCATTTCAAAAGCTTCACACAGTTTTATATCTTCACTTAAAATAACCCTGAATAGTGACCATTTAGTCGTGTTTCATATAAAATATGTTGGTATATAATGAGAGGGAGAGACAAAGAGAAACACTTTCTTAGTATCTGCACCATGTACAATTTATCTGCCCTTTCTATTAAAAGCACCTGAGCTCAGCAGCGATACTCTCTTCCTGCCTATTTTTGGCTGGATCCAGGCCTTTGTCCAGCCTCTGACTGACAGACAGACATGGGTATTACATGGAGCAGCCAGACAGAAAATTACAAAACAAACTTTTGCTGCTCCAAGAAGATTACCCTTTAAAAGGTTCCCATCATTGTAATTCAACATTCTAGAATTATAATTCAACAATCTAGAACTGTAATTTAACATTCAAGAATTGTAATTCAACATTCTAGAATTTTAAATGAACATTCTAAAATTGTAATTCCACATTCTAGAATTTAAAATTAGCATTTTATAATTGTAATTCAACATTCTAGAACTTTAAATTAACATTCTAGAATTGTAATTCAAAATTCTAGAACTTTAAATTAACATTCTAGAATTGTAATTCAAAATTCTAGAATTGTAATTCAACATTCTAGAACTTTAAATTAACATTCTAGAATTTGTATTCAACATTCTCGAACTGTAATTTAACATTGTAGAATTGTAATTCCACATTCTATCATTTAAAATTAGCATTTTATAATTGTAATTCAACATTCTAGAACTTTAAATTAACATTCTAGAATTGTAATTCAAAATTCTAGAATTGTAATTCAACATTTTAGAACTTTAAATTAACATTCTAGAATTTGTATTCAACATTCTCGAACTGTAATTTAACATTGTAGAATTGTAATTTAACATTCTAGAATTTTAAATGAACATTCTGGAATTTCTATTCAAAATTATAGAACTGGAATTTTACATTCTAGAATTTTAATTCAACATTCTAGAATTGTAATTCAACATTCTAGAATTTTAATTCAACATTCTAGAACTTAAAATTAGCATTCTAGAATTAGTGTGAATGCTGTTCAACAGCATTCCACTCTTGTTCTTCTGTTTCTTTAATTAGTGTGACTGCTGTTCAACAGGTCAAAGTCAATACACACTAGACTGTTACAGTGTGTATTGACTTTGACCGTCTAGTCATTGTTGGTGATTTTAACATCCATGTTGACAACCCCCAGGACAGAGGGGCTAAATAACTGTTTTGTGTTCTTGATAACTATGGACTGACTCAGCATGTGACGGAGCCCACGCACAATAAGGGGCACACTCTGGACTTAATTATCTCGAAGGGTCTGAATATCTCTGAGGTTGTGGTGACTCTATTTCTGTTCACACAAATGTTCAAAAAGAGGTAACCACAAAACGGTATTTATCTGAAAACACAAGGGAAATGTTTGTTCAGCATTTTTCTTTCACACTTGCCCTCGATAACATCTCAGTAAATGAGCTAGTAGATCATTTTAATAAAAACAATTCAAAATGTTAGATGCCATTGCTCCCACCAAGGTAAAGGAAGTGTCTGGCAAGAAAATATCTCCATGGAGAAAGGCCATGACCGTGAGAACAGAAAAAAGAGAGTGTTGAAAAGCTGAACGCAGGTGGCAAAAAAAACAAATCTCCAGGTTCATTTTGAAATCTATACTGTAAAGAGAGACTTGGCTTTTATAATTTGGAATTGAAAAATGCACAACAGTATTTCTTCTCTGACATCATTGCCAAAAACAAAAACAACGCACGTGCCTTGTTTGCTACCGTTGACAGACTAACAAACCCCTCAGTTTCAGTAGCCTCTGAACTTCTATCCACCAGGGCCTGCAATGACGGCCTCCTTCTTCACTGACAACATTCTGAAAATCAGACAAGCAGTCAGTGCCTCTGTATCAGGAACAGCAAATGTGTTGTCCCTGTTTCCACTCAAAATCAATTCAAACACCATGACACAATTCCATCTGATTAATGATAAAAACCTAGAGGACATTATACAACATCTGAAATCCTCCTGCTGCCTTGATATTATACCAACAGGCTTTTTCAAAAATGCTTTTCAGTGCATGGCCTCAGATCTACTTCATATAGTAAACAAGTCTCTTCACTCAGGTGTATTTCCACAGACCCTGAAAACTGCAGTCATTAAACCGCTCATAAAAAAGAATAATCTAGACGCTTCAGTAATGAACAATTACAGGCCCATATCAAATCTCCCATTTCTAGGTAAAATCATTGAAAAAGTTGTTTTTCAACAGCTGAGTAATTTCTTGAATTTAAATAATTGTTTCAGACAGGCTTTCGACCAAACCACAGCACTGAGACTGCTCTTGTAAAGGTCTTCAATGACATCCACTTAAACACAGACAGTGGCAGAACTTCAGTGTTAGTATTATTAGATCTTAGTGCTGCACTTGACACTGTTGACCACAACATATTATTAGACCGACTGGAAAACTGTGTGGGACTCTCTGCAACAGTTCTAAACGGGTTTGAATCCTACTTAAAGGACATAAATAACTTTGTTTCTAGGTAACTTCACATCTGAGTTGACAAATATGACATATGAAGCTCAGCATAAGTTCAACCAGGAAGACCATCTTTACTGATCCATTTACTATTTCCATGTTACTACTCTCTCTCCTCTCAATAAGTGATCAGGGGCGTCACTCCCCAGCTTAACCAATCACTTTGCTCTATTCCCACAAGCCTATCATAGCGCTCTGCTAAACCTTTTAAATCTGCTCTCCCCCCTCTGACAGCTGTCATTTCAGGTGACTCAACGTAGATGGTAGTGCAAACTAAAAACCTTCTCCGTAAAAGCATCACTAACCCTTAAGATGTCCAATTCGGACTTTTCAGAGAACAAACTTTTCCAGGAGGATCTCGATCCCGGCTCCGATGTGCTGCCCGAGATAGCATCCACTTCCTCAAGCTACCGGCGCACGAGCACCCGTTTGGCATCCCGCAGCGGCCCACGCACAGCAGAGGCAGATCTCCTCACTTCACAACTGCAGCAGCAGGGCATTTCCCCAGCCCCAGGTCTACCTCTTTCCCAGGACCGCGAGCTCTTGGATCAAGTTTCAGTTGTTGTTCCCCAGCCCATGCCAGCAGCTCCAGCCGGCTCCCCTGGCAGACCTGCGGGCGAGGGCGAGGCTGCGGGGGTAAAAGGAAAAGGAAGAGGAAGTCAGGCCCTCCAGGAGCTCATCCGTCCAAACAGAAAACTTCTTCCCCGGCTTGCCCCAACGTTTACCAGACTGGAAGCACCTTAAGCCAGCCCCCCATAGATAATAGTTTGGCCAACACCCTGCAATCCCTGGCTAACTCCATGCAAATAATTTACGCTCGCCTTCAGTCTCTGGAAAGGGCATCAGCCGGAGCCTCCACTTCATCAACCACCAGGGCCGCTCATTCTGCCATGGCGCTGCCGGGCTTCATGCCGGATCAGGCCCCTACATTCCCACACACCGAAGCCTCCCCTCATTCTCTGGCTTCTGCCATTCCAGCCCCTCCTTCAGGTAGGCCTTACATCCCCCAAGCTGCTAACATTTCCCCCCGGCTTAGGTAAAAAATACTTGAAGGGAATGACATTAACCTGGTCAGCCTCATCCTGCCTTCCCCAGAGTGTGATAAATCCATCGCCACCGGGGGAAGCATCACCGCAGTATTCAAGTCATCAGACCCCCGTCTCAACAGAGACCTCTCCATAGGGCAGTTCCTGGTCGCATTCAGTATCTACCGCGACGTCATATGCTCAGTCTACCCGGAAAGAAGGCAAGAATTAGACGCCTATCTGGCTCTGATCGGCGACCTTAACCTCAAACACGGGAAAAATGTATTCTACACCTATCATAAGAGCTTTTCAAGTAAAGCCGCGCTTCATATAGCACATTCTAACATCCGCCTGGACTGGTCCATACTGGACACCGAGCTGCTCGTGATGTCTACAGGCGGCCACCAAGTCATTCCGTGCAACAGCTGCGGGGCTCCGGGCCACCTCTCCCCCTTCTGCCCCTCAGTGCCTCTCTCCGCTTTCAGAGCCCCTTCCGCATTCCAAACTTTAAACGACAGAGAAGGCCGTCAGGTGCAGCGCTGGCAAGAGAAGCAGATCTGTAATAATTTCAATGAGAATGTCTGCACTTACTCAGCCTGTAATTTTCTTCACATCTGCAGCTTCTGCAAAGACTCTCACCCGAGGTCCGTATGCCCCAGGCGCAGCGGCCGTCCCAAGATCACTGCCCTGATTCAGAAACCACATGGCGGAAAAACCTTCTGAACATTCACCCCTCCACTCCAATTAACATAACATGTTTAGCAGCCGTTTTATCTACTCACCCGGATCCAGTGTTTGTAGATTATCTCCTCTCAGAGCTTTCCCAAGGCTTCAGGGTAGGGGTTCTCTCTTCCCCCACCGTGATTTTCGTTGCTAAAAACCTGCAGTCGGCCATCAAAGAACCTGCAATTGTTTCTCACTATATCATTGGCCCTTTTCACTCATCCCCATTCTCAGTGTTCCGCACTAGTCCAATCGGAGTAGCCACTCGCAAATACTCTAACAGAAGAAGAAAAGGTTAATTTACGATCTGTCCGCACCCCGCTCCGGCCCCTTTCTCAGCGTCAATAGCCTCATTCCATCAGAACAAGTCTCCCTTCACTACGCCTCGGTCGACAACGCAATCAAGCTAATTAAGTTTGCAGGCCAAGGAGCCTGGCTCTCCAAAGCAGACATCACCGATGCCTTCAAAATCATTCCCATTCATCCGTCCCAGTGGAACATGTTCGGCATCAGGTGGGAGTCAAAGCTTTACTTTGCTGTCTGCCTTACTTTCGGGTGCAGAAGTAGCCCATGCATCTTTAATTCCTTCTCCGAGGCACTCTGCTGGATCCTGCTAAACATTGTCAGAATCCCATTTGTTCTTCACCTGCTGGATGATTTTCTCCTTATAGATCCCCCATGGGACAACTCAGGCGCTTCACTGCTAAAACTGAAACACTGTTTCCAGGAGCTAGGCGTCCCCCTATCCAAGGAGAAAACTATAGCACTATAACACGCCTGGAGTTTTTGGGCATCACTCTCAACTCCATAGAGATGAAAGCGTCTCTCCCAAATGACAAACTGCAGAGCATATGCGACATCACTAAGTCATACTGCGCACAACATATCATTACAAAACAGCAGCTGCTCTCCCTTCTCGGGCACCTTAACTTCGCCATGCGCGTCATCCCACAGGGGCGCTCATTCATCTCCCGTCTCCTGGACGCAGCGTCGGCTGTTAAAAACCTCCACGATCATGTCCTTTTAGATGAAGGATGCCACTCAGACCTGCGCTTTTGGTCCCTCCTACTCCTCACTAACCGCCCCCAGTGTGTGAGACTTGGCCCCCATCACTCCTCCACCCGCACTCTCAGCACCGGCTCTCCTCAGGGCTGTGTGCTGAGCCCTCTCCTGTACTCTCTCTACACCCACGACTGCAGTCCAGCCCACCCAGAGAACATCATCGTCAAGTTTGCTGACGACACCACTGTGGTGGGGCTTATCTCAGGAGGAGACGAGTCGGCCTACAGGAGTGAGGTACTGAAGCTCTCAGCGTGGTGTTCAGTGAACAACCTGGCACTGAACCCCACAAAAACCAAAGAGATCATCGTAGACTTCAGGAGGAATACTACCGACCTCGCTCCCCTCGACATTAACGGCGAGTGTGTGGAGAGGGTCCACACCTTCAAGTTCCTCGGCGTCCTCATCACCAACAACCTTTCCTGGAAGGACAACACCACAGCTGTCATCAAGAAGGCCCAGCAGCGTCTGCACTTCCTGAGGGTGCTCAGGAAGAACAACTTGGGCACTAAGCTGCTGGTGACCTTCTACCGCTCTACCATCGAGAGCCTATTAACATACTGCATCACAGTGTGGTACACCAGCTGCACTGAGGCCGACAGGATGAGGCTCCAGAGAGTTGTAAAAGCAGCACAGAGGATCATCGGTTGCCCTCTCCCCTCCCTGATGGACATTAGGCGCGTTCACACCGCAGTACTTTTCCCACTTTAGTTCTGATATAGTTCCGAAATGTTGCGTTCACACCAAAAAAATCCGGAACTAAAATTAGTTCATGAGAACCTTTTTACCCCCTTTTCCGTCCCTGCTAGAGAGCAGGTACTTTTGTGGGAGAAAAAGGTTCCTATGTCTGATTGGCTGGGCGGAATGCAAACCACGCCCCGTAAAACTCAAAAAAAGTGTTGTGAAGCCGCCATTTTATTATCCTCGTATTAGCATTAGCATTAGCCCAGCGCACAAACGCAGAGAGACTAACTTATTTCAAACATATGGCAACACAAAAGAAAATATGGGAGCGGCGGAGATGAGAAGTGGGGTTCCTCAAGGCTCCATCCTGGGGCCTCTTCTCTTTAACATCTACATGCAATAATGAAAAACAACAAAATAAGTTACCATAGTTATGCAGATGACACAAATGTACATAGTCATTTCACCAGGAGAGTAGGTGCATTGAACAAATCAATGATTGGATGATTGTCAGAATTTTCTCCAATTAGATAAAACTGAGGTAATGGTTTTTGGAGCCAAGTCAGAACGTATAAAAGTTAGCGCTGAGCTTCAGTCAGCAATGTTCAAAACAACAGATAAAGCCAGAAATCTAGGTGTACTCACAGACTCTGACCTGAGTTTCAAAAGTCACATTAAAACAATTACTAAGTCAGCATACTATCACTTTAAGAATATATCGAGGATTAAAAGAATAATGTCACAGCAGGATTTGGAAAAACGTGTCCATACTTTTGTCTTCAGTAGACTTGACTACTGTAATGGTGTCTTCACAGGTCTCACTAAAAAATATATTAGAAAGCTGCAGCTAATTCAGAACGCCGCTCACTAACACTAAGAAAGTGGATCACATCACTCCAGTTCTGAAGTCTTTACACTGGCTTCCTGTCTGTCAAAGAATTGATTTCAAAATACTGTTGCTGGTTTATAAAGCTTTGAATGGTTTAGGCCCAAAATACATTTCTGATATACTGCTAAATTATTAACCATCCATAACTCTCAGGTCTTCAGGGACTGGTCAGCTTTCTGTTCCCAGAGTCAGAACTAAACATGGAGAAGCAGCGTTCAGTTATTATGCTCCAAATATCTGGAACAAACTCCCAGAAACCTGCAGGTCCGCTGCAACTCTTACTACTTTTAAATCCAGGCTGAAGACTTTCTTTTTGCCGCTACTTTTAATTAACTATTCACATCTTACACTGCATTGTAAACTTGCCTTGCCTTGCTATTCCTGCAAGTGCCTTAAACTTGCATTCTCTCTAATATCCAACAGGGGGCGTCTCCTCTGGTTGAACATATCAGGATTTCTAGAAGTTAACGAGAAAATAGTCTTCTTATCACTTCATTAACTCAGTATCACTTGCAGCAAACATTTTCTTTATACGTTTTTGGTCTCAATCGAGAGAGAAACAATGCTGTTCGGGGAGGTTTTGGGTCTGATCAAATTCGGTCTGGACCGTCTCAAGGCTTTGAGGATGACAAGTTATCAAAATCTTGAGTTTTCGTGAAGTGACCTTGCTGTGGCATGGCGGTTATTTTGGCGCTATTTCCCCAGGAAAAAGGAAGTTGGTGTAACTCCAGTTAACACCGTCTGAACTGCTCGAAATGTTAAGAACATGACATTTTAAGAACACGAAATTTGAAGAACACGAAAAGTGTTCGGTCCTGACGCCATTCAAAAAGACACATTAACCCAAAGTCGTACTGGCAACTGGAAGTTGCTGTAAATTGATGGCACCATACTTTGCCAAACTTCTTCTTTAAGGCATTTTAATGGAGCCACAAGCCCTCCCTCTGCAACATCCCATATGTGTGTGATTGAGCACACCTTGATTTGTGCAGTGCTTAATAAAAAATGAAAGTTCATAAATGTTATATTAGTGTTTATTTGTATGATATTTCGCCAATAAACCTAGTTAGAGTAAACTCACACATGGAGACTATCTGATCTCCAACAGAAATATCTGACCTGAACCAGAACCTGTCTGTGTGGCATCAGTTTTAAATAGTACCGTGTCATATAAAAAGATAAATAGATATTTGAACACATTGAAATAAAGGAAGAGAGGAAATAAGGGAAATATAGATTGAGTTGCAACAGCAGTAGAGGGGTTGTAGATTGGCCCTTTGAGGCCTCCTGAGCAGCAGCCTCATGATCTCCTGGTGCTGTTATTGTCATGAAAATGAGAAATATAGGAAATAAATCCTCACATTCAAATAAAGGTGAGAATAATGAGATGTTTTTTCATAAACTGATACATACAGATTGTGGGACGAAACCAGAACACCTGGAGAAAACCCATTCATGAAGACTATACTAACTTGGGGGAAAAGGGGGAACAATGAGAACACATTAAATTAAAGGTAAAGTAAAAAGATAGGAATTTAGAGGAGTGGGTTGGGGAGTAGGGAGTTTGTAGAACGGCCATTTAATTCCTCCCAGCTAGCGTGAGTTGCTCCTGCTTCCTCTTGATCATTTTTGCTCAGTGGCAAATCTGGGCAATGGTTCGCCTGTCACTGTCATTTGGGCCTGCAACACAACCTGAGGGGAACGGATTCTTACTGCAGGAGTGTTTTTTGTTGAGATTGGTGGGAGGAAGCTACTCTGCAGGTTCTTTTCACTGTTCTTCTTGTGAATTGGTGGGAGGAGGGTACGCTGCAGATTCTCTTCACTGTTCTTCTTGTAAATTGTTGGGAGGAGGGTACGCTGCAGATTCTCTTCACTGTTCTTCTTGTTAATTGTTGGGAGGAGGGTACGCTGCAGATTCTCTTCACTGTTCTTCTTGTTAATTGTTGGGAGGAGGGTGCGCTGCAGATTCCCTTTAATGTTCTCCTGCTTAGTGTCGCGGGTTTTAGGAGTGTCCAATCTGGGAAACCGTTCTCCTGTTTCTTTCACATGGTTCTTTGATGACTCTACCCCAGTTGGGGGAGAGCGTCGTCCTGCAGGTGCTCCCGGTGTTTTAATGGTTGGGAAGCGGGTTGGCCGCTGATCAGCAGTACTGCTCTCATTGAGCTGAAACTTGTCCTTATCCAGGTACTGCTTGATCTTCTCCTCCGGGGAAGGGGTGCGCTGCCATCCAGAATTTACCTTCGTGGGCAACAGTTCACCTGCATCTTTTGAACCATGGCGGGCATCACCAGCTCTGGAAAGTGGTGGAAGAAAGTGCGGCCTCACATCCACCATGGCTTGCTTCAGGCTGTCGCGTTCCCGATACCGTTTCATTAAACGGGTCGGGTCAGGAGCACGTTTGAGCAACGGCTCACCAGTATCTCGACAGACGTAATCTGGCACTTCCCTATTTAAAAGGACACGATGCCGTTTTGCTGCTGGAAGATGCTCGCCCACCTGCTGCATGTATTGCTGGATGTCTTTCTCTCCCTCAGCAATCTGTTTCTCCATTTCTCTGGCAGCATGTATTTCCTCTCTTATCTCCTGTTGAAGGAGGGCTTGCTTTTCAGCAGCAGCGGATATTAAAGCCACTTTATGCTTAATGTTGTTTTGTCTTTTAAAATAAACGTCTAGTTTATTTTGCTCCTCAGACAACCTGTCACACTGTTTCATTTGATTTAACAAGTCCAGGCTGCCCTCTTTCTTCTCCTTCTGTTCATTTTCATGATGTTTTTCCACTCTCTGAGTGGCAATGCTCTTCAGAGCCGCAGCCCTCTTCTCCTTCACGTCCTTCTGCCGTTTTATCACTTTAGCTTCTGCCTCGGCCACATCCTTGGACAACTTCACCTTCTCTCTCTGGATTTTCTCAGCAGCCTGCTGTTTTTTAGCATCTGCCAGTTTTTCTATAACTATATCCTTAGGAATCTGCCTCTTATTGAATTGTTCTGACTTCTTCTGTTTTCTCTGCTGCAGCACTTCCTCTCTGTCAGTCTGAACACGTTTAGTTTCCTTCTCCTTCATGTTCAGTTTTTCAATTTCCTTTTGTCTTAGGCAGTTTTTTCTATAGATTTCCTCTTTGTGAAGTTTTGCTTTTTTGTCCTTTGCCTCCAGTTCTTTTCGTTCCTCATGTCTAAGCTCCTGTTGATGCTGTTCATCGAGGGCCCTGAGTTGGTCTCTTTCTACCTTCTCCTGCTGTCTCTCCTTTTCTCTCGACAGCTTCTTCTCCTTGGTCTTCTTAACAAGCTCGTCTTTCAGAGCCAGCTTATCACGGCGTCTTTTTTGGGGGGGTGGGGTTTGGTTTATGTATTTGGGATTCACCTTGAACTTTCCTCATGTAAGAGTTTGCAGGTTTTTCCTGTGTCTATGCGGTTTTTCTGACCACAAATTGTACTAGTTGAGAATAAATGGCAGAATAAAACTGCAATTTAACAGGTCAAATGTAAGATAACCACAAGCGGGCTCCATATTATTTATAAAACATTTTCTAATTACTGTACAATATATTGCATGCATCTGTGCATTTTCTACCCATACCGTGCAGATGACCAAAATAAAACAAACGTATTTACACATAATAAACAACGGGCCAATTTCAGCCTTACATCTCTTTAACACAAAGGGAAATTGTAAATAGCTTTAATCTAAAAATGATGAATTTCAATGTGTTTGTTAAAGGTGGGGTAGGTAATTTTGGAGAAACCAGCTCGAGTGTGCTAGAATTTGAAAATACACAGCCGGAGAAAATCTGCCACTTCCTTACAGAGCCCCTCCTCCAACACTCACGAACGCGCACATGACCAATGAGGGCACGAGATAAGTTTGTGCACAGATGGAAGGCTGACAGGCAGGTAGGCCATCCAGTTATAGCCGGGCCGGCTAAAATGATTGGTCGTGCTTTTTATGGCGCATTTCCACTACAGCGTGGAGCTCGCTTTAAGCGTGCCGTGTCCGTTTTTGGTTGCGCTTCCACTAGGCCTAGGCCTCTTTTCTGGCCCGACAAAATTGTGGTTCTATCGGGGCCAACAAACAGGGCTGAGTCGGGCTGAGTATGCTAAACTAGAGAGAGGAACGCTGGCAAGGAGGCTACAACTACAACAAGATGGACATACTTGACCGTGATTTAATTGTAATACATGTTTCAAAATGATGCCAAAGTAACAACATACTGATACCGGCTAGTAAAAACCATGAATTAATGCTTTGTCAAGTCTGCAGACAGACGGCAGGCGAAAAACCTTTTAAAATGCGTGTTTTTCTAGATGGAGATTGGCTAAGCTAACGCAGTATATGCTCCGACCGTCCACACTCACAACAACGGCCTATACAGACATAAATAAAGCAGCGACTGTATTCACCATGACACAGGCAGTCTGTGGTGTGTACTTGTTTAACTTTTGTCGAGTTTCTGAACATATATAAGGAGCTGTGAGCTCTGAGTGCTAACAGCTAACGGCTGTGTTGTTTTTCTGGAGTTCTCATTGAAGATGACGTCACGGCTCCGCCTACACTGCGTTACTATAGTAACTACCCCAGTTCCTAAACTGTAATGGAAGCGCAGCATGAAGTGAGTCGGCCCTGTTAAGGCCCAACGCGGCCAAGCCGTACCGAGCCGTACCGAGCCGTACCGAGCCGTACCGAGCCGTACCGAGCCGTACCGAGCGTGGCCGACCGTGTAGTGGAAATGCGCCATAATGGCGCATTTCCACTACACGGTCGGCCTCGGCCACGGTCGGCCTCGGTACACTGCGGTACTCAGTACTACGGCTTCCACAGATGAAATTTTTTTTAGGGATTTTTTGTCAAAGCACTTAAGATATTCATTGCTATCGGGATCTTAAGAGCATTCCATGGAATATAACAAAAAGTGTACCTACCCCACCTTTAAGTGTTCAGTACTTAAATTGGTTGAAGTATTTGACCTTAATTCACCCTTCAGACAAAAGTTTGCATTTGTGTTGATCCTGAGTCTGTGCTTTACATCGAGTGGATGAAACATTTACATTGATCAGTGGATGTGACCGACAAACCCTGCAGGACAAGTTTCTAGTTTAAATCCAAGGCACAAAAAAACACCCCCATGCGATCACTTTGAATCTTTTTATTTTAAACTTCAATTAGGTGTGAATTTAGGTTGGACAAATGCATGCTTTGTTTGGTGAGAGCTCAAAACAATGACAAGAGGGAAAGAGCACGCTCGTGAACTGTTGCGCCGTGTTATGCATGCCCACTGTACCTCGCGGGTGCGCGCACAGCGTAAAGCCAAAACTCACAGACATTTCAATGATTTGTACGGGAAAGTTAGGTTTGGAAGCGGTATCATTTCCTTTTTGGCGGGCATGCATAACACAGCATAACACCGGAGCCTCGCTGCGGGGAATCTTTGGCGCTGTTCCGAGTTTGTTCTAATCTGTCAAAATGACGGACTGCTTTCAGATTTTTCCGTCATTGTTAAAAAAAAAATCGTCAGACGGAAAATATTAGGTTAACGAGACCTCTGATGTGGAGTTAAAAATACAGAGATTAATGGATATTCTTTGTTGTACCTTAAAGGTAGGGTAGGTAAGTTTGAGAAACCGGCTCGAGATACACTTTTTGTTATATTCCATGGAATGCTCTTAACATCCCGATAGCAATGAATATCTTAAGTGCTTTGACAAAAAATCCATAAAGAAATGTCATCTGTGGAAGCCATAATACTGTAAAAAGCACGACCAATCATTTTAGCCGGCCCGGCTAAAATAACTGGATGGCCTACCTGCCTGTCAGCCTTCCATCTGTGCACAAACTTATCTCGTGCCCTCATTGGTCATGTGCGCGTTCGTGTGTGTTGGAGGAGGGGCTCTATAAGGAAGTGGCAGATTTTCTCCGGTTGTGTATTTTCAAATTCTAGCGATCTCGAGCCGGTTTCTCAAACTTACCTACCCCACCTTTAACAATACAATTAATGCTATTAATACTTACTCAGCGGGGGTAATGTTAGCATCGGGACGCAATCTTAACAGAAGGTCGGTTCATTCTGTTAAGATCTCTGTTAAGATTGCGGAAAAGGTAGGACCCAAATGCAGACTATAAAAAAGGTAAAAGGTCTAGAAACAAAAGCGAGCTTTATTTAAAAGCTGATGAACATAAACATGGCACGAAAAAACATAAGTAGCACAAGGTAGCATTAACAAACAAAACTGACCGTGACCAACATGGAGGGAGACAGGAAAGACAAACAATGAACCGACAGGGGAACACAGGGAAAGACAAGACTAAATACAGAGAGGGGTGATCACGGGACAAGAAACAGCTGGGTAAGGGAGGCAGAAACACAAGGGCAACAGGTGAACACAATGAGACAATCAGACACACCAGGGAAACTAAAGACAGGAAGGCAAACACAGGAAGTAGGACCAGACAAGACACAAGGAGGAAAACATGAGACAGGGGTTGCGGTCGAATACTCCAAAAAAACAGCTCCTAAGTTCTAACCCTATCGTCTATTCCTTGACCTCTGAGTGAAACGTCATGGGGTTAAGGGATAGTGGATAGGAGAATTCAAAAGGACTTAGGAGAAGAGACTGCGGTACTTTAGAGAATCCGACTGCACTTTCACTATCCGACGTGTTTATGATGCGCCAGCGGAGGTCATAAATGTGCGCCTGCTGCGGTGGGGAAACTATGGAAACTACAGTTTTCTATACAGCGGACTACAACAGAGATGTTTAATAAGAAGGAGGGACTACTGTAAACTCATCTAGAGACTCTGCACCGTGCTCTGATGCTGTTGTTTTATGCTTTATGAACGGGGACAACAGAGAAACATATTCTTCATGACCAAAGTTGGAATTGAATTAAAAACGGAAAGTGAAACTTATGCTCGTCACCCTCTCCCTCCGGTCCACATTAATACAAATGATCCCAATACGTATGATTGTATGAACTATGAAAAGATCTTAAAAGCAATACAAATGTATTTATTATAAACGTTAGTCCTTAACATCTATCACTGTGTATATCACCATTCAAACATCTTTTTAAAAGTTGAACAAACCCCACACAGCTCAGTAAAGACTGTGAAATGTTGACTTTATTTGATAATTTCAGTAAAAACTAACGTTCATATTTCTCTTTTTGATTATAATACTGATGAACGTTCAAAACAAAGCACTTTGGCAACTTACCACATACGTTTTGAACCGTAACTTTCATGATATCATTTCTCGTTCATAATCGATTGTTTCCGTGAACAGCCGACTGTTGTGTGACGGCAAATGCCGCGGCCGCAAGGCATTGTGGGGCAGCATTTTCTCCTCTCCTTTCGGTTAGGGAGGTCCAGTGGTTCCTAAGCTAAAGGAGGTTATAAAGGAAGTTTGAAACCTCCTTTCCTTTTAATTTAGAGAATTCGAACGGCACTTATCATGGCTGCCACTGAGGGACTTCCGGGTCATTTCACTCCGTTAGGAAGGTTCCTAAGCTAAATGGACTATTCGACCGCAACCCCGGAGAACAGAACAGCAAAATAAACCCAAAACTTAACACACAAAACTCAAATCATGACACTCCCAAATTTGTTGGTCAAAATGTCCCTGAATTTTCTAGTTACTCTCTATTAGTCAAATATTTGTGCCTATCTTCAACGAGCTCTGTATCAATTGGCTACTTATTTACAGACAACATATTCAAATTCAGAATGCCCTTGTATTGTAGCTCCACTGTTTCGAGCGTGGGTGGTATCTGTCTGTAGGAAGATAGATAGATATAGATAGATAGATAGATATATACTTTATTGATCCCAATGTGGGAAAAAAGCCATGTGTTTTACATCCAGAGGAGGAAATATTTGATTAGTAGACCCGACGCACTGAGCCCAATTCAAAAGCAGGTCAAGTTGCAGAGAGCCCATAAAACAACATCCCCCTGTGACCACAGAGACTCGGATTTTCAAAGGAAAATATCACAGATATTGCACACACCTCATTCTACTTTCAGGTCAGTGTTACTCTTTTTATTTTCTATTACTGCAAATTGACATTTAAATTAGATTCATTTAACAAACCAATGTCACTCATACGGATCACGTTTTGTTCTACGACATTAAATACATCAGCAGTGACCCCACTGGTGATTTTTGAAGAGTTTATGTGTCTGAAAAACGATGGTTGTTAACAAGTGGCTGAATAGGACTACAGAAGTTGTCAAGGACGTTGTACGTCATTACGCCGAACACGTAAACACTCCCGCTAAGTTTGTTTGCCCCTGTTCTGCTTGAAAGCAAGTACCTGCCTCCTGCAAACTGTTAAAACAAATGCTTCAACTTGTACAATTTTGAATCTGTATTTTTGAATATCGATCTTAAGTTGGCGTGATGTTGAAGTCCGACCCTGTTAGTTTATAGCATAACGTTAGCATGTTGCTTCTGGCGATTAGATTTATGCTTCGAAAATTATAAAAGTAGGGTAGACATGTGGATATTATCCGGCTGAACAAAACGTGCATTTATCAAATAGGTTCGTTTTCCACACACCTTATTTCGATCTATTTTCCAAAATCCTATGGAGAAATCCCATTGCTTTTTTGTCAAGGGAACCCATGCGCAGCTTACTTCCGGGTAAATACGTCATCCCTGCACCACTCTATGGCCGTTTCTCAATGTCGAGTAAACCTGCTGCAGAGCCACTATTTCAAGTATACTACGTCATCGAGTGGCGCCGAAGGACTGTTTAAATGCATGTTAAATGCCCAGCATTCAGCGCCACTCGATGACGTAGTATACTTGAAATAGTGGCTCTGCAGCAGGTATACTCGACATTGAGAAACGGCCTATATCCCGGGGATGCAACATGCAGAGCTGTCATTGGTTGAGATAAGTCCGGCCGTGCGTCACGCCTCTTTTAAACATCACTGTTGCCGGAAATACATCCGCGGAGGATACATCAGTGTATCCTCGGTTATAGCTCCTCCAGAGAGGCTTCTCGGTGCTCGATCCTCGATGTGCATTTAGAGAAATGGGATCTCCTTCAACATGGCGCGCTGAAATCTATTTCCGGGTCACTACCGGAGGAACGAGGATTCGAGGATTCGAGGAGTCGAGGAGTTGAGGAGTCGAGGAGTCGAGGAGTCGAGGAGTCGGAAATTAGATAAATGGGAAAGGTCCACAGAGACAGACAGACACACACACAAACACTGGACGTCTGCCACACACACACACACACACACACACACTCAGACCAATACATACCTTTTTCACAAGGAAATGGTTAGGAATGTTTCCACTTTTACAATTACTACTTATACTGCTACTACTACTACTCACTACTACAACAACTATAACTACAATTAATACTACTAATAAATACTACAACTAACCACTACTTGTACTTATACTACACCTGATATCTAACTCCTTCAGCCTACATTCAGCTATACAGAAACCATTTAATTATTCAATGATTCAGCTATTTCAGGTCATTGAGGCTATACAGTTTGTTGTTTATACCTTTTTTAAACTTTCTTTGAATATATATATATATATTAAGCTAAATCACAATTTGTCCTACTCTTCCAGTTTAACATTTCACCTTCAAGTTTTCAAAGTCAGTGCAATGCATTTGAGCTTTAACAATTTTGAATAAAATATTTTCACCTTTCTGCATTTTTCCGCTAAATTCAGCAACACTTGGTTTCTGCTGCAAAAAGCAGCTAATAAAAAAAACAGCTTTTTCTGCATTTTCAGCTGAGTTCAGCTTACAGCATTCGCACGCATTTTCCGCAGGAAATGCATTTTCTAGTTGTAATTCACCATTCTAGAACTTTAAATTAACATTTTAGAATTTGAATTCAAAATTCTAGAAATGTAATTTAACATTCTAGAATTTGAATTCAACATTCTAGAACTGTAATTTAACATTCTAGAATTGTGAATGAACATTCTGGAATTTTAATTCAAAATTCTAGAACTGTAATTTTACATTCTAGAATTTTATTTCAACATTCTAGAACTGTAAATGAACAATTTATATAATTTTTATTCCACATTCTAGAACTTATATTAGTATTCTATAATGGTAATCGAACATTCTAGAACTGTAACTTAACATCCTAGAATTGTAATTCAACATTTTAGAACTTTACATTTATTTAGCTAAAATGTGTAATTTTGTAACCTTTCTTGTTTGTTTGTGCTGCACCGCAGCTCAAAAACGATTGAAAAACACTGCCATAGCTGATTAAAACCTTTACTTTCTTAGTCCTCATCAACCTTTCCCAGCTGATAAAATCAAGTTTTCTAAAAGCTCATAAATAAACCTGATTCCTCCCCCTAGAGCCCAGATTGCAACACATCATGTAAATATTTGTTGCATTACATAAAGAGCATGCTTTCCATTCCTGGCATTTGGGAAGACCAGAAAAGACTAACGCCCAATTGTCTCTGCATGACCTAGATTCTCTATAGTGAAATGCTAAGAAGGCAGCGGGTCTATTGATAGAACTGGACTCGCTCAGGAAACTTGTTGAGAGAATGGATCAACTAGATTATATAGACATTTATATTTGCTGGAGCTTTAAATGGGATAACACTGAGGCCCTGCAGTGGGACTGTTGTTTACAATGAGCTGTGTCAATTGAATCTGGTATTGGTCCATTCCTGCAGCAATTTCAGCTATTTTAAAGGAAACCTATCATGCTATATTTAAATGATATATTGTAGGGCCATACCTATATAAGGTATATTTATACGTTTCTGTTTTCAAAATACCAAACAGATCATGCATTTTAGCCATGCCTCATTTCGCTCTATGTGCTGTTTGCTGTCTACGGGTCTGATTTTGCTGACCACGCCCCCCTGCAGGAGAGGGGAGACATGCTCTGATCAGCTGCTGGGCTGTCAGAAGAGGGGGAGAAAAAGAGATCTCCGTGTTTTATTATATAGAGTCGTTATTCATTTGTTTTAAAGCTCAATAAATAACAAAGAAGACCTTTGACCGGCACTTTTCTAATTTTGTCCGGAAGATTTAAACTTTAACGGACATCTTGATCGGCGAAACAAACTGAAACTGAAACTCTGCCGCACGGTCCCCTCGTTCCTTGGAAGAGGCGGAGAGGTGGGTGTTTGTCATCTGCTGGTGGACTAACCGGAGAGAATTACAGTGCTTGCCTCGACGGGGAGGGATTGCATTGCAGCGGGAGCAAACGCTTGCCTCGGGGAGGGAGAAAGAAAGCCACAGCGGAGAATAAACAGAAGGGTAACCATGGTAACCAAGTCTTCTTCGCTGCTTTTGTGGCAGACTACAGCGCCACTTACAGGCCTGGCATATGTACTACAGCGTCTCCAGCGCTTTCGAACGGCAATGGCCGTGGCTGTCTCCTCCTGATTGGTGGAGTTGGCCCAATAGCCGTAGTGCCACCGTCAGGACAGTGTTCAAATCTGGATCAGTTTTTATCAGATCCGTTGCAGCCCCTTTTTTAGAGATTTGGGTATGGAGGAAAATAGAGAGGGTTGTGTTTTCTGACACTTGGTGAGTTCCCTGGAACACCGGGGACACATATTCATGTATAAAAGACGTACAAAAGTGCATTTGCATGATAGGTCCCCTTTAAAGTCAGAGAGGTCCAAATGAACCAATAAATAGTGTGATCAAGCTGCTTCGATCATTATATGAAGTTACTTTGCCCTTTTTTATGTTTAAGGCATCAAGTTCATTCAAGTGGAAATGAAAATCATATCAGAAAACATTCAAGCTATAGAACTAATGTCAATTCAAATGAATAAACAAAGAGTGAAAAACATCCATTCAAATGTAATAAAGCCCAAGCAACTGCATGCTTTGTTTGACTGACCATAAAAAACCCTAAAAAGATATTACATTTATTATCACAAGGAAAGAAGGCAAAGGAAAGCAGCAATTTAAAGGCTTGAATTGAGGAATGATGTTAAAGGTCCCCTATTATACTGTTTTTCATCAATATATTATAGTTCTCAGATATATACAAAACATGTATCTGAAGAGTTTGGCTGAAATACCAAACAGATCATGCATTGTAGCATCCCATAAACCCCTCTGTTTCAGCCCTGTTTCAAAAGTGCTGATTCTCTGTCTGTTACTTTAGATGAAAATAAGGAGCCACTCCCAACGCCCCTCTGAGAGATATTTGGTTACAAATAACACAATGGTGCTCTGGGAGGAGATTCAGGTGATAAGGGGGGGGGGGGGCAATTTTTTTTGGCTTTTTTCCTGAAACTTTCAGAATCTCTTTACACAGAGGGGCACATGTTTATGTATAAAATAAATGAAAAAGTGGATTTTGCCTAATAAGTGACCTTTAAGATCAATGAAACGTTTTCTGTCAAACTTCATATCTACATAATCCTTTTATGAAGCCCAAGAGAGCATTTGTTATCCCCTTAACTTTGGTAAACCTTAGCATCACATCATTTGGAATGACTGGCAGGTTGAGAAACTTTTATTGGGTATGTTTTGATTTCTTCCAGTATGTTTTCTTTTAGTTTGTGAGTCATTCTTGATTTTTTCCTACTGTCTGGCTTCATTTTTTTTCATCAAGTAAAATCACCAACAAAGGTTGAACATCATAACACCAACATATCAAGCCACAGTACTTAAAAGTCAGTCCATATTTTTACTGATTTGATATTAATCACTTAACCTGCAGAACCATGCAGGAATAGTGCATTATCTACTGAGTAGATTATTAGACTGAAGCACATTCCTTTTCATTTTTCAGTCAGTCATCCAGAAGTCAAGGCAGGGTTATTGGATAACAGGTTGCATCTTCTATAACATTGACTTTTCAAAAAAATACACATTGTTTTAAATGTTCTCTAAAATTACTTAAATTACTAATTAAAGTAATTCAAATAAACCCCACCTTTACCAAGTACAACATTGCAATTATGAACACATTAAAGCAATAATTATAATAAAGTAATCTAAAATATATGGTGCGTAAATGGGCCATTCTGCATAACAAGTACTTTTACTTTAGGTTCATAAAGTACACTTTAATATTGTTGTACTTTTACATTTTTTAATGCATGACTTTAACTTGCAACTGAGTTATTTTACACTGTAGTATTGAGTACTTCTTCCACCTCTGCATGTTGGTCAATTTCTTTGTTAAAAAAAAGCTGTTATTAAGAACAACCACCCCAAATGTTCTGGTTTACACACACAGATAAAATAAATGATCGATTGATTTAGTTTATAAAAAATGTAAGGATACTCAGCACTAATTTTAAATGTCTCTAATGTGTGTTGTTTCTTGATAACAAGGGGCTGTACCTCTGCTGCCAGCCGTTCATGTATAAAGCACTGTAAGCAACCGTGACGTCACCAGAAACAGCTAGCTAGCCAGTTGTTTTGGGAGAAGAAGAAAAGTGTAACAAGCGGAAGAAACACCGGATTTGGTGTCGGGTAGTATTCAGTTTATGGTCCTGCGTTAGTTTTTTTTTTAAAGATACATTTTGAACAATGTCCACCCCGGCAAGGAGACGGCTTATGAGGGATTTTAAAAGGTACCGTAACGTTTTGGCAATCATATCTTCTGTTTGTGTGTGTAGCTAGCAGCGTTAGCCGATGAAGCTAGCCTTGTTAGCTTAGCTTTAGCTGCTGGTGCAAAGAAAACACTGTTTATAAATCTTTACAGGGAAATAAACGTGTTATTTATTTGTTTTATCTCTGCAGATAGCATGTGTAGGGTTGACAAAGGAATGCGTGTGTTTTTTCAATTAAACGTGTCGATGGCACGTAGGTTTTATGCAGTGTTTTCTTTCAAAGGAATTAGTCTTTACATGTTTCCCTGCCTTGTTTGTTTGTTAGTGTAGGTGCAACTTTGGTTAGCTTATGTGGCTGGAATATGGCTAACAAGGGATTAAAAAAACCCGTTGTCTTGCCTTAAATAGCCCTACATGTGACATAATTCATCTCTATTACACCGTGCAGTCTGCAGGCTGTGGGTTAAAAATGCTGCTGCTATAAAGGTAGCTAAGTTCAACCACCAAGACAGCATTATTTATGGGTTCAACCCCCCCTGGCAGCAACGTGGCTTACAGGTGTTGTTGGGAGTGTGTGTGGTGTCAGGGGCTGCTCCATGTTAATATTTAGGATGGCTTGATATGTGCCAGCCTTCTCACCTTGGTACATTTAATGTTGGAATATTTATCTCAATATTCCTTTTGTGTGTTTTGTTGAACTGTTGCTGTGAAGAAAGTGTCCTGGGAGAATAACACCTGGCATGAGTCTGCTTGTAATACCTGCCACCCCCAATCTGTTGCCTTGCTCCATATGGCATCCTACAGTACTATGTGTGTGTTTGTGTGTTATTCACACACCTGTCAGTGGAAAAAAGATCTTAAGCTGTTCTACTAAGAACAGCCGTTGAAGCAGGGCGGATAAGGTGTCCCTGTAACTCTACTCTGCTGCGCTGTGCCAGTCCCCAGGTGGTAAACTCTACAGCACAGAGGCAAGGAAAACACAATAGCACATTCCTGCATCCATCAAGGCTGGATGATTGAACTCTGCCTTGTGTGATATTGCCTAACATCCCTTGTTTGATCTGTAAGTCAAAATCTTGGCACAATGTGAAATGGCACTTTGTTGTTTAACAGCTGCTTTAAAAAAAACATACAGTGAAGAATCACTTTAATTTCCTATCCAAATGATTTTTCTCGAAGCACTTGACATTGTGAAACAAACAACAGCCACCTTACACTAACAATACATTGTGCTTCTTACTACTTCTTTTTAATCTTTTAGCGTCCCTGAGTATTTTATTGAAGATTCAGCTTTTGAGCTGCAACAATTGGTCTTCTTATCGATTAGTTCTTTCTCAGAAAAACAGAACTATTAAAAAAATAATTGTTGTTGTATTTTTTTTCATGCTAAGATGATAGAAAATAGCAGTTTCCAGCCCATTTCCTGCTTTTCTCTTGCTGACAAAGTGAGAGATTTAAGGACATCAACTTGGACTATTATAATTGGGTCCAAGTAATTTGTTGATTTAATCTACAGATCTGTACAATTTAGTTTCTGTTTACCATAGATGTGTTCAAAAGTTTCTTAGCGACAAGTCATGTAGCATGAAAAACACATACATCTTGCTATTACTTGCTTACCAATCTATTACTGAACTAATAGATTCATCCTTGTTTTTTTGAAAGTGAGCCATCACACACTGTCCACTGCTTCCCTTAATCTGCTGTCTGGAGACTGCTCAGTAATCCCCTGTTTCCTAAAGGAAGTAACTGTGTTAGTAGTGACTTCTTGTTTAGCATCCCTCCTGCAACAGACAGCTCAGGCAGATTACAGTAAATAAGGTTAATTGCAGTGGGTCTGTCTGCAGCTATGGACATGGACATGGATCTACATCCACACACAAATCAGCCTACCTTGTTTATAGATGTAAGCTCTTATTAAACCAGCTTTTATACAAGGATTATGATTGTAGATCTAAATGTCCTACACTTGGCTTTCCTGCATTGGTGATCTGTAGCAACATATTTAACTCGATAATAAACTCTGAGTGACATCAGACAGAGTAAATTCTAGTCTATTCTGAGCACTAGGGCTCATGTCTACTCTACACACTGCCTTTAGAAGAGATACACCGTTGTTTTACTGCCTTCACTGATCAATAGCTTAACGAACCAGAGAGGCTAATGTCGGAAACTTAAGTTCAGATGTGGACTTGCAACTTCCTTGTGTTTTTTTATTTTGTTGACGTCTTTGTTGCCAGGCAGTTGTTGCCAAGAGGTGTTTGCACCACACAGAGTTCACTTGTCAGTCAAATAGCTTAAGGCTTTTTTCTTTGTGGAGCTGCAGCTAATTGTTTTGTTTTTCTAATCTAATTAATCTTCACTCGGGCCTTAAAATTACAAAATATTTTGTAGCCTCAAGAAAAATACAAATGTCATGTTCCCAGGTTACCACACAATGAACCAAAATAATCCTCAAACCCAATATTAAACTTTTCTATAGCAAGAAAATTATATTTTGATCATCGTTTAAGATAACCATTTCTCTCATGCAAAAATATTAGCACGTTTGAAGTTGTTAGATGTCAGGATTTGCTGCACTTAGTGTTTTGGACTGTTGTTTGAACTAAATAAATAACTTGAAGAGTTTATCTTGGGCTCTTAACAGTTTTCTCTATTTTCTTAATAGACTCAATTATTTATGTATTTATCGAAAAATATAAAATAATATGAATAGTGATAAGCAGATTGCGTATCAATCAACAAACTATTTATTCACCACCTCTCCTTTTTTTAACATTATGTAAGCTTGCATTTCTTTTTTTAAATCTCTGTCCTTGCTCCTGCTTTTATTTATTCCAAACACACGGCGTTGCTGCTGCTGGGAATGTAAAACGCATCAGCTCCTCTGCAGCAGATTGTTTAAACAGACACAGAGCTTTATGAACTGGACTCCACATCAGTCATCAGTGTTTCATTAACATCAGCCTGCGATGGAGGGGAGCAAAACAAACATTAATTGATAGAAAAACATCAGGGTGCCCCTTATTATCTTCCATGGTCTGTTCATTCCACTGTTTGTGCAGAAAGTCTGATCATGACAATGTTACCCAGAGGGCATTTAATGTGGAGGTTACCTCAAAGCTCTCGGGGCTTTTAAGCTGGAGTCATGATACACTAGAGTTGTGCAGCTCTATTTATTGACCTTTCCAAAGCGTTTGACACCGTCGATCATCGCATCTTAAAGCAGAGGCTACTCAGTATTGGCTTATCCAGCCATGCTGTGGGGTGGTTTGTGAACTACCTCTCTGAAAGGTCCCAATGTGTTCACTTTGATGGGCTGTCTTCTGAGTGGTTGAACATTGCTAATGGTGTTCCTCAAGGTTCTGTTTTAGGTCCACTTTTATTCTCCATCTACATCAATAGTTTAGGTTAAAAAGGTGGATGAAGCTACTTTGCATTTTTATGCGGATGACACCGTGATGTACTGTGCAGGTCCCTCCATTAAGGAGGCGGTTGTTAAATTACAGGCTGTTTTTAATATTATTCAGACTCAGCTCTCTGAACTAAAGCTTCTTTTAAATGTTGAGAAAACCAAAGTAATGCTCTTTTCTAAAGCTAAAAAGACTCCAGAGACTGCTTTGGATATTGTGACTATGCAAGGACAAGTACTCGAAGTGGTTAGCTGTTATAAATACCTTGGTATCTGGCTTGATGATTGTCTTACTTTTAAACTTCAGGTCACTAATCTGCTTAAAAAGCTGAGGGTTAGACTAGGTTTCTTTTTCAGAAACAAGTCCTGTTTCTCTTTTGAAGCCAGGAAAAGACTAGTCACTGTGACCTTTTTACCTGTGCTAGACTATGGTGATTTGATCTATATGAATGCACCTGCCCATTGCCTGGAAAGGTTAGATGCCGCCTATCACAGTGCTCTGAGATTTGTTACTAACTGTAAAGTACTTACTCATCACTGTACCCTGTATGCCAAGGCAGGTCTGCCTTCACTTACTGGTCGGAGGCTCAGTCATTGGTACATATTCATATATAAAGCCATGCTGGGTAAACTACCGACTTATATATGCTCTTTGATCTCACAGAGAGTGGCAAGTAGCTATTGCCTGAGATCCCAGGATGTGTTTTTATTACATGTGCCAAGTGCTAGGACTGTTTTAGGTACTAAAGCTTTTATGTGCGCTGCTCCTCTAGCTTGGAACACCATGCAAAAAATATTGAAACTGAGCATTTTGATTCCCTTGCATCGTTTTAAAGCACGGCTGGATGAAATGTTATTGGATACCTGTAAATGTAAATAGGTTGCTAATGTATACCCCTGTAATTATGTTGTGATGTCCTTTTGTTTTCTGTTGTTTTTATGTGTAACTAATGTACCGCAGGTCTCCCTTGAAAAAGAGATCGTTGATCTCAATGGGATTTTTTAACCTGGTTAAATAAAGGCTACAAACAAACAAACAAACACTTTGGTTTCAGATGATATTAACTGACATGTGACGGCAGGATGGGCACAGTGCAGTTGATCCTGGCTGTCTCCAGAGGCCTGTACTACGAATCCAGTTCAACGTAACCTGGATATGTTTGAGTTACCCGGCTTACCTAACCCAAAACAAACACGCTCTCGCTAAGCGGTCCTACGACGCTGGTTATCAACTCGGTAACTCAAGCCAGGGTTTCTCTGTCCGGCTGAGTGCGCGTTCACATGAAAGGGGCGGGGTTAGCAACATTTGACCAATCACAAACATGAGAGAAGCGTACTGACAGCGCAGTGTCATACTTCCTGAATGAAAAGTGAACTATAATATTAGACAAATATGAAGAAGTTAAACTTTAAACATCCATGACTTAAACACTTTATCCAGGATAAAAGCCACATAGCTGCACCTGCAAGGTGAATACAGCTGGTAAAAGAAAAAGTGTTTGAATGCGTACATTAACAGGTTTATGATATCACTGCCCTGTCTAAGACACGAGTGGATCTGACTTTAATTACATTTGACTCGAGTGTTTCGTCAACTTAATGTGTTGCTTAAAATAATACTTCTGCATACAATATGTGACACTGTGAGTGTTGCACGGCCAGATACGGCTCAAGAAGCTGACTCGGATAAGGAAATTTATGATGTGATATGAATGATAATGGGCTTCGTAGTACAGGCCTCTGAACTCCTGTTGATACAGCAGGTCGTGTTTTGACTGAAAATGATTCTGAAGTCAAGGTGTTAATTAAAATCCTCACGCTCTCTCCATCCTAGATTTTCCACCTCCCTCCATTTCCCCCCCTGTCTGTTGTTTTCCCCTCTGTGCTTTAATCCTCTTATTATTCCCTATTTTTCTCACTCTTAAACCTCTGTTTGGCACATTTTATCTCCACATGTGTCTCTCTTTCTTTCTGCCTTTTACTTTTGTCTCTCTCTAATCATGTATCTTTCCCTGTGTCTTTTTCCATCTAACCCAGACTTCAAGAAGATCCTCCCACCGGTGTGAGCGGAGCACCATCAGAGAACAACATCATGCTTTGGAACGCAGTTATTTTTGGGTGAGTCATGCTGTAAATCCTGCTCCGCCCTGCTGTCTTTATTGTGCTGCTGTGATTTTGATGCACAGTCCCCAAACTCAACAGCAAGACACTGCCTTCTCCTGCTGGTACAATACCAATATTTCTGATTACAGCCCTGATTGTAGCGCAGAACAGTCTGGAAACACAGCATGTAGTGACTCAGAGGGAGTTAACAGGTTAACAAAGGGTATGACGAAGTATTCACCTTATAGCAACACTTTGACTCTTTTTCAGATTTGGGATATTTCTGGGGAAATAAAGTACTCAAATTAGATTGGATTTGGATTAATTATACTTTATTGATCCTAAATGTCTTATAAGTAGCAATACAAGATTGTAGAAATACAGTGTTACAAATAAAAGGATCAGGATTAGCATCAAAATGTACTTTCATTACAAGAAGTAAAGTAAGTACTCATTGTGCATTAGGATCCGTTTCAGAATAATGTTTATTATATTATTGGATTATAATTATTCATGTTCATAATTAATACATGAATTAATCACTTTAATTTTGCAGCTGTTAAATGAAGAGCTTATTTTAAATGCTATGTTTACTGCAGGGTAGCTTATTCATTTCACTGAGGGATCAATAAAGTGTTATCTTAACCTATAAAAACACATGAATAATGTTTTGTTTAGTGTGTTTTATTAATCTGAAGCTTCAAAATCATCAAATACATGCAGCAGAGTAGAAGTATTTAGTATATAAAATACTAAAGCAAAGTAAGACTACCTTAGTACAGAACTCAACTAAATATTCATGGTAACTGTCCATCATTGCTCAGTACAGAATTTGATGTGCAATTGAAAGGACTAAAATAAAAAGCAAGAAGGTGAGCACATGAGTCATATGAAACTCAATAAACCTCAAGAGCAGGAGCAAATCACCAAGCAATAACTGAAAGTAATTGAGAACTCGCAAGAGCAGGGGACTTGGATTTGAAAGGTAACTTGCTAATAGTTCCTCACCTGATTCAAAGTCAGCGTTGGGGGCAGCTGTTTTAATTTGCCCCCTTTACACAAGCCGTGTGAAAGTGAGGAGCTGAGTAAATAAAGGCTCTGGTGTCAGTGCAGAACAAATCCTTGAAGGATCCTACAGGCCTTATTGGAAGCATTGGAGATATTTTTAACTTTGCAATAATTGAATTTCTCTCTGTTTGGCTTCTGCAGGCCTGTGGGGACACCGTTTGAAGACGGTAAGTTCTCCATTTTGTTTCATTTTGGTCCATTTAGTGCAGGCTCTCATTTATCAGAAGCTCTGGATTTGATTTAACTTCCTCCTGCACTGGTATTATTGTGGAGGTGCATTCCTCAATCCATCTATTACAGCCTTTCTGCCAGTGTGTTGTTAAAGTGATGGTGAGTTACGCTGGGATATATTCCAAGAGCAATCGATCACAAAATGGCACTCTCAAAAACATCAGCACACCTCTAGATATTTTCAAAAGAAGTTCTTCAAAGGTTAAATAACAACCTTGGGGACATCCAAGGTAGTTATTAATGAAATAATCTGAAAGGGGTTTTAATTAAAGGCTTACTACAAGTTTGATAACACCATCAAATTAAAGCTACAGTTCTACTCTTTGACCTCATAATCTTTGAGTTAAAACGTGTCTCACAGCCTAAAAAACATCCAAGACAATATTTCCAAAATGTTTACACTTTCTTTACAGATTTCAAACACTATTGAAATAAGTCAAGACAGATTTCCTTATATTTACAATTATTAAACCTGACCTGTAAATGATGTTTTTATTTGTGTATAAATAGCTGTACCAGTTACATTGTTCAGTTGGTAAAGAACTTGCAGCTCTGCTATGTAAAACACAACACACACACTAATGATAAATGCGCATATACACACGCTTTTCCCCTCATACACACACTTTTCAGCCTGTAATTATGACTTAGGTCAGGCAAGAGAAGTGCTGACTCGTGCTTTATTGTTTCCTCCTGTGAGACTTCTCGCTCCTTTATTCCCCCTTTAACCTGCAGAGTCGACATCTCTGCCTCGGTGAGGGATTAGCTTCTCTTTGTAGTCGAGCCAGCTTTATTTTTAGTAACGTCATTTTGTTTATCTCTCCTTCTTTGACCACCTCGATCTGTATTCTCCTCAAAAAGCTACCAACAGACTCTCGCTCACACTGTTCTTGCTGTGTCTCTCACCATCCTCCTCCCCCCTCATCTCTCCCCCTCTGTCTCTCTGCAGGAACGTTTAAGCTGCTGATAGAGTTTTCAGAGGAGTACCCAAACAAGCCTCCCACAGTCCGGTTTGTCTCCAGAATGTTTCACCCTAATGGTAAGAGGTCACACACGCACAAACACACACTCTCTCTCACACACACACACACACACTCACACACACACTCTTTAACCATGGATTTGTAAATGGAAATACAGGCCATTGTTGTTAATACATTTTCCTTAACGTCAAACTTATTTGTTAGTGTTTTATTTGCCTTTTTGTTGCAGTTTTACCTGCTTAGTTTCTTGTGGTTTTACCTGTGTTATCTGTAAAGCATTTTGGATATAAAATAAACTGTATAAAAACATTTTCCCTGCCTTTTCTTGCCTATGAAATATTATTTTTAAATGTCCACAGTTTGTGCTCCCATTATCTCAAAGCTCAAGTTCCTCCTCACTGAAGCGGTTTCCTGCCATTCATCTCCTTCCCCCGTCCATTATTGAAATCCCTTTTAGTACGTTTAGTCAGTGAGGCTGACGGTAAACTCCAGTTTAAGTAGATATATTTATGCATGTTTGACAAATATTCACTTACAAGGAGTGTGCCTTGGTGTTTGATGCATACAATAGGCAATACACATATTAAGAGGATATACTATTATAGGCAAAGTACAGCACAAAACAAACTCAGCAAAAGTGTAAAGAGACCTTTCTTGGTGACATAATAACTGCTGTAGTGATGTGGATCTGTGTTTTCTCTCGTTTCCCAGTTTATGCAGATGGCAGTATATGTTTAGACATCCTTCAGAACCGCTGGAGCCCCACATACGATGTGTCGTCCATACTCACCTCCATCCAGGTTGGTTCTTTGGCTGCCAGTTTTTGTCTTTGCACTGAAATTGCTTCAGTACGCCATCTATGAATGCATTGGTATACGACATATTGTCTTAAAGTTACTTTTAAAAATAGACGTTATCAGATTACTGTTACATTTCCAAAAACATTGTGGATTACTAGCAGTATTACAATGTTAGTAAAAAACTAAAAAGAGGTTATTCTGTTTCATCAGATTTATTTCTGCTTATTTAAACTGTAGGATGTGCTCATGTGTTTCATTGTTGGTGTATAGGCTACTGCCTGAATATGCTTAATGAAAGGCAGGTTTTGCTATAAATAAACTTATTCTGATCCTAAATATCTTGGTTTCTTCTTTTCTAAGGTCAGATTGCTCTGTTGTCTTGCATAATACACGTTAAGTAGAAAACATCCTATTGATATATCTTCTCTTTTATATATTAGCATGGCATTATATATTGATCAGGTTACATTACTTTATATTTTGATACTCTGATTAGGTTACTGATTACATTATTTGCAGGTAACTAGTCATTTTAATGGAATACATTTTTTAAGAAACCCTCCCAACCCTGCAAAGGCTATGCGGGTATTTCCCTAACGTTCACTCTCTTTCTGCAGTCGTTGCTGGACGAGCCAAACCCCAACAGCCCGGCCAACAGTCAGGCCGCACAGCTCTATCAGGAAAACAAGAGGGAGTACGAGAAGAGGGTGACGGCCATCGTGGAGCAGAGCTGGGTGGACGTCTGAGCTGCTCCCTCCCCCCCACTACCATCTCTTCATCACCTCCTTCATTTTTACTTCATCAAGAGAAAACCGCAACTATATCAGAAGAACTCAAGTGCCACCCTTAAATAAATAATAGTAAAACAACATCCAGAGAACAACCAAACCAGAATGGACATAAACCTGCTTGCCAATACATTTTAGGAAAAACAAGGGCGGGGAAATCAATCTTACTTTTTTTTTATTGCATGATGTGAATTAAGTTATTGCTAACAGAATTTGTAATATATCTTTGTTTGGTTGGATTGATGCTGTTAGTGTTTGAGTTTTACAGATTGTTTTCCCCCTTATTTTTTATTTCCCTTTTTAGTGATGTCTGCTGGTGTGCACACAATTTGGCTTTTTGGGAAGGGCAGGTTGATGAACAAATCTGCATAATTTGGAAGAATAACAACCCCACAAACGGCCTTCCGAGTGGGTATCATTGTTATTCTCTAAGTCAGCCTCAGTTGCCGCTTTAAAGAGATCTATCTGCAGCATATATCTGTTATTTTAAGAGACACCAAAGGTCTGGGCTCTCAGACGTCACAGGCTGCAGCAGCACCAACTCTCCCTGGCACCGATGAATCATCACTCCCTGGATAGCTGAGCTTTTATTCCAATCATTTCTGCTCTGGGGTAGAAGAGTGTTGGAGAAAGTTCATATTAACACAGTTGAACTAGGACTGTGGAGAACTGAGTCAGTTTAAAGGAAATAATGGATTTGTTGTAATCAACATTGAATTTTCTACATGTCAGTCTTCCCACAAGTGTCTTTCATTGTGAAATGTTATCAAAGTATGTAGGGCATAGGGGCCTTTGAGCTCAAAGGTGCTTGTACCTAAGGATTGACTTGAATGGTGGTGCTTCATCATTTTTATTATGGTGCATTCAGGCCTAATGGGGCTTGAGTGACATTAGTAGCAAGCTGTGATTACAGGAGTAGAATCAGCATGAAGTTGGTAAAAGGAATATCATTTATCTCTACAATATCTGTTTTACTGTGCTCATCTGCCGAAATGTCTTTTAAATGCTTTGTTGCCTGCGAAGTGTCAGTCATCCTTTTCTCAAATGACACAGCTGACAAATTAACAAGTGAGCTAGATCAAAAAAGACACTTGCACACGTTTAACAGTGTGACATCAACTGTTCCCCCCAAAGGCTCATTGTTTTCATGCCGGCATGTGTCTTTTATTTGTATGCGATACCCAATAAAAACGCAGCTTGAGTATAAAGTCATGACTTAACCAGCTAAAACACCCACAGAAGACAGCTATCATAAACCAGTTTCTCTTTTGACAGTATAAAGTCATATTGTGGCTAGAAAAAGTATTTCGCTTAAAATGAGAAGGGATATGTTATAAAGATTTTGTGAATTAATCAAATGTATACTTATAACAATATGCTGTATAAACATAAAACACATTTTTCAGAGTTTGAGACAGGTTTTGGATTTGTGTGTTCTTGCCTTATTTAACTTTGTCTTAGCAGAAACAGAACAGAATAACTATAATGTGTGTTTTTAAGAAAGAAAATACAATCCCATGAGTCAAAAAAACACATTTATTGTAGTTAAGACAGGGACATTAGGACAAGATTCATCTTTCATATCTGTGTATAAAAAAATACTGAAAAAAAGTTCACTACAAAACAATGTTGAGTTGAAATGGATGAGCAGTGAAGCTCCCACACTGCACAAAAAAACTTCAATGACTCAACAATGGATGCTGAGGAACACAGAAGTCCTGCTTTTGATTTAAAAAATGTTTTAAAGGCTTACACTCGTCACATCAGTAATAAATAGTGTAGGCTTGTTAAAACACATTGTTACAAGTTCAGGCGGTTTCAAACAACATCCGAGATCCGTCAGTCTTCAGGTTTGTTCCCATGCGACCAGAAAAGATCAGGTAAACCGCTCATTGACCCTGTTATGGAAAAGAGGAATAAATGAAATAATGTATTTGTCAACATATTGGTGACGTGTGGGTCTGTCTGTGCTTGTCCAAAGGTTTACCTGTTTCTTCATAATCTCATCTCTTGTCTTGAAGACCGGTGCGTCCTCTACCTCGATACCTTCAGCCATTTCACTTACTTTCTCCAAGAGCTCCGTGCTATACCTGTCATTATGGAAGAAAAATGTTATGTTAAATATAACAGTATTGTTAAACATTCATTGCATCAGTCTGGCTATAACCCACCAGTTGTGAAAATGATTGCAGGCATAAGAAGTCCTAAATAAAACTGGATTATTCATTAGATCTGATTTATAAACTCTTGAAGATCCATAGTGGCATCACAAATCCAAACCTCAACTGGTGTACTACCAATAGCCTATACTACAAACTTGTGTACTACCATGCTGTTTTTGATATAAAAATTAGGAGTTTTGACGAAGAGCCCATGTTTTGTCCTCCTCCGGACACAGGGGGTAGCAGTGAGCCAATTGTGAGATCAGACGAAGAACAATATTTTGAATCAAAAACACTCATCCACATAAAGGTGGGTACAAGATAGAGTACTTCTTCCCCCTCTGCTGCCATGTATGTAATGTTGCATCCTCAATATAATGGTTATTGAACCAAATTGCAAGTGGACTCCTTACTTGTGAACAGATTAAATGAGGTTATTTTTAAAATGCCATTCACAAAAACAAATGCATCAGTGGAGCACGTTGTGTTTACGCACCGACAGCCCATGAAGACGTTGTTGGCCCACACCATGGAGAGCGCGAGCAGCTGGTCCATGTGCGGCTCCTCGAAGTCGTTGATGTTACGCAGGATGAACTCCCTCCTCGGCTGCCAGTGTTTTTCGCTCTCCCAGTAACCCCGGTACGTTTCCACCTCATCTGCCACAGCTCTGTTCTGTTGGATAAACTCTTCTACGTCCAGGTTAGCCATCTTGCTTCTTCTCAGGAAGCTCAACAAATGCAGCTTCCGGTTTGGGAAGCGACTCTCGGAAGGTGTTGTTAAAGGTATCGTGTTGAGAAACAGCAACACGCAGCGGGGGATCCGATAACTACACTTTACTTGGCTGAAACCATAGACTGTATATATAAAGGCTGAAACCCTATAATGCTCAATGATTAAATTACATATTCAAAGGTTTTATTGTCATAGTAGCTACAGTGTATTTATGTCAATATAAATCTTTAAAGCTCCTTCAACAATTCCATATAAATGTATTTAAGACATAAACAATAAAATTATGAAAATAGTGCAAAAACAAACAGAATAGAAAAAAAAATATTGAGAATATTGCAAATGACCAATGTGCAAGTAATGAAGTAGTGTATTCAACTTGGTTAACACTAAAATATAATGCTGTGTGAGTCTTCCCTCTGCATACTGGACCTGTGTTCGAGAAAAACTAAATTTCCCACATAATTGCATACATGTACACAAATGAACCAACTTTTAACATGTTACCCTTGACTTTGACAGCTCTAAACCAGGTTCTGTAAGAAATAGCCCCTATAATATTATATTGTCAGACATTCTGAGTCCTAGAAAGGCAAGGAGACACCAAAGCACACATAAAACACACACTTTCACCTCCTCTTAAATTCCCCCAGAAAAACCCCGGTGGCATTCCTGTGTATGTCCTATATTGGGCCGCTTCCAAGTCATACAAGTCGCCGCTTTATTGAGTCAACCTACCCATTAAGTTTATGGGCTCGCTCTCCCCCTCTCACTCTGCCTGAAATTTACACTGATGCTGAAATAATACACTGCGCTCGAGGCAGCTCTGGCAGACAGCCGTTCTTGCTGAGTCACCTAATGTATGCTTACTCAGGAGAAAACTATAATTGGGAAAACACACAGACAACAGGTAGTCCTTTCAGCCACAGTCCTAGGGGAGGGCCAACAAGAAAAGATTAACAACTCTGAAAAAGTGTCTGATATCAAGGTTAATGTGAGGAGAATGGGACAGGCAGCTGAGAAAGTTATTATATATATCAAATACCATTTATAGTACATACTTTTATGGTTATAGAAGATACTGAGATGTGTATAAGGATATACACTACAGTTATTCACTCAAGTAAAGTATTTTAAACCTGACTGACCTGAAGAGTTCAATTGCTTTATACTGTAGTAATTCTACCATTTATTTTCTCTTTAATTTGAATTTGTGTTGAATATTATTGTGCTAAGTTTTGCACTTCTTCTTGTCATTTTTCACAGTCCCAAGAAAAACAAGAGTCTCATCAAATGCCACAAAATGATGCATTTTTACGTTCAAGTTACTTTTTTCTGTGGAGAGCAAAGAAAGAAAATGTGCCACAATTGTTTCTTAACCTTTATATAACCCAAGCTATAATCTTTCCATAACCCTTATCAAGTAATCTTTGTGACTAAACATTACCAAACGTTAAGCTGGATTGACATTTCTGCTAAGACTATGATGTTCTTATTACTGTAAAGTCACTATAAAAAAAGAAAACCCTTACATCAGACTTCCGTTTCAGTGCTATCTATTCTTATTTGTTATTTCCTGTTTGCACCAACACTCATGACAGACGATCATTTTGAAATGAGTTACTTTTTATCTCATGAGTTTATACATAATAAGCCAAACTATACTTCAACTTTAACTGTAAACATAAAAAGATACTTAAAGTTTTCAATGTGGAAGACATCTATAAATAACATCATATTGTTTTGAATGTGTTTTACTGTATCTTGTATTTTACTATTTCTATTATTATTCTTCATGTGAATGTTGACCAGTCTAGAATTTCAATGTCTAGAAACTTCTTGTTGAATAAAGGTAACAAAAACAAACAACTAACACAATTAAATCTTTGTAGCTTTATTTTGCTCTAGATGTACCAATTAGCCAGTTTTAAAAGGCTAGCCATTGCAAAATTCTCAGCAGTAAATGCACCTTTAGTTGAAATGGCACAGCTGAACTTGCCAGATCAATAACACCCAAAAATCCCTTTATTTACCTGAAATGTAAGTTGAGACCACATTGTCTTTGGGGGTTTAAGCAGTAAAACTAGCTCATCAGCCACCTAGGGAGAACAACAGAACAGTTTCAACAAACAACAAAACAAAGCAGAAAGAGAATCTCTAAAACTCCAGTCTATCAAAATAAGGTTACGCTTGACATTGCATTGACTTTAGCTTCCTGTAGAGGAGGAGTGCTTAAAATCTTAAATCTTGGGACCCAAAGAGATAAATGTAGCCTTGCACCCTGGGACCCAGTCTAATTAAATGTAGTGCACTTGACACGTAGAGATGCTGGAGCAGTAGGGCCTGACAGCTATTACAGGTCCTGGATCCGGACGCATTGTTTTACATTTTTTTATATATACCCATCTATAGGCCTAACTGAAGATGACATGGATATTAGGGCCATGATGCAAAGCATGCATCTCCTCAGTGCACACATTTCATTATAACACCTCCACACATTAATTTGGTAATCTCTGTACTGATCTTGTTAACTGTGGTTATGAAAATCAAGTGAAACCTATGTCATGGAAAAACTGTGTAATGTTGGCGAATGGTGTGTTTGCGTCCTGTTGCAGTTATGGTGGGTGGGGTGGTGGGAGAGTGATCTCGATAATATCAACAGGAACTCACACTGACTGAGTTCATGTGCCTTGAATAAAAAAACTAAACTAAAAAAACATGTTGGAACAAATTAACTTGACTGGAGTACTACAAAAAACAAAAGTACACACCTCTGAAGATAGTGTATGGATTTAAACACAAAGGGAATAGCAAATGATGTTTGTCTGCTTTTTGACACATGTCTGCTAATGCCACTGTCTTTAATGGAGGAGACAAAACAAATCAGGTTTAAATTCAGCATTTCACAGAAAATATGCCATTCACCAAATACAACTTGATGTTGTATTTGTCATTGTATTTGCCTATCAGTAAATGGCATTTGTTGGATATGGGGGAATATTACCACAAAAACACTAGGCTTTTTGACCCAGATATGAGGGGATCTGCTTCCAACGTGTGCATCTCATTAGAGAGTAAACTGCATTACCTCACATTAGAAAGGACCATGGGGAGGGTCACAGGCTGTTTCCTCAGGGGATGCATGCCTACCTGCGTTGTATGGAAGAGGAGGAGGGGAGGGCAAACTGTGGGATGCTGCTGTTGCATTTGAATGTGTGCCATGAAATCCCTCCTTCGTGTCCTTCACTGCCTCATTTCATTTCGTGCAAAACAGCATCACAACCTCTTTGCCTCTCCCTCTCTCCACTTTCTGAGAGACACCTGATACAGCTGATATGAGTATTTGTGCACCTGACATCCTTGCCTGTGTGCAAATTGTGAAGTGTGTGCATGTGTGTGTGTGTTTGATACAAGGAGAATTATCCCATTTGTTCTCCTGAATGACCTTAATTGAAGTCTACCTCCTGGCTCTGCATCGATGTGTATTAGCAAGACATTTGCAAAAAAGCTGAGTGGAGATAATTAGCAGTTGATCCGCTGTCTATCACGTAAGAGATGCACAACTAAAAGCTGCACATACTTTATATCTAGGAGTGGGGGGTTTGTGTGAAAATTGCACTCCTTAAACGTCAGATTATAGAGACATTATAAGTGAATGTACTACTGCTTGGCAGAGGACAGTGATTTAGAGACAGTGGATGGTAGTAGATTACACATTGATAAAACACCCTCCACCCGTTTTAAATATGGATTTTACAGAAAATGTGAAGGAAGGTAATTTACTTGCCAATCTGAGTCATTCCCTTTGGATCACTGAGAGCAAATCAATCACCTCCGGAGAGATATATTATCACTTACAGTAAAGACCAACTACAGGCCTTTACTTTGAACCGAAGCTCAAGCTGCTAATTAATTTTGATGTGAAGTTATTGGACAAAGTAAGAATGAATAAATAGGTTGTGGATGAGTTTTAATTCTAACATAATTCTTCCTACATAAAGTAGTCCAGTCAGTCAGCCATAGAAAACAGATTGTGTTTAAGTTATTTGTATGTGATTTTGAAGTGATAATATATTTAAGAAACCTGAAGAAACTTTGTACAATTTTAATTTAAAACATTATACATAATGTCAAAGCTGTCATACTACACATTGGATGAGTGAGCCATCCATGACAAAATAAACAAAATATTTGTAGGAACTAGTTTTCTTTTAAGCTTGCCACATGATAATCAGCTTCACCAGAATTACCTTTTTTCATATGTCATTTCAATACTTTCCACCACAAAAAAAGCCTATATTACTGGCAGTAAAATTGGCAGGTGAAGTTTCAATGCCCATCCTCTCCTCTTCGAGGCGCAGTCATCTTGCATTTCTCAGAGTAGGAAGTGCAGCTTGCGGTAACAGTGAATTGAAAGTACGCCATAAATATGGCGCCAAAAGAGTTTTCAAGCTGATGATAAGAGCTGATTTTTCTCTGTGTTGTGTTTTTTCTTCTTCTCTGGAGGTGGGAGGGAGAGATTGAACCCAAAGACCTGCCAGTGAATTTGTGCAGAGCGGTGTGTGCACGTCAGTACACCGGGCAGAGGAAGCGAGGCAAGGCAGCAAGTGAAGACGAGGAGAACTCAATGTTTTATTTTTGAAGGAGGGACGTTGCGAAACTGGCTTGCAATCTTTTCTGACTCATCGTTTGGAAATAAAGCATCCTTTTTCTTTTTTTTCACGCCACCTCCTCTTGCTTCCCCGTCACCTCCTTCCTTTACCGCTTGGCACCGGAGAGGAAAACACCGTCGGATTTTGACACCACGTTTGGGCAGCTTTTTTGCAAAATGCGACATGCTTTCCTGTGAGAGGTATGTTGTGCGCACCTCGCAGCCTGCTAACCCGTGAGCAGCAGCAGCAGGACCACCACTGTGTTTGTTGTTGTTGACTTGCAACTCAGTCTGGCTGCCACTTTGGGATTTTATTTCGGATTTTTGCTCTCGGTGGCCGGTCTTTGCAGGGCTGACGTGCTGTCAACACGCACAGTGAGGGGGAGGGAAGGGAGGGGAAGGGACAGTCCTGTCACCCAACGTGGATCCAGAGTCGGGGCTGTTTAGCAGCACTGCTAGCAGCCTGCCAGGGCACCGGGTGGGCAAAACTGAACTCCTGCTAAACCCCTCCACTGTAAAACTACATGTGCCTGGCTCCCAATGATCTCCTAATCTCTGGGAGTGTGGACGTCTCTGCATCCGAAGCTGACTGCTATCAAGGTAAAGAAATTAGCACTATTATGCAAAAATGATAATGTGTAAAAGTGGGAGGGTTGCAGGACTGCTGAAGTCCACTTTGCTGCTGCTGCAAGTGCTATACCAGTGCTAGGCTAGCGGCAGGGCAGCGGCTCTGTCTGCACTTTTACAGCGGGCTTGTCAGTCTCATTCAGCGGCTGCTGTGTTGTTAGCCTGAGCGGTGCATGTGGGTCAAGCATAGGGGAAGCAGGGGGTATGTGTTGTATGTTGCAGTGAAGAAGACATGGACATAACGTTAACCCAATTGGAAGCCAGAGCCCTGTGCATGCTTCAGAAAGATGAAATAAACCCGGTAAACTTGTCATGTTGTAGCTCTGCGAACGTAACGTGAACGCGCCCCGGTGGGAATCAAGTGTGCGAGCGGGTAGTTGGAGAGTGTCCAAGTGTGGTTATTTTTGCGCGTAATTGCGACAAATAGGGCCATTTGCAGCAGGAATGCGAGCTGTAACTTGCAGGCGAATGTGAAAGCAGGAACACAGACATTTTTGACACATTTATAGGAGGATAGGATATGAGATGAAGTTGTGTGACGGTTAGGACTGGGTGCAGGGTGGAGGAGGCACCAAACGTTTACAGTCCCTGGAGGATTGGCAGGTTCCTGCACAGTAGAAGGGAGGAGAGGAAACCAGGGGGAGCAGCTCTCCTTTTAGGAAGGCTGAGCACGCAACCACACATATACACACATCAAGGAATTAGAGCAACTCCTCTCTCCCTCCTTCACCCTCTCGTCCTCCTCCTCCTCCTCCTCCTCCTCCTGCTTCGTGCTGTGCAGATCTAGCTGGCTTTAGGAGAGGGGGGAGTGGCTGTTGTTTACCTCCTCAAAGTCAGAGCTCTGTCTGTGTGCCTGGGTTAACTGAGTGTTGCATCCTTATCTTAGATCAGAATACCTTTAATCGTCCCACAGAGGGGAAATATACATTGTTAAAGCAAAAGTAAAGAGCCACAAATAGCTAAATAAAACTACAAATTAAGAGGCATGCATACAAATAGTAAAGAGATACAAATAAATTACACACATTCCCATTTACAAAAATACACATCCAGATGGACCACAAAAAAAACAGTATTTAAAAAAAAAACGAGTGTAGCATGTATCAAGTAGTTTCATAGCAGCCAGGTAACAGTATTACAAGTGGAAGTATATATTGCACATTTATTTACAGATTTATTACAGTAGTTGAATTAACTAACTAAGAGGCTGTGGCGCATTGGAGTAGTGCGTAGGTGTTCGGATCAGGGGAGCACAGGTTCAAACCCCACTGCAGTCAGCATGTCTTTGTGTCCCTGGGCAAGACACTTCACCCCAAATTGCTCCTGTGGGGATTTTCCACAGTATTGAGTATGTAAGTCGCTTTGGATAAAAGCGTCTAACAAGTAACATGTAATGTAATATATCAGCCAGTAATAATAATAATAATTATAAAGTGGTTTATATATATGTATTGCACATAAGTCATATTGCACAACAAAGTCAGGATTAATGGGTTTAAGTGGGGAATTTGCTTCTAGTTGGATTTTCTGAAGCTAGTTGTGGCCATTTATTCATAATTCCCTGGAGAACCTCTAAAGAATAGTGTTTGTCTTTTAGAGTTCATCATTAACGAATATGATCGATTTGTCCAGATAAAAAAAAACAACATTTTTATTTTAAAGGATCACACAAGTGAAGCTGAACTGGCTGTAGCCTTGAATCAATTACGGTGAAATTGTCTGGGGACTTGTTAAATGTTCCCAGTTGTGACAGCTCACCCCCACCCTTCTCTTCCCATCATCCCTCACACACACACACACACACACACACACACACACACACACACACACACACACACACACACACACACACACACACACACACACACACACACACACACACACACACACACACACACACACACACACACACACACACACACACCACACACACACACACACACACACACACACACACACACACACACACACACACCACACACACCACACACACACACACAAATGCAGAGACACCTCACCATGACCAGTACACACAAGCTTGAATTTTGAGCACACAGACCAGTAGCTCTGTGTGCCTCTCGCTCACTCTAAACATATATTTAAGTACAGATGCACGTACCATGCTCTCCAAACACTCTCATCACACTCACATACACATACACACACGTACACAAACACACAAGCCTTCTCCTGCTGGGTATGAAACCGGAGATGAGTCATGGTGTGTGGGGGCATAACAACTCTCTTTCTATCCCTCTACCCCCCTCTCTGTCTTTCATATCTTTCCTCATGCAGTGCTATCTTGTTTTCACTCATTCTCTCTCCCTCTCTTTCTCCCCCTCCCTCCCCTGAGGCTCGGCTCTCTCGCCTAGAGACAGAGGTTGTTTACAAGGCAAGTGAAGGGGGATAAGAGCTGTTTTCATTTTGCTTCCGTTTCTTTGACCACTGTCCTCCTGCCGTCCTATCCTCCATGTTTCAATCCCCAATTCCTCATCCATCCCTTGCCTTTTTATCCTTCTTTCATACCTCATCTTCCATCCATCAACTGCTCTTTTACTCCCCATCCTTTCATCCATCCATCCATCACTCACTCACTCCATCTTTCCCCTCATCATCTCTTGATCAACCTTTTAACTCTGATTCCTCTCATCATATGACTTTGAGCCTGGAGGAATGTGTGTGCGAATGCGACCATATGTATCAACTCTCCCCGTTCACTATGTCATGTGAAACTTGAGCATGCAGACCTTTTTAAGCCTCACATGTGTACATATGCACACGTGTGTGTGTATGGGCGGGGGATGTAGCGTAGCGTGTGTGTATTTGTGTCTGCTGCGTTAAGCGGTGAGCTCTGATTGGCTGAGAAAGGGGGTAAGGACCCCCACGTGGTGCGTTGTATCGCATTAGTTGTAACGTAGTGAAGACTAGGAGGAGGGGGGTGTGTCGTTCATGAATGGAGCGCTTACGTCACGTAAACCATACCCTATATCTTGCTAAAGAAGGCTTCAGGCAGATATGTGTGTAATGCAGAAATATGTGTCAGATAAGAAGGATGGGGACCTACTGAGCTGAAGGGGGTGGGTGTGGGTGTGTGTGTGTGTTGTGTGGTGTGGTGTGTGGTGTGTGTGTGTGTGTGTGTGTGTGTGTGTGTGTGTGGTGTGTGGTGTGTGTGTGTGTGTGGGTGTGGTGTGTGTGTGTGTGTGTGTGTGTGTGTGTGTTGTGTGTGTGGTGTGTGTGTGTGTGTGTGTGTGTGTGTGTGTGTGTGTGTGTGTGTGTGTGTGTGTGTGTGTGTGTGTGTGTGTGTGTGTTGTTGTGTGTGTGTGTGTGTGGTGTGTGTGTGTGTGTGTGTGTGTTGTGTGTGTTGTGTGTGTGTGTGTGTGTGTGTGTGTGTGTGTGTGTGTGTGTGTGTGTGTGTGTGTGCGCCTGCAGGCGGTTTAGCTAGCTGTCATGTTACCAGCTCTCTGCTGCGCTCTGCTTCCTAACTGACTAACCAGCATGTTGACCACAAGGGTATTACTAAGATGAGTGGGATTTGTGTGTGTGTGTATGCCAATATTTGTTTCCCATATCAGAACTTATGAATATTATATAACTTCTGATTCAATACATTTTTAGTCTTATGTAAAAAAAATTAAGACTAATTATTTTTTGAAGAATGCAAATAGACAGAATAATGAATATGAAAACACTTTGAATTTTTTCGTATTAAACTTGCTTCTTTGTAAGTGAAACTTAGAGGACACAAACACTCAAACAAATACAAACAATACAATTCATATTAATGTGAGTTATGAGTTGCTTGATCACAATAATGGTTTAACTGTAGTAATAATAACTAACCTGGTCTAATGTGTGTCACTAAGGTTATGTTTTGTCGTGAGTTTCCGGGATTGTTCTGGTTACCTATAGGAGGTTTTGTCACGCTCTTCAAGTTGTGTAACATGAAACCAACCCCATGCTGTATTAAACCCTACAGGCATGTTTTTAGTCATTAACATGTGTGTGTTTTGTCAGTGTTTGCTCTCAGTAGATGACCCTGCTGTGGCGTAGAACCTCATTAGTGTGTGTGTTGTGTGTGTGTGTGTGTGTGTGTGTGTGTGTGTGTGTGTGTGTGTGTGTGTGTGTGTGTGTGTGTGTGTGTGTGTGTGTGTGTGTGTGTGTGTGTGTGTGTGTGTATGTGTGTGTGTGTGTGTGTTGTGTGTGTGTGTGTAGTGTGTGTGTGTGTGTGTGTGTGTGTGTGTGTTGTGGTGTGTGTGTGTGTGTGTGTGTGTGTGTGTGTGTGTGTGTGTGTGATGTGTGTGTGTGTGTGTGTGTGTGTGTGTGTGTGTGTGTGTGTGTGTGTGTGTGATGTGTGGTGTGTGTGGGTGTGTGTGTGTGTGTGTGTGTGTGTGTGTGTGTGTGTGTGTGTGTGTGTGTGTGGTGTGTGTGTGTGTGTGTGTGTGTGTGTGTGTGTGTGTGTGTGTGTGTGTGTGTGTGTGCCATACGATTCATAAATCCTTTTTCCTGCAAAATCTTTCCCTCACTGATGGAATAAGAGCAGTGGGGCGTTCTGCTGAAGCAGATGGTTTTTCAGATAAAACTAATGATCCATTTTTGTGATGGTTTTGTAGTCTAGTATTTTGTTACCACAAAGTTGACAGTGACGTCATTAGAGCATATCTCACAAATGTTATGCTTTATTTCCTTTATGCGTATTCCATGCGTTTTCTTGTGTGTTTCACAAATCCTGTATTTTAGATTTTCAGATGTTATTATGTAATGGAGCGTTTCTGTGTATTTAATTGTAATATAGTTGGCTTTACTGTTGTACAAAACAAGCAATTTAAAGTAGTGAGTTTTGGGAAAACTGGGTCTGACTATTTAATGTTTTTTTCACATTTATAAATGAGGAACAGCATGATATTTAAGAAGACTCAACTGGAACTAGCATTTTTCATTGGATATCTTCAAATACTTCAGTCTTTAGTCTGCTAGGAATCCGGCTTAAAATAAATCCTACACTACATTTACATCCAGAAAAATGGATTTAAAATGTGTTTTTAGCCATTACATCTCCGATCATCTTCAATATAACTTTCTTTCTCGGTCCGCCTGCTAAACCTCCTACTCTTTACTCTTCTTAAGAAAAGTCTGAGCGCTGTAAGCACAGTGATGTGTGTGTGTGTGTGTGTGTGTGTGTGTGTGTGTGTGTGTGTGTGTGTGTGTGTGTGTGTGTGTGTGTGTGTGGTGTGTGGTGTGTGTGTGTGTGTGTGTGTGTGTGTGTGTGTGTGTGTGTGTGTGTGTGTGTGTGGTGTGTGTGTGTGTGTGTGTGTGTGTGTGTGTGTGTGTGTGTGTGTGTGTGTGTGTGTGTGTGTGTGTGTGTGTGTGTGTGTGTGTGTGTGTGTGTGTGTGTGTGTGTGTGTGTGTGTGTGTGTGTGTGTGTGTGTGTGTGTGTGTGTGTGTGTGTGTGTGTGTGTCAGAAACAGTATGTCAGAACTTCTTTTGCTGTTTGAACACCCGGTGAAAATAGGCTTCTGACTCACTGTGCCATTCTTGGAGATTTCATTTGTGCCAAATATGTATTTAAAACATTCAAATCAGTAAAAGAAAGGGTCGAGGGTATATTTTACTGTTATTGTATCGAAAATGTACTGTTAAGCTGAGTTTTGAAAACATAGACAGACTTTGCAGATAATAAGTAAAAGAGGAAAGAAAGGGAAGGTAAAGCCAGCAAGTGCAGAAGGTAGAGGAGAGAGGGAAAGATGACAGATGACAGGAGGGGGGGAGGAGGTGGGAGTGCAGGGAGAAAAACAGGAAGGTGGTAGGCAGGGATGCTCACCCTTCGTCTCTTTGTCCTTTTCATCCCTCCTTCACTCTCTTCCAGGAGCTAATGAACTCCTGATGGCAGTGGAGACCGGAGCGATGGATCAATCCTCCATCTCTCTCTGTGTTTCTCTCTCCCCCCTCCTCTCCCTCGCTCCCACCTGTCCTCCTCCTTTTGCACTCTCTCCCTTGAGTTTTTGGCAGCGCCCCAGCTTCGCTGGCTGCGACTCACCTCCTTCATTGTTTGTCAGCAGATTTCAGGAGACGGAGCGGGAGGCTTAGTTCGAAAATTATTTGGACCTCAGCCTTCTTTTTTCCATTTATTCATCTCTTCTTTCTCTCCCTCTTCTCTATTTGAATCTTTCATTCCCTCTCCCATGATGCAGCAGTAGCAGCAGGAGCAGTGGCAGCATCAATAAATATTGTGTTAATGTTCTGGTGGCTGGAGCCAGCAAGGTGATAAAGGAAATCTATTTGATTTCTGTGCCACATTTGTTTGGCCCTACGCCTCTCTGGTCGGTGTGTGTGGCCATATTGTGTACAACTGCAATACAATAGTGTATGCATGTGTGTATGGGTGAAGGCACATCGTTTCTTTCTTAATGCATTTCCTCTTCCTTCAATCCTTCACTAACTTCCCCTACTTTGTTCCTTCCTCCCTTCTTATTTCCATTTTCTCCAGAAGTTGCTGACACTGTTGTATTGCAACAATTCTTACTATTTACCCTTGGCACTCAAAAGCACTCCACATTTTGAGAACCAGCCACTGTAAAATAATTGTCTTATCTTTCTCCTAGTGTCAAAAACAAGAAACCACTTAAAGGTGGAGTAGGTAATTTCGGAGAAACCAGCTCGAGATCGCTAGAATTTGAAAATACACAACCGGAGAAAATCTGCCACTTCCTTACAGAGCCCCTCCTCCAACACACACGAACGCGCACATGACCAATGAGGGCACGAGATAAGTTTGTGCACAGATGGAAGGCTGACAGGCAGGTAGGCCATCCAGTTATTTTAGCCGGGCCGGCTAAAATGATTGGTCGTGCTTTTTACAGTACTACGGCTTCCACAGATGAATTTTTGTTATGGATTTTTTGTCAAAGCACTTAAGATATTCATTGCTATCGGTATGTTAAGAGCATTCCATGGAATATAACAAAAAGTGTATCTCGAGCCGGTTTCTCAAACTTACCCCCACCTTTAAGGCCATGGTATGCATGACTTGTTTGTATGACATGTCGACTGATAACAAGAGCAGTGATACAACTTCTTCCTTACAGCTGCACTTGAAGGCTGGTCAAAAACCCACTTGTCGTAGATAGTAAAGTGTAATTTCTTAAATGTCTGGCCATACGGTCACCTTTGCTATCTTTAAGTGGACATTTTAATGTTTTGTTGAATAAAGAAAGGCAATGTAGGGCTGCACACATAAATTATTCGATCACTTTGTGGAAGTTATAATAATCCATCTAACTCTAAAACCGTGAGAATAATCTCCTCTCAGTTTCCTCTAATGCACAAGCTGGTTAGTGTTTCTCATTTAAGCCCAGCTACAGCAAGCACTGTGCATTTATCTATTATTTCTTTGTTATTTTACACTTCACTTAGGGTAGCTTTTATCCCCCGAGAGCAATAACGGAAATCTAATTCACTTTAGGGAGACAACAGTCTGCAGTATTTGACATAAAGAGCGAATTTTCTCCAATCCGCTGGATCTCCGTGGAGCAGTCAGTGGGGGGGAGAGGGCTGATGGGAATGGTGATGGTGATATCAGCATCAGAGAGTGACTCACCACTGCTCTTAAATGGCTTTGAGTCTTGACGGGATGTGTATTAGGGTAATGGAGTAAGGTCGTGTGCAAAACATTAAACTTGCCGGCTGAGATGTTAAGCGCAGCTGTGGTTTTTCTCTGTGCACTTCAGGGTTATTTGTGGTTTTGCACCTTTTTGTTGCAGCTCTTACTGGGTCAGAGGGCTCCTGTGTACAGCAGCTCATATTGTATTTCACACAGAAATATATTCCATCAAGGCTTGCTTTGAAGGTATTGAATTCTAGTTTCTCAAATATCCTAAAACCAGAGTGTAAGTCTTTCATAAACTATTATAGTATCAACCATTTAAGGGCTGCAACTCTGGATTATATGTTGATTATTTTTCCATTGATACATTGTTTGGTTTCCAATTTATGGAAAAATAATAATGTCATCACAATCTTGCAGTGTCCAAGGTAACATCTGTAAACTTCCTGTTCATCTGACTAACTGTGCAACAACATTTGCACAGTGGCTACAAAACATAGATAAACATAGCTTCATTACAGGAATCGGTGTGTACTTAGCATAGCTGCAACCATTTAAGGACTTAGCAATAAGTCAATCGACAGAAAAACATTTGGTCAACTAGGCTAGGCTAATTAGTAATAAACCAAGTCATTATTTGATGCAAAAATGACCGATATTATTGTCTCAGGCTCTCTAATATGGAATTATTTGTTTTATATCATATTAAACTGGACCACAAACCTGCTGACAGACTTAAAGGGGACCTATCATGCAAAATGCACTTTGTGATGTGTTTTATACATACATATGTGTCCCCGGTACGTCGGGGAACTCACGCAGCGTCAGAAAATAAAACCCTCTCTCTTTTCCTCCATACCCACATCTTTTAAAAACGGGTGTACAACGAGCGGATACAGATTCCATCCGAACTGACGTCAAATCGGCAGCGGACCCACAGAAAGTTGCTATCAGAAACAATGCCTGACGTGTTTTGGGCGTAATCTCGTCTTTGTTTACATTAGCAAGCCTCGCTAACACTCAGAGCTAACCTGTAGGCTACTGTGTAGAGCACATGTGTTTTAAAAAGCAGGAAATAAAAAAAGAACTCACCTTGTGATAAACCCGCAAGAGAAAAAGCATTTGAGCTCCATACTATTTCAGAAATAATCCTTGACGTGGTTTAAACAGGATGGCGTTTTATCACAGCAGAATTTAACTTTATCTCCGGTAGAATTCTGATCAGGCATTAGCTCCGCCTCCTCTTCTTTTCTTTTTTTCAAGCTAAGGACCCAAGATCCGCGTTTCTCTAACAGGGCTTCAAAAGAGGGGGTTGAGCAGTATGAGGGATGGCTACAATGGGTGAACTGTTTGGTATTTTGAAAAGAAAACTTCACAGACATGTTTTGTATAGGTATGGCCCTACAATATATGTTTCAAATATAGCATGATAGGTCCACTTTAAATTGCCACCCATAGAAATAAGCTAAACAGAAAAGATGCAAATCCTAATATGAAATACAGGAGCTTCAAATGTTTGCCTTTTTTGCTTGATACATTGTTGGTACACAAGTTTCTAAATTAGTCAATTGACTAATCATACTAGCATATTTCCAACTATATATTTATAATAAACGTAATGTTGCACTCGAACTGAATTGTAAAATACAGATCTAGAGTCTTAACCATACACTTGTCATGCAACAGAGAGCACTTTCCAGTTTCCTCTTCCCCTTGAAATGACAGGTTGTTGAAGGATTATTTCTGCCTATTTTATACTGAGCAAGAGAAATGTGTGTGTGTGTGTGTGTGTGTGTGTGTGTGCGCATGTCTTTCCAGCTTTCATGTCTGGCAGTGTGAGTAGCTTGCTGTCTTCTTTCTTGCACACCTGTTAGCATGCTCCTGATGAGGATGTTTGATGTGTGTGATGTGTGTGTCAAATGTGTTTTTTTCTTTCCTTTTTTCCTTTTTCCTATACACTGTGTGAGTGTGTGTGTGTGTGTGTGTGTATGTGTATGCACCTGTGTTTGATGTTGAGGTAAATACTTGATACCTGACCACACACACACACACACACACACACACACACACACACACATACACACACACACACACACACACACACACACACACATTGACATTTTGATTCTTTCAACTCATTCATAATAGTTGGCCTATTTCTCCCTTCTCTGTTTCTCTTCCTTTCCTCTCCCTGGTCTCTCAACTTCACTTTATAAATCTTTGTGAATCTTTTCTTTTTGGTGCTCTATCTCTCTCTATACCTGTCAAGCTCTTTAGTGTGAACCTCTCTCTCTCTGTTGCCTACCTTTTTCTCTAACGGCTCTGTCCAAAAATAGCTTTGTGTGTGGGGCAAGATGGGTCGGGTAGGAGGATGAAGGAAGTAAAGTGAAAATAGACTTGAATGTGTGCGGTTGTGTTGCAGTCTTCCCTGCATGCCTTTAAGCTGTCTTGCTTGTACACACAGTATTAGCACTGCATGGACAAGTGGTGCTATAGCCTGCACGCACGCACGCACACACACACACATATACATACAAACCCATGCACATACAAACGCACACTCCTGTCTATCCCATCTCACCATGCCTGTCATTTTCCCCCCATGATGAAGAGGAAATATTCAGTGTCAGACAGTGAGATGAAAACAAACAGGAGGAAGAGAGGAGAACAGGTGAGAGAGAGAGGGTGAGTCAAAAATGCCAGATGGACAGCTAACTAAGGATTTTAGAGAGTAGCAGCTAAGGAGGGATGAAGTGACGGAAAGAGATGATAAGGCAGTCAGTTTAAGGTTAAATGTGGAAAAGTGAGAGATTGGGGAAAAAGCAAGAAAGTAGTGAAGGGAGAGCAGCTCTGTGCGTCTCTGCTGTGGTTGTTGCCAAATACTTTTTTTAGGCTTTTGTTCCCCGGGCAGGCAGGTCTTATTCTGTGCAATCAACACACATACATCGGGATCATAGAGAAAAGAATGACACACACACACACACACACACACACACACACACACACAGAGAGCACTGCCTCAGAGACATGGCTTGTTATGAAGCAATTTATATGCAAGGATACTTTATCAAACTGACTGACCTCTGGCTCCTCAAGGAGCTCTGAGCCCAGGCCAGTTATGTGTGTGAGTGTGTGTTTGTATTGTTAAGCAAACAGTTTCTCTTCCACAGACTTTTGTTGATGAGGCTTGTGTCATTTCAAATGGTTGTGTAACGGCATGCACTGTAACTACAGATGCTACACCCTTCATCATATATACTTTTTTAATGATTGTTGTGCTTAAAAAATACGTGTGTGTGTGTGTCACCGGGTCTCTGCAGATACACTCTCTTAATAGATCACCATCACTGTTGTAGTGTTCTGACCTAAAGTGCTGAAAAAAGACACCAATCCACAGCAGTGTTTCTGCTGAAGTAAATGCACTGTCATCCACAGGGCTGACTGAGGGAGAGGACAGACAGAGAGACAGGCAGAGCGACAGGCAGACAGACAGGCAGCCAAGCAGAGGGGTAACATACTTGCAGACAGACAAACAGATGGCAGGCAAATGGGTAGATGGGCAGAAAGGCAAAGAGTCAAGCAGTCAGACAGACAGAAAGACAGATGGCGAGCTTGCAGGCAGACAGACGGACACAATGACTAATGGGATGCAGCCAGTCAGACGGATTTGGAAGCTGGAAGACGGACGGACAAAAAGTCCAACAAACGTCCTGTCTTTTTTATTCAGACCAGATTATTCACTTCACTAATATTTGATATGTTTGTACAAATGGATGTCTTTTTCACTGCTTTAGTACTGACTGATGAAACCGTTGAATGTACAGCCAGTTGGCAATCAATTGCCAACAATTTTGATAATAGATTTATTTATTTAAAAAGCAAGCATAAGCTGGCTCCAGATACTGTGAGAATATTTATAATATTCAGTCTTAGTATCCTTGTAGATTTTCGGTTTTGGACTAGTGCAATATTTTTTCATTTATTCTTGCCTTTTGTAGACTGTATGCTTATGCCAAGATCTTCCAAAACCAAACAGCTATTCCTTTTTTGACACTTTATTTCTAATTTCCATCTGCAGTTGTCCCTCTATACTTGACTATGAAGCAGATGACATTTCAATGGCTGCACTAATAAAGCTGCAGTAAATGCAAATGTAGTAATTTTTAGCAGAAAACATACATATGGTCTTAACATTGAAGATTATCTTTATAACTATTGATCAAACTATTCCAAAATCCTAACTTTTTAGTGTGAGTGCAAACATACACAAGGAATTAAGGGAGACACCCTCGTTTTTCTTATGTCGTGTCAATATTGCTAACCACTGTGTTGTTTACCCTTTTTAATAGCTAAAATTAACATTGTTTTTAATCCGTTGCATTTTCGGTTTATTTAGATTGTCAGTGGCTAATACAAGCGATTCAAGAGGCATACAAACAAGTCGAATGAGGCTTAGCTTGCCCCATAAAGAAATACCTTTCTTAGAGTGAGATCAGATGTTTAGATTAGACTATATGCCATTTCATCACATCACTGTTGACTTGTAATACTCTGAGAGGTTTTCAGGTGCCGGTTCTCTCAGTTTGACTGGCTTCACTCTCACCTGCCCAAATGAGCAAGACTAAAAGGAAGAAATGCTCAGGAGTGCGAATAAGCTGCTATAAACATGCTGTGAGTGGGAGCACACCTTGAATCAGTTTATCAAGTATACACCATTAGTCTTCAAGCAGAAATAGCTGCTTTCAACCCAACTTTTTCCCCCAACATCCAAATATTGGATGAAGCTTACCCTACTTTAAACCTGTGAACTCGTGAAATAGCTGATGGCTGATTTCTTCCCCACCTGCACTTTGGTAATACGGTTGTTTTTATTTAGGACTGCTCTTTTGCACATTTTTAGAAGAACTGTCCCCTTTAAACGCTCAGTCAGACTCTGTGCTCTCGGCAGTGTCATAGTCAGCCAATTAATTAGCTCCCCAGGCGCCCTGGCTTTCCCAGCATGCATTAGTCAACCTTCTCCCTGTTTGTCTTATAGTAAATGTTTTGGGCTGACACTAAAATATGCACAGGAAATGTGGCTTACACCAGCTGATGGAATTCAAATGAGAGCTAGAGGTGGCTGTCTAAAAGCTAAAATGTGTAGTGTGAGCAGGGTTTCAATTTCAGGTTTTAGCTTTATTTGTTACTTTTCTTCAGTGTTGTGGCATATACAGTTGAATGTACAGGATTGCTGCCTATATGCAATGATTGATGAAGTGGAATTTGAATGTCTTTTTTTATGTTGGAGGAAATACTATCAGTTTTTAACCATAATTGCTTGAAAGTACCTCCTAAGGTCTGATTTGCACAGACTGGGCTTGATTGACATCTCCATTTACTCTGTTTACCCTGTTAATATTCTCATTGTTACAAGGAGTTTTGTGAAATGTCTAAACTAGACTATAAGATTACATTTAATAAACAATTTCCTGATGACGTCCTTCAGCTTCAGCAGAGTGATGATAACCTTTGGATCAAGCCAAATCCTGCTTGTTCAGTTATAGCCACACTTTTGGCCATTTCCTCTGTGTTGTTTGTACATGTTAGTCTGTGTGCGTGTGCGTGTGTACTGTGCACACTGTGTGTTGTTTGGCTGCCATTCGTTGCCCCCTGGCTAATGTGAGCAATGCAAGAAAAAGAGGCCACAACCCAGTCACATAGCTCTTTAATGTAGTGTAGCTTGGCCACAGGGCAGCAGACAGCATGCCAACTGTTACAGTGTGTGCTTTATTTGTGTTTGCCGATGTATGTTTATACAAATGTTATGCCATCCGTCTACTCAGCCACCACAGTCAAGTTAAGCTGGACAATTTGTCCACTTGTGCCTGTTAGCATGTGTTTAAGCCTCTTAAGCCTCTTACACACCCAGCCGATTATTGGCGTCGATAGATGTCGGGCCGTCGATGAGCGTCGTGTCGCCCTACTCAGATTGGTGTGTCGTGCACCGTCGTGCAGCGTCGTGTCTTTTCGGCCGTGCCGACATCTTCCGCCGCTGATTCGACATGTTGAATCGGGGGGGCCGTCGGCCAAATAAATCACTCTGATTGGCTGTTCAGCTTAGCGAATCAGTGCATGAGAAGCGAAACGGAAGTGAGGGACCCAAACAAACTATTAAGAAGGCAAATCTGAGATTTCATTTAACTCCAGCTCTCGACACAGGTTCGGGAAAGCCCCATGAGCTTCTCGCTGTAGAGTGAAAATGGAACGCACACGCTATTTGTTGTTTGTTTGTTTATATCACGCAGTCTGTTCTTCTTCTCTCGGTGTATCACGCAGTCGGTCTTCCGGTTGTTGCCTCTTTTGAATGACGAATACACACAACCGCCGCCTGCTAGTAAGGAGAGTTATTGCCACTCACGCATGCGCAATTCGTACGTGCAACTTGGCCGTCGGCTGAAGTCTTTGCCGTGTGATGCCGTTTTCTTGTCAATTGGCCTTATGGCTAGTGAATGTTCAGTTTTTACCAGCCTCTCAATACATTACATGTATGGATCTCATTTTATATCCTGCTTGCAGTAAAAGTCCAACCTATTTAATTAGCATAGTAACAAGGAAACCTTTTTTTCCCCATATTGCTTAAGACAAATAGTTCATATATTCACACGAATAGCTTATTATTTAAATTAATGAGCTCATTAGCAGAGTAAGTCTGGTTTAATATAGCGAGGCGATTAAAGCAGGATGTAAGGAGCTTAAGGTTTAAGGCGGGTCTTGTTTTTAGTACTTAGTGCATTTCTCTGCTTGTTGTGGTTTTAAACTACATTTGTGTGTTGAAATGTTATTTAGTTTTTTGTAGACATGAGCAGAGCTTTTCTGTTGGCCTCTGTGAGCTGTTTGCCATCTTTCTCCGTTTATCTGCCTTAGCATATTTCTTACTGTCTGGATTTTATCCAATCTTTCTGTCTCCCTTCATCTTTTGGGTCATCGCTCTTATTTTTGTCTTGAATGATGCCTTTTTTCTCAGTCCGCTATTGATCTCTGAATTTCTCTTTTCTTGTTGCCTTTTTCCAAACTACATTACATCCTTAATTTAACCAGGGGATCTTTTTGTTTTATTTATTTGTCAAAAACGTTGTTTGATAGTGTTTTCTCCCTCTTATAGCATGGTTTCATTGATTCTGACAGCTGTTTGCCTCCAGCTATTCTCCTGCTTCAACTCTGACAAAGTGCAGGTTCAGTTGGGATCATGATGCAACACTACAAGTAGTATGACACGACAGTTTAACAATGCTGCACTGCTATCAATTGCACTATCAATTATTCAGCCTTATATGTTTCTATTTGAATCAATATATTTTTCTCATTTGGTCCAACCAACCTTCCCCAAAACAAAGTTTACTATAATTGCAGAAACAGCATATATACTCACATAGAGATATAGTCTTAATCAGTGTTTCTCTTTGAAGCCATTTTTGCTTAACATATTAAGTTGAATAGGTATTTAATTATCAAACAGTTTGTAGTATAATGCAGAATAACATACTATTGTAAAATCTTATATAAGATCATGTACAAATATAATATTTGGACTTACAACCTGAGAACCTGAATTTGTGTGTTGCTAAGATGTTCCTGTTTGTACTTTTATTGTATTTAATCAACTTGCAGTATAAACCGCCCTGGCCTCCAGGATATGTTGCATTCCTGGGTTTAAACAAGTTAGATCCATCCAACTCATCCAGTCTTAATGTACCAAACATAAGACTTTCGACTCATCCCAGGATTTCTGTCTTTTTAAAAGAAACGTTTTGTTGTATTGCATGTTTTTTAAAAGAGGGCAACTGTAGGACCTTGGTGCTAATGGTTAAAGGTGTTAGCCAACTACACATCCATTCATTTGGGACCTCCTGTAATATATAATTGTTCTCTCTATGAGATAGATCTTTCTGAATAGACAGTAGATATCACTCACTGTCGAGGAATTGGTGTAGAATCGACCTACCTGACACTGAGCCTTTTAAACAACACATGTAGAAGAAGTAGTTTGAAGTAGATTTGCTATTTCGGTCCACAGACTTGGCAAGTAGCAAAGTCAAAAGTCAAATAAAAAACAAAGATGGATTTAAAAAAAAGATGTGACTTTGAAGAATATGAATTCTGGCTCTGGAGATAGAAGCACGGAATTCCTGTACCATCTGTTAAAGCTGTTTGGCAAGAAAGCAGACCGACTGTCGCACACTGTTTCTCTCGCTCAGTCTTCTTTTTGTCTTTTTTTGTGTTCAGAAAGTAACCCAGTGCAGACCTGGCGTCTGGTTCACTGCACTGATTGAGATGAAGTTGTACATTTGAGAGTCTTTCCCGCTTCCCTTTTCTCCTTCATCCACTCCATCTCTCTAGAGAACAAGAAATATCTCAATCTACAGTCTGGGCTCTGGTTCACTGGACTGATTGAGACAGGGTACTCTGTACTGCATCAGAAAGAGAGAGAGACTTGGGAACTGAGGATGAGAGGAAGAGTGGAAGAAAAAGTAGGATATCAGGTGGTCAGAAAGAGTGAGGGAGAACATGATCTTAAAGACTTTTCTTGGCAGTTGCAGAGCTGTGAGTCCGACTCTTCCCTTAGGTGATCCTGCTCCAAAAATGAAGGGTGGGGGATTTTAAGCAGATACACTGACATTTCCAATTACCATCAGTTCTTTCACTTTAACGGGCCAGTGGTTCTCCATTTTTACATGAGCATTCAGAAATACCGGGCTGCCACCAGGACAAGAGGTTAAAGAGACTGTCCTGTCAGCTTACAATCAAAGGTTCAGCTGCCATGACAGCTATGTGACAGAGACACTGAATCTGGTCACTAAAGATACCAGCAGACAGAAAAGGCCTGAAATAGACATGTTGCAATTATCAGTTAGTGGGCATTAATATAAAAAAGTCAATAAATGGCATGAAAACACATTTATTGGTAACCATTTTACAATGGCACAGTCTGTGGCTAGTTGACTTAACAACTTAAGCACCAACAATTTTGTCACAGTGGTTGGTGGTCCTCGAATCTGGTCAAAACGGCAAGAAAACGCAGTGTTGCAAAAGAAAAAGTGCAGCACAGAGAGAAAATCATCAGATTTAAGTCCAATTTTCCCTTTGGAGTATGCATACAATCCAGCAAGTGTTCGGCTTATGCTTGGAGTTTGTGTTCAATAAAACTCTTTCCAAAAAGTGGAACCAAAACCGCTACAGACATGGTACAAAAATCAACAGCTGCTGTAACAAAAGGAACAACAAAAAAAACAAGATCATAGGGAGAATCAAAAGGCCCGTCTCCACACAACAGGGAATGCTTCTCTGGATTTTCGCACTTTACCAAGCAACGGTTGGTTAGCGTTGTCAGCAAACCAAATGAAAACCAAATGTCAGCAGCTAGCCACAAACCCATTGATATGTCAGTGTGAAAACGTTCCCTCTCTTTGGAGACGTGGGTGTGGTTGACTTAATGTATTTTTTCTTCCAAACTAAAGTGACAACCATCTATTAAATACAAAACCCGCTATGAAATATATGGCATACAACAGTGTCTTCAGTGCCTTAATAATAAATATAATGCACGTTTTCAAGCAGCAGCAGCCTACTTAGGAACTTGATGAACAGGGAAAGGTGAATAATAGGGATGTCCCGATCACTTTTTTTTGCTCCCGATCCGATTCCGATCATTTGATTTTGACAATCTGCCGATACCGATTTTTCCCGATCCGATCTTTATGCAATGCATTAAGAGAAAAAAAAGATAACAGATAACGGCTGGTCATCCAACGCGATGAATTCAGCTATCTTGGCTGTTATTCTTTTGGCCTTTTCACTGTTCTGGGGCAGTTTCTCTTTCCTTTTAAAAGTCTCTGAAAGTGTCGGTTGTTTCAGTGCCGTTACCTGAGTGGCCGCTGTGTACTCGTCGTGTTGTTGTTGGTGTTTGTATTAGATTGGTCATGTTGAACGTAGCTCTGTTCTTTCCACCACGCGGAACCTCCGCCTTGCAAACATTGCATCTGGCTGTTACACTGCCTTCGCTTTCAATTTTATAATACTTCCAAACTCCTGACATTTTCTCTGTCCCGAGTCCCGAGTCACCAGCTGAACGTAGCCTCTTGTTAGCTTATTGCTACTATTAGACACTGCGCCCACTCTGTTGTCAGATTTGAGAGAAATAAGCAACCAGGTCTATGAAAACAAGCCCAAAAGAAGCAACACATACATGATGTGTAATTTTAAACCAAAACTAAGGCCTCAGGATGACTTTAAGACGTGAACATGAAAATTCCCGATCCCCGATTCTTTTCTCCCGATTCCGATCTTTTGAAAATCACGTAATCGGCTCCGATCCCCGATCACGTGATCGGATCGGGACATCTCTAGTGAATAATGCACTTCAGGTAATAGTTTTGTCCCAAAGTGGCATTTTAAATAAACATGCCAGCCTGACAAACTCAATTATTTAAAATTCTATCACATTTAAAAGTACTTCCACCAAAGTTATTGAGATTTTTATACAATAGTATTTGATATCAGATCTGTAATTCTTAGAGTGCAGATTTGAAAAGCTCTGTTTTGTGTGTTGGTGTTTTGCAAAATAAATAACTATGTCGAGGTTTATGGAATTCCACCATCATTAATGTTATACACCTGCATTTTTCTTACTGTGAAACATGTTCCTACTGTGAAATGTCAGAAAGGCCTATTGCGCTTGACTGACTGTTGATCTCTAAAATCTTCTGGGAGCCAGCACTACGACTCTACAAATGTCTCACCCTCGAGCTCTAGTATGTGTAGCCTATTTGATGGAGTTTCTCTGGGAATTCAACTGAGCTTTCTGCATTTATGGGTAATAGAGAGAGCAAGAAAAGAGACAAGTTTCACCCTTGGAGCTACGTTAGGACTTGCATAGCAAAAATTGCTCATAGCTCCTTCTTGACTTCTTGACTTCTTGACTCACAAACTAAAACAATTGAGTTTACAACATTTTAGAAGCATTAAAAAGGCCTGCAGATAGCTGCCTGACCTGATTTCTCCATTTTTAAATCTTGTACGAGTCTCTTAATAGTAATGCAACAATGCAAATCAAAGCATTCACATTGATCGATCGAACCTGGCTTAATTTGACTAATCATAACACAAAACCCTCCACAGCTCTAGCCATACGTATCAAATATGTGGGTAAACCAGGTTGGTTAAATCAGAAACAAGAACCGATAACATTTCTAGTTCTCATGCCCTTTAATACTTCTTGTTTTGTAAAGCTGTGGTCCTTTCCGCCACATAATACCCTGTTCTTGTAAATGCTTCTAATAACATTTTAAAGCAATCCATTTAGAAGTCCGGTGTAACAAATAGATCCTTTTTTATAGCACATTTTTTCTTACTGTTCACATTTTCCTTTGGGTGGTCAGGGGAAAAACTTGACTGGGCTGAAAAAAAAAACCCTGGTACCCTGAGTGTGGTTTAAGTGGGTCGCCTCAGAGTTTAACAGGCGAGGGGAAACCCTGAGATAAATCCAAGCGTGCAGACTTGAAGTCAGACAGACGTAGCATAGTGGAGGAAGTCAATGATGTACTTAACAACTCTCCTCAAAGGCAGGAAGACGAGGGTGAGCAAGACAGATGGGGGGGAAAGATGGATAGAGAGAGAAGCGAGAGGGAGGCTTTGGAAGTCAATAATGTGCTTAACCTTACTCTGCAGACTCCTTGTGTCCCTGTTATTGTAAGGAAGAGAAGATAGGATGGGGGGACCTAAAGGAGAAAGTGGAAACGAGTAAGATGGAAGGACTTGGGAATGGAAATAGTCAGAGGCAGCGGAGAAGCGCTGTGTTTTTCTGTCAGCATAAATGTCAGAGTAGTTAAGTGTGTGCAGGGCAGGCGGGGGGGCCGGGATACAGGAAGAGCCCCGTATAAGAGGGAATAGCCCAGTTTTATAGCCACATAAATCTCTGTTCCCCACACTGGAGGTTGTAACCCACCTCCTCCTCTTTTGGCCTTCCTTCCTCGGTGTAGCGGTTCGCTAAAACCTCCTTTTGACTTCTTGACTCTGTCTGCCGCTCTCTTTTGCTTCATTTCTCTCTCTTTCAGACTCTATTGACCCATGCCCTCCTTTTTCCCCTCTAAGTGCCACTTTATATATTCTTCCATTGACCCTCATGCAACCAGTGCAAGCCTATAAAAACATTTCTTGAGGCTGTTTTTTTTTTTGCCTCATTGATATATTTTCCCTTTTTCCCCACTTAAAACCTTTGTCAGGGACCCTCCTAAGTATGAATATTTTTTAAACCAAGATACTTTTTCTCTGCAAAACAGACCATTTTAAGTGGTGCTTTTCATAATGCCTGTTTAAATCAATCAACAAATCAATCTTACGAGTGTGGAAAACACCACTAGTCATAACATGTGAATGTAATTCTGATGGCATTCTCTTTGCAACACTTTGAACACATGATCACCTTTCATCACTTTTATCACTCAAAATATATGTAATTTAGGTCACCTATTATGCAAAATCCACTTTTTCACATCTTTTATACATACAGTAAATATCTGTCCCCTCTGTGTTAAGGGATTCGGAAAGTTTCATGAAAAAATATCCTCTCTTTTTGTTCTACTCCAACAATATAAAAACCTGCCAGTCTTTGTATATATCTGAGACCTATAATATATTGTTAAAAAAATAGTTTTATAGGGGACCTTTACGCCTGTTGAATGTAGTGTTGCTGTTAGGTGTTTTTGTAACAACTTCTGCTTTGTTGTAAAAAAGTTATGTTTACATTCAGTGTTACTCACCAAAACACATTGTGTGTATCCTTAAGATCTAACCAACTTGTTGTTGAATGCATTTAGTTTTCCTGCCCTGCTTTCTGCTAATGCACACCTCGTTCCAAAGATACAAGAAAGCACATTTTTATTGCAGATACAATGTTGAAATAGTCTGTCATTGTAGTTTGTGGATGAACTGTAGTTGAAAAGTTAATCCTGTAGTCATCTGGCTGAATTCAATGTGTTTGTTAAATAGATGTTCTTATCACAATATGAAGGTGGCTTTTGAATTTCCTTATTCATATAGAAACACAGAAAAAAAGGGTTCTTGTCTTCTGCTGCAACACTTCAAAGGGTGTCCTGTTAGAGCTGGTTAAGTATGTTTTTCCTTTGTAACATAATGAAGAAAGAAGTACCTACAGTATGCACGGATGGGGACCTTTACAATAGCTTCTAGTGAATACTGCAGGAGGAATTTACAGCCCACATATACAAGGACTCCCACTGTATGTGCAGAAACAGAACAACTGTATCATTGTGACGAGGGTCCGAGGCGCTCATGTGTAAACGCAGATCAAGTCAGTTTACTCTGGCAGGCTGCCGGCTGGAGGCTCTGACAGATTGGTGCCATCAGCGCATTATTTCATTAACACTTGTGTTTTCATGGTGAACATCTTCTCACTCGTAATTCTTCTCTCTCTCTCTCTCTCTCTCTCTCTCTCTCTCTCTCTCTCTCTCTCTCTCTCTCTCTCTCTCTCTCTCTCTCTCTCTCTCTCTCTCTCTCTCTCTCTCTCTGTCTTGCCTCCCCCCACTCATCCCTCCCTCTCTGCCACCCTGACAGATGGAGAGCGAAAAGAAGAGGAGGAAATACTCCACGAGCAGCAACGACTCCGACACCACCGACAGTAAGTTGAAGAGAGAGAATCAGGGAAGAGGAGGGAGGGATGTGTGTGTGGGTGTGTGTGTGTGTGGGTGTGTGAGTAAGAAACCTGGAAGTGTCAAAAAGTGAGTGCCTGTGCTGCTGTTGTGCAGTCAGATGCTTTGTTTAAGTCAACTCCCTCAGGGTATTTCTTACATACATTTTTCTTTCCGTCCCTTTTCTACTCATTAACACTTTTTCCTTTTTAAAACATGTCTCCAATATAAATATGAATATGTAGCCCAAGCAGCTTTTATGCAAGATCAAGAACAAGGGCTGCTTTTAAGAGAAAATGAATGTCTTAGGTTTTGAAAAACCCTTGCCCTTGCAGGTGTAAAGACTGTGCAAGAGAGATTTATACTAGCCACAAGAAAGAAAGAAGTGGTAAAATCAAAATGAAGTAACCTTTATTCTATAGAAATCACATCAGACAAAGAGTAATAGGCACTTAAGAACGCCACTGAATCAGTTATTTAATATAAAGAAACAGAAATATACGCCTACATATAAGTAAGAGTAGATTCTTAGACAGTAGAACTAAGCAATAATCCTGAATTATATCTCTTTATTTGTAAAGGCAAATGATAAAGAGGCAAGAAATTATGATTTGTGTTTGTTAAATTGGATTTTGCTGAGTTTTCCTCAGTAAAACATCTCTTCAACTGGTCCTCCGGTGGTGTTGCACAGAGTGAATGAAATGTTTCATATCATGTCATTTTATTTTGCGAGTTTGATAACCTCAGTCAAATCCTAAAGCTGATTTGCGCCTCATTGCCTCTAAAAGCTGACTGCTTGATGGCTGCAGCTTTAGTAAATGACGCGGCTTTTACATTAAGAAATTGAATAAAACCTGCATCTCACATCTGGGAAAATGTTGCCTTTTCTACACTGAAAAATACACATTCGATTTAGGATTTGACACAGACTCAACACAACCCCTGAGACAGACTTTGTGTATAGAAACACATTGATGTTTAAACGTCTTTTATATACATTGTACGAGACAGACAGTCGGCCATGAGAGAGAGATACAGTGCACGGTGACGGGAACATCTGGCCAGTCCAACACATTACAACTCTGGCAGCTTCTGCTGGAAAATCATTTTGATTGTAAACAGTCTTTGAACAGCGGGACAGTTCTACACAAGCACACTTGGCTCTCACAGCTGTCAGAACAATAGGAACATTTTGGCATTAAAGACGGCCAGCGATTGAAAATTAATATTGAATGTCATTCTTTTTGGCTATTGGCAGATCAAGATGAGTAATTCTTGGCATTTTGAAGTGTGCATTTTAAGATAACAGGTAAAAATAGTCGTTTGGCTAACATCTGACACTGACATATCAGCCAAACAATCTGTTGAATCAAGAGAGGATCTTATTTTCACTTTTTTGTTATCCTAAAAGCTTTTCTAAACTGATTATTTTACTTCTTCTCCTAGGTTAACTTAGTTTATCCAGGGTAACATAACAAACCAAAATAAAGTGGCTTAATCTGCCTTTTAAAACCTTTTTAATTCGATTTTTGGATTAACCACGAGTGTTTGTTCTACTGATGCACTCTTCTAGAGTCTCCCTCAGCTAGACGTATGAATTGACATATAGACAAGGTATTCTCAGTTTTCTTTTGGCACATTTTTCTTTATTTCAGAATATACCATTTTCAAGATTTATCTACATATTTTTTCTCTTTTTGGAGAATTGCAAAAACAAAAAATGTCCCATTACAATGTAAAAGGAAATTCAACAAATTAAAAATGTATCTGTCAGAAACAGTCCAGATAATTGCTTATGGAAGTTAAAAACATTCTTAAAATAACCTTTTCCTTATAAGATATATACTCATCAAGATTTACATCTGTAAATAGAGGAATTCTGTGTAATTTAATGGTTTAAACCTATAAAAAAACCCAGTTTAACTGTAGCCGGGGCGACCACATGGAAGTGACCTCGTGCAGGTTTAAGTGTTATGTGGTCACAGGTCTGCATGTATAAATGATTTTACAGCAGGTTTAACAGGCAGCCTTTTCAGACCTGACTGAGCCACCCTGTGCTGACGGCCGCACTCTTCGCTTTATAATTAGCCGTTAGCTGTTAGCTTCCTCTGGCCAGTGCAGCGTGGGCTCCAGCTGCATCTGCTGACTGGAGGTTATCAGGTTTCTAATTGAAGGATGCCCATGATAATTTTGCCTGCCATGCACCAAGCAGGGCTTTTAATTAACACACGGCCATGATGGTAACCTCCCACTGCGCTGCGGCCCGCTCCGTTATCTGGCCACACAGTGATGATGAGGTGCAGCTGTCTCGTGGGGCATGTAGATATCTCACACACACACACACACACACACACACACACACACACACACACACACACACACACACACACACACACACACACACACACACACACACACACACACTATAGTTGAGTGCAGACAGTACTCCCACAGATGTCTCTAGATAATGTGCATTCAACAGCATAGATAAACACATTTAAAATGCCACCCCATCCCTCTAACTGTTTTTTTTTTTCATTTAATGTGTTTGTCTTGAGCAAAGTAGAGTCTCTTTTATTCTTTAGACACTCTCTTTCACACACACACACACACATACGCAAGCTGGGAGGTGGTAGTCCAATCCAGTCTCACAAAAAATAGCTACATAGTTTCACAAATACGCCTCTTAAATTGTGAAATGGCTTCCCTCCACATTAATTTCTAATGGCCAGTGTCCATGTGACATGAATGGAGGATCAATTTGTAAATAATGTGATCAAACCCAAACATGGCTGTCAATTCACTTTAAAGTTAAAGTGTGTTTTTGTGTGAGTATATGAAACTGTGCAACTGAGAGTTTGAGACATCAATGCATGCAACATGTGTGTGATGGTGGGAGAAACTGTGACTATAAGCATGCATATGTGATAAATACGAGGAAGTGTTAACATGTTTATGTACAGCACACTGTATATGTTTAAGTGTGAGTTATGTATGTCTGTAGGTGTGTGTAGAGAGAGAGGCAGTCTGTAATTTTGTAGAAAAGTCTGACAGCAGTTCTGCCCTCTGTGCTGTTAGTTGTTTAGACGTCACAAGTAAAATTAGCACGGTGGCAGCACTGCTGTGGTGTCGGGGAAATATGTTGAGTGGGAGGCAGCACACACGCATGCACACACATGCACACATAAATGAACACACACAGTCATGGTCACAATGTGCTATATTACACAGTATTGGAATATTTGAGTTTTCCATTATGCCTGTGTGATCACTGATGTAACTTAATTGCCAATGTGATGTAATATTTAATGACAGCCTCCTTTGCGGTGCACAGATACAAATGAGCTTCTGGCTATCTGATGCATGGTTATGTAATTTAAAACATATATAGAAAAAAACAGCATCAAATTCAATTACAAATAGACACTCTGTTCAATTATATGGCACCAGAAAACACATACAGGGCTGCTGATTGAAGCGGTGGGTGGGATATTGGCTGCAGACTCAGTTAATTGCCATTAAGTTGTGTATTAATGAGGTTGTAAAGACCACAGTGGACTAACTGCTTAACAAGATGCTATTTATACTGTCATTACTTATTAAACCTCTTAATAGATCATCATCAGTCGGCTTCAATTAAAGAGCTCACTCAGTGGTAGTACTGCCATGGGCGTCAAAAAGTCACGGGCAAGGTCTTTTTGGCTGATTTCTTTTAGTGCTTCTCTGCATTGTTTGAACTGCCTCCATCAGATTCATCAAAGCCCTTGAATTATATCACATTTTAAGAACACTTAAAAAACAATGAGCCGCTTTTTGCTCTATATTAAGTAATTTGCTGCTGGTTCATGATGGCTGTGTTTTTATTGTATTTGTGTTGTAAACCCTCTCTGCAAAACCAATTTCTCCAATGGGACAATAAAGTGTCCTTGGATTAAATTTGAACGCACGCTGTGAACATGAAGTCTGATCCAGAGCCAGAGACCTGTTCTTCATTTCCCCCCCCCACTTTAAATCAAGATTCACACTCATGAATGCACATTCTTTACAAATGAAACACAGATTAAGTTTGTCTGATGTTCTGCTCCAGATGACTGAACACTGTTGTCTTTACAACTGGGTCCCAAGCTGTGCTCATTTGTCAACAAGAAAGATGTGCACGTTTTGGTTTTCAAAAAAATACTTATTGAGTACAATTGAAATAGACGTTTGGTGGTTCTTATTACACTGAGTATGCTCTTCCTTTTATTCTGTTTCTGCAGGTCAGATGACGTCGTGGTCGAGGTCATCCAAGAATACGGTCACCAGCAGCACATGGGTCCGCCTCCAGCACAAGAAACCATCAGAGGTAAGTTAGTGTGGAAGTTTGGTTCGATGACACGGGCATACATTGTACACAAAATGTGTTTAATGAAATGCAGCCTCTGTTTGGCCCACACAAGCTCACAGTTTTGCTCCACTTGACTTGCTGTCTGTTATTTGCTGTGGCTTTGCTGAATTGTCATAAATGGTCAGATTCCAGCGTAATGTCTGGTTGTTGGGTTTGCTGAACATTGGCATGATCTACAACTTTTATGACCCAGTAGCTAAACCCATAAATTCCTCTTCTGGCTTTTAAATTCCTGAAACATTTCCCAATTTCAAGTTTTCTTGTAAAGGCTTTAAAATGGCTTGGATTTAACCCTACACCTTTGCCTTATTTATGTATGCATGTAGTTATATTATGACTATGCACATGTATCTGGTTGAAACTGAGACCTTCTAGTTAAACAACATGTCAAGGTTAAATGTATGGAACCATGTCAGGATTCATTATTAGTTCTACAGCAAAACCAATCTCTTCTTGGGTAAAACTTTAAAAAAATTGCTTTGGAATATCGATATTGCAAACCCACATTTTCTCTTGAAATGTAGCTAGGACATTACTCTTTTCCTCTGATAGCCCTTGTTTCTGAAAATATGGAAAGCTCTTCCCCACAAGTTTAGCTGTGATCCAACGCCATTGAGTTGACTTTACACTTGGGAAAACCCTGATCCAGCAACTGCAGTCACTTCTTCACTGAAACAAACAGTTATGTCCAGATTAAATACAGTCATCTCCGCCACCACAGCTAAATCAACCAGACGCATGGATGGCACAGATTGGTTGGCTAAAATACCATGTTGAAACATCCATATGCTCATGATGAATGATCCAAAGGACTCTCAAATGACCACCCTGAGGAAGAAACTGGCATAATCCAGTTGAAACATGGTGCAGTGAACCAGTTGTGGTGCAGCTTCGCCTGCCGCCATCACACATTCCTCCCACTCTGTCAGTGAAGTGGGTTCAAATCTGTTTGAGGGGAACTTGTCTCTTGAGTTTCACTTCAAAAAATAACTGCCATTTGAAACAAAATACATCTAATCTTAAAAATGGGCAGGGGAGATTTTTGAATAAAGGAGAAGAACCTTTGAATGGCACCTCTCAATTTCCAAAGATGTTCAGTAGAGCACCGTAAACAATGATTTTTTTACAAAATGAATTAATACAATTTTAAAGGGTAATTTGCACTCCCCCCTGCTGTGACTTCTCCCCATTCTTCCTCCAAAAAAGGCAAATGTTTCTAAAGTTGAATAGTATAACATTTTACAAAGGAGAATGAATAGAGCTAAATGGCATGCATGCCCCTGAACCACCCCGAAGTACAAGTCATCAGCAGAGCGTCTGTCATGCCTGTGCATTTGAAGCTTCCTCCCCCTCAGCTCCATCCAGTTAACCACAGGCTGTTGGAAGGTCCTGTCAGCAATCAGTCTCTCAGTAATTACTACTGTAGCTCCCCGCTCTGACCCGGGCCTCGGATGAAGAGCTGGGGGCCACGTTCCCTTTCATACCGCGGCCTCGTCGCCTTGCTCCAGGGCACACTGCTATAAAAAGGAAGATGTTTTGCAGTGAGTGACAGGAAAAGGTTGAATAAAGAAAAAGGGGTGGTTGACATCTGACAAAGGTTCAGTTTCTTTTCTACGCACATGTCAGAAAAGCTTAACTTGTTGAATGTGAAAAGTGTGTTAGCATTTGTCTTGTTGCTGCTGGAGAGAGTATATAGTTCGCACCTTTAAGCTACTTGCACTTCTTTTGTACTCTCATACTTTTTTTAACATTTTATGTTGTCAATGAATTTGAATTTAAGAATATTGCTTTTAGGGTTTTTTAAGTTCAAATCTTGCCGACGCTTATTCCTCGTGTCTATCACTCCCTGCCGTCAATTATTTTTCGCATACACAGCGAAAAGAGTGTTCTGCTCTGGTTTTGTGTTTCTGCCATCTCCGTTGCTCAGCCGATTATGTTTGGCTGCTGTTTAGCTCCTAGCCTCTGCCGTCCTGCCATTAGCAAAACGAGCTCACCGTCGTGCTCTGCTATCCGTGGAATCCCCGCTCCTGAATTCCCCCGACTGGGCTCCTTTCTGCCACACTCCCAGGAGGACCATCCACGAACCCTCCCTCAGTCCTGCCATCTCAACTGGGCTGTTTCACCGCTGCTGAGGTTCGAGGTCCGGTTTCTACCAGGCTAATGGTGCTAGCTGCTGGAAGGCTCGCTGTTCTTCCCACATGCCCTACCCCGGAACCTGCGGTCTTCAGACTCTGGTCCCCTGCACCAACCTGCGAACCTTCGGGATAGAGCCTTCAGGATGTCAGCCCCCACCCTCTGGAACGCTCTCCCTGCGGAGATCCGCAACATCCCCACGCTTGACGCCTTCACAAGGGCCCTCAAGTCCCATCTGTCTGCCAAGGCCTTTGCCCCCAAATCTATTTGTTGTTTTGTCTTTTGTTTTTGCTATGTTTGTTTCTACTCCTGTTCTTCCTTGTAAAGCGACCTTGGGTCTCATGAAAGGCGCTATATAAATCCAAGTTATTATTATTATTATTATTATTATTATTATTATTAAAATGGCATACAGTGAAATGTAATTCCAGAACCTCATGTAATTGCAATGCATTGGATCGAGACTACAAACACATGCAACAGACACAGCACTCTTAGGAAGATTTAGACACTTGCTTAAAATATTATTGCTAATGTAATTCTGCCAAAAATATATATTAAAGCAACTATTCATGTTCTTCAGCTGAAGTGATACACTTTTCAAGAACAACCAGCCCTTCAGCCAGAAGGTGTTGGTAAGGGCTGTCAGTGTCCTGAGGCAGTAGCAACAGCCTGTTGTATGTTTAACATGTCAAAGGTCATGACCCTGATTGAATGACATGTCTCTTTTGACTAACAATACTTAAGCTAAAGCAAACATTGGAGGTTGCTATTTTTGGCTCTGTTATGCAATTTACTATTCTTCAGTTTGGCAGAGAGGAGTGTCTCTTTCTTTGCTCTCCTGTCAAGGATATCTGCATCGTACCACTTTAATAGTTTCACTGTGTTAAAGAAGAGAGAGTTTCAGAATGTCTTGAAGGAGTGAGAGTGCTGTAGACTGTTTTACTTTTGACCTGACTCACTAAAAGAATAAGGATTGTCTTTGTATCTGAACAGTGGGTCAATCAGGCTAAAATAGATCAGAGAAACAATTAACACAATTAGTACTAAATGTCCTTTTACATGTGTCAATTTGGTGTAAAACTAATTAACAGAGGTGGGACCAAGTCATTGTTTTGCAAGTCCGAGTCAAGTCTCAAGTCTTTGCGCTCAAGTCCAAGTCAAGTCTCAAGTCAGGATGGGCAAGTTCAAGTCAAGTCCAAGTCCTAAACTTTGACAAAACGAGTCTTAAACAAGTGCTTTTCAACAAATGTAATGACATCGATCAACAGAATAATACTTAATAATCAAACTGCTCTTTATTAGTCACATTAATCATTTAATAATCCATTTTCTCTCTGCTGGTAAAGTAACGTGTTTTCTTCTATTGTAAGAGGGATCAGTAAGGTTAGGCTACCGTGACGGTTTGATTCAGAAGGAGTTCAATGCATAAGAGCGCTGATGTTGAGGTGACCAGAATGTTTATTTCCACTGTGTATAACATGTTATAAGGGACACAATCTATCTTTATGCAAGGGATAATGTGCAGCGAGGCGTCTCTATGGGGAAAAAAACCTGAATCTACATACCTCTGCAGGTGGTACTTTAAGTATATTTTGATGATAATACTTTTCTACTTTTACTTGAGTAACATTTTGAATGCAGGACTTTTTATTGTAACCGAGTATTCCTACACTCTGGTACTTTTACTCAAGTACAAGATCTGAACTTCTCCCACCTCTGGCAATAAATCCTGAGTGGTTACCAAAAAAAACCCCTGCTCTGAAGGTTATTTTCATTTTACAAATCCTGCACTCAGCTTAGCTTTCTCCAATATCATTGAAATGCAGCCAGATGCTGCTTCTTTTTTCGGTTTTCGCAAATTTCTTGACTTTTTCCGACGCGCTTGCATTTAAATCCGGCTCCCCGTCTCCCGGTGGCTCTGTAGCTGGCCTGTACCACTACACCTGCTGTCTTTGGAGCGTCTGCCCCCCACCCTTCTTTCACATAATGGTATGATCCTAGTGTGTCCTCGCATATGATTGGCCGCATTGTGGCTCAGCAAAATAAAGTCCCGCCCCTGCCTGCATGGATTCACAGCAAGAGTTGCAGCGGCTGGAGATTCTGCTCTCCCCGACGGGAGTCTGCTCTTCTAACGGCAGCTCGCGATCGGCGTGTTGGAGACCCCTGAATTAAATGATCAAGTCACCTCAAGTCAGAAGGCTCAAGTCCAAGTCAAGTCCCGAGTCATTGGTGTTCAAGTCCAAGTCGAGTCGCAAGTGTTTTGTGATTTTGTCAAGTCGAGTCCAAAGTCATCAAATTGGTGACTCGAGTCTGACTCGAGTCCAAGTCATGTGACTCGAGTCCACACCTCTGCTAATTAACAAGCAAGTAGAAGTCCAATTTTCAAGTGCCAAAAAAGTCTGTAAATGGATGGTACGAATTGATATTTTGTCACAGCAATATTTAAGGACTGGGTTGCAGTATTGAATTAATCCATTATGTTCAATAACAAACTGGTTTGTATTCAAGTACATGGCATATTTTGTTTTCTTTGGCATTTTACATAAATGTCAATTTGAATTTGTGAGTTTGCATACTTTCCGTGTCTACGAATCAAATTTGATGTTGGGTGTGGGAGCCAGACATATCCAAATCTAAATCACTTTTGAAATGATCAACGAAAACTAAAAGCAAGTTTAAAAAAAAAAGGGTGGTAATCTAAGGGAGTCAAATATACTAATCAGTGCATCCCTACTGGGAAGAAGATTGAACAGTGGCTCACAATGCAGACATGTTTATGGAATGATACTCACCCTGGTTGAGGGAGGTGTGGCGAATAGTAAACACTACGGGCTTGTAATGACAACTTTGCTCTTTTCTAAAACGATCTGTCTCTATTTGCGCCTTTGCGAGTCTTTCACTCCAGCTTTGACTTTTCTTAGAAGTGGTTTGGAGAGCTTTACTTGGGGGAAGGAGGACACAGTCAAACGCTACATTCAGTAACGCTGTTTTTATCTCAGTTAAAATGAGGGCAGCTATTGAAGATTTGGAACCTTTTTGTAGACTAACAGGAAGTCGTTATGACTTACAGGACATACACAGACGCCACATATTTGTTCTTGTGGTTAATGGTTAGGGGAAGCATTTGAGCTCAAGAGTGTTTGTGCTTTCATGCACGTAGATAACAAAAACCTAATTTAAAAAAATGTCCTGTAATGTAATATAGGTGGTATGAAACTGAGTCACCAGTCAGACTGTTTCTGAAGAAGCCCTCGACTTCATCCCTTCTGACAAAAGCAGAGCTCTCCCTTCTTCAGAGAAATCCCCCTGCTCTCACTTAGGGGATTGTGTGACACTTATCAAAACACTGAAACATGGGCAGTGGACACACACATTTATTAGAGGATACACAATGTCAAGACAGGAACATGAATTCACAAACTCTGCGCACTCTGGGGGTTTCTTCAAGGATTGTGGTATTGAAATGTTGTACCACACACTCGGAAAAGGGGGTTGTATGTATTCAAATGACTTGCTTTCTGTTTTTCATTTCTTTTTTCGGTTACTTTTTGTTTCTCTGAAAATCTGTAATGTTTTTAGACATGTAACACATACAGACACTTGCACTTTGGTGTGCACAACCACACTTAAATATCCATACAGTATGTCTCCAAATCTGGTGAAAAGCATATTTAATGAGCTTTAAATCATGTATCAATGAGATAATTATCATAAATGGTGCAAAATGGGGCATGGGTGAATCATATGATTTTTGTTTTACAACATTTGAAACATTCCTGGGGGAACCTTGGCTGTGATTTATGAAAAGTTATTCTTGATGCCAACATCTGTGTTTTAGGCTGCTATAATCTTCTGAGTTACTCTCACAAACACAAAATCGTTATTCAGTCTGCAAATTACTTTGTTGCAACTTTGCAAAACGCTTTGAAATGTAAAAACTGTTACCATTTAAAAGGGAGTGTAAGAACTCATATTCACAAGAGGGGTGGGTAGGTGTTAAGAGGCTAGCAAAGGCACCTCACTTCCTTTTTATAGTCTACAATTGAAATGGGCCTTCTCAGTTGCTGTCTTTCCTAGATAATAATGTAGCAGACATCATACTTGTTACTAGGCTTGTTGTTCTCCTGCATATTTTACTGGTGTGCTGAAAGGACAATGTCTTAATAAGGGTGTTTTCATAAAGTCCAATAGTGGTTTTGTTTAAGCTTTAAAGGCTAATATGCTAAACTAAATATTACTTAAGCAGACTTTAGTGTTAGTGCCAATACCTTTAACAGGCTGTTGTGCAGTGCACCATGGGAGGAAGGAAGTGGTAATGATGGGGTTGCCAAAAAGTATGATAGCAGAGCAGGTGTGAAACTCTCTCCAAATTGCTATTGTTTTTATGTGCTTGGTGCATATTTACTGTACATGCAAGTCAAGTGTGCATGCGGTTTGTTTAGCAAATGTACCCATAACAATCTGATAGTGACAATGTGAAGGGGGGGGGGGGGGGGGCTGCAGCAGTAGTTGAAGTAAACAAGAACCAAGATGATGAATTAAATTAAACTAGGAATGCATGTAGTATTATTGTTTAGTAGGTCATATATTTATCTGTATTACTGATGTTCTTTCCAATCAGCTTTGGCTAAGTCAAGTGTGGCTTTAATTGTCTGTGGCAGGGGCGTTTCCTGGACCTGGAAACATTCGGGGCTTAGCCCACAGTGGCGGCGCCAGAGATTTTCTTTTGGGGGTGCTGTGGGGTAGCTTGACGTTTCATAGAGGGTTCTCAAACATTACAGTACAGTAGGGGGTGGACCTAACCTTCTAGGGGGGTCCAGGGGCATGCTCCCCCGGGAACATTTTGTTAAAAGCATCAATCTGGTCCACTTTGAGAGCAAAATGAAGAGATCTATGGATACCTCTCTCAACACCCATATGAAACAGAACTGTAAACAGATTTACTTTTTCTTTATGGATATTTTACCAATCACTCTCCTTTTAAACTGTATTCTTGTTTTACTGTCATATAGTATTTCATACCTGTTTTTCCTTTATTCTCTTATTTTTTTTATAACTATAATGATCATATGAAGGTGTGCCTTGGAAAATAATCTTTTACATAATAATTGCATTCACTGAACACGGGAAATTACAATCCTGCCGTCGTCTCTAGTGTCATGATGAGGTTCAGGTAAAGCACGGTTAATGTATTATATGCAGGGGTGCACATCACTTTTTTAGTGAGTTACTCAGATGAGTAGGCATACCAGGAGACAGCGTTTGGTACTCACCCGACACGAAGCGTGGTCCTCCTCAGTGTCTCCTTCACTGTCCTCTATTTACACTTCTTGCATGCTAGATGATGAAGATGATGAAGATGCACCTCCCTGTCTCTTTTTAAGCCTCCGATTTGCTTTCTCCAAAACTTGTTGCCAACACTGTGAAGTCCTTGCATTTCCTGAGGTCAAGTTGAAGGATCAAATACTAAGAAATTATCACATGCCTTGAAGTCATATCTGATGTGGGAAGTACACTTATTACTTAAGTAGGCTACTTGAATATTTGTACTTTACTTGACTTTGATCTACTTTGTAAAATTAGCTGCACCTTTACCAGCTTTGATAACACTTTAATGATCAATCATTATAAAACATATCATATATATTATTCTGAAATGGACCAATCTGCACAATGACTACTTTTACTTTTGGTACTTTAACTATATTTTGATAATAATACTTTTCAAATTTTACTTGAGTAACATTTTGAATGCAGGACTTTTACTGTAACAGAGTATTCCTACACAAGATCTGACCACTTCCACCTCTGTCTGATTTCAAACTCTTCCATTAACACCCCGAGTAAGTTTGCAACTGTGTGTTTCACTCCACTTTGGTGTAAATAAAACTGCAGCAGCTTGACCACAGAGCGTGAACGTTGTGATCAGCTGATTTTGCGCAGTTCTCCAGTGTGTGCGTGCGGCACAGAAAGTGAACAGGGGAGTCTCCCACCGCAGCCAGTTGGCGGAGTTTTGGCACAATTCTGTTGTTCATACCGACGTTAACCCTGTCTGTGCACACGGTGAACAACTCTGTCGTCCAGTGATCTAAGCCTCTGCATCCTGTAAAGCTTCACAGGTCCGTCGGTTATGTCCTGCACGGCTCGGCCAGCACCCAGTTCAATCAGTCATAGAAAGCCAGAAGATTTTTTTTAGGGAGCGAAACGGCAACGTAACTGTTTTTTGACATGTCTAGTAGTTTACTCCATTGAGTGTTGACAATAAACACGTGTAGACAAAATATGTGTTTTGTTTGGATGTTTTGAGGTACGCAAAGGCGCGTAGTGACACAAGTGACGTTACGCAATTCAGATTTTTGCCGCGCTAAAGCCCCGAATGCCCAGGCCAGGCGACGCCACTGGTCTGTGGTAAGATTACGTTTTATTTTTTATTTTTTAGAGAGGATGACACAAAGGAACCAGCCAGTTGTAACTAACTTGCAGAGATCAGAAATGATCTGTGTTAGTTCATTAGTAGCACATTATGGGGGTAAAACAAGCCTTGATAAAGCATGGGGGCCTGTGTTGAATGTATCTCATTCAAAACAAAAGCCAAGTGATGGAAAACACAGCATGCTTGCTGAATATAAATACATTTCAATAATTTATCAATCGAATTAGGACTTCGGAAAATGTCCTCTGGGTATTGACAAACTCTGTCAACCATTCTCAGATCTTTTTAAACACCTTGCAAGTTAAACACATTGTTCTCAAACAGCTGTATACTCATCCAGATGTGCAGATGTTAGAGGTAAATGACTTAAAAAGGTGCTAGACTTAATAGTGTAATGTGCCTTAGCCTTACATACATAATGTGTACTAATCCACTGGAGTACTGTTGGACTTTCACGTCTATTAATGGATAAGTAATCATGTGTAAAGAAAAGCATGTCTGTGTGTTTGTGTTTGTGTGTGTGTGTGTGTATTGGTGTATCCAAACAGGCTAGCAGCTGCTGTAGCTCATTAGGGTCTGGTAGAAACAGCTGTGAAACTCCATGGCAACCAGATGCAAACAGCTACAGTAATGCACAGAGTTGGTGTTTCAGTTTCTCTCTCACCCCTGTGCCAGGCTCAGTGAGTGGATGAAGGTGGAGAGGTTTGCATGCCGACACACACACCAGGCAGCAGATGAACATATGCACACACACACACAGGGCCAACATAGCCTGCAGCCGTTGTATTAAGCTGTCAGTATTGCTCCTGTTGCCCACCTAGCATGTGCTGAAATAAAATAAAAACAACAACCAAATCATGTTGTTTAAGAAGTAAGGACTTTGAAAGATGCTCAGCTTGACAGTGTGAGATGGAAATAGTTGCAATAATGGATGTAAAGATTTGGAAGGATGCGGGAAAAGCACATCGGAGGACTGCATATTGTAACACCCGCTCTGCTATTTAAATCTAAAGAATGATAAATGAAGATGGCCAGCAAGGCTTTAGAAAATAAATTAAGATGGAAACAGTGTAATGGATGAGGTAAAAAGAAAGTTTGACAAAGATAAAGGTCAAAGTAAAAATAATTCTGCATAAAAAAGGAGTACATCAGTAAGGATGAAGTGTGACCAGCAGATAAAGATGCTGCAAAAATCCTCAAACTGATCAATTACTTGTACAAAAACAACTGTTATACAGTTTTTTTTAAATATCTATTTTTTGAATGAACTGCACTTCAAAGTGGTTGTTCTGAAGTTGTACCTGTGCAGGCTTGGTACCCGAGCTGTTTGTGTCATCATTATCGCTTTCCTGTGCTTGGCGCCACACTACTAATTGATGCTCAGCTAAATCTGCATTACTTCTGCAGCCTCACACACACACACGCACACGCACACGCACACGCACATGCACACGCACACGCACACGCACACGCACTAGCATCATCACAACATTTTCAAGGACAGTGGGTTAACAAGAAGTAGGGAAACTTTGTGCAAATAAGTCTTTGATGAAAGTTTACAATGTTTTTTTGGATATAATTAGTTTCACATTGAAACATTGGTTCTCACTTTTTGCTTTAATCATGTTTATGCCACAATGAGGATTGCAAGGCGTCAGGAGCTGACAAGAAGACAAAATAAACACTCCAGTTTTCAAACTCATGTTGTTGATACAGTAGTAGAGACGGCTAGGGTAACATTTTTCACTTTAAAACTGACTGGTAAAAAGACAGGTAACTTTGAATGCTACCTTCTATACCCTCAAGGTGGACGAGCTGTTCATTGTGGTAATTTCTCTGTTTAATCCCAAAAAATCAGTAACAAAATGTCAGGGTTTGATGTTTATCTCTCAGCATCAAAGAGAAGAGGCATGGTAGCATGAGTCCAGCAGCAAATTCATGTTTTGTCTCATTTATTTAATACATAATGATCATGCATGTTTTCTGGGTTTTATAGAGTAGTTATTGTAAAGGGACTGAATCACTAAGTGCAGTAGAAGCAGATGAGAATGATCGGTATACAAAAAAGTGTACTGTCGTTGAAACTAATACGACTGTGAACAGTCTGAACATCACAGATTGAAGATATATTACTGCAATAGTATCTGACCGTGGATTTCTCCTTCTCTGGAAGGAACAAAATGATCTTTTGATAAGTGTTGCTTAAAATGACTCTGAACCTCTTAGCGTTAGAGTGGGCGCTAATATGAGAACAGCTGTGAAGGTCTGTGTTATTATAAGATTCCAATTCACATGTCATAGGGTTTATTTTGGCCTTGCCTGACGGGTGGAGCTTCGTCTACCAGAGCCATACAGAAAAGGCACAGAAAACTATATCAAAACTGACAAAATAATATTCAGTTTTACTGAAACCTGGCACTCTGTGTAGGGTAAAGCTTGTTTAGACTTTGGATCCTCTTTCTCTGGTCTGTTTGGTCTGATGTTTGTTTGTGAAAGCTGCACCTGTCGAGCTTCAGAGCAAACAGCTACTGGCTGGTTTCTTTTTCTTTATCAACTTCTTTATTCCCCATTAGTACATTTGCTGCTAAAAAAGAGTGACAACAGACTCCAGTGGCAGTGGAGGCAGACCTGCAAAGCAGCATTCATCATGTATTTGTTTTGGTTGTTTTTGAGCCACACATCTTTCAAACTAGGTCACGTCTCCCCCCCCCCCCCCCCCAGCATGCATGCCATTTTACCAGATCGTCTGCCTGAGCCCGCCATACGAAGATTGATATTTGCATCGGACTCTGTGGGGGGAAATTGGCTTCTTGCTCCTGCCTCTCTTAAGCCTCCTTCACTCTCTCTTTGTCAGCGACCCAGTTTTTTTAACCTTTATTTATTTAGGTAAGATTTTCTGAGCTTGTTTGCTGTCTCTCACTCTTCCCCTCTTGCTTCATATTCATGATTTTACACACTTTCACACCTGGGAGCTGCAGAGTACAAGCCCAGCCTCCACTGAGCCCATCCATTCCAGGTTTCAGGGCAACATGCCTTTTTCAAGCCAGCTGTTCGTGTAAAAAGCCTACATTTTATATTGAATTCCTCTCCTGTTAAGCCTTTTATAACAACTTATTAATATGAATTAGCTATATGAGCAATGTTTGGCTAAATATTCATGCTTTTTCATAATCAAGCATCGAAGTACAATTACAGCCTTTGACATGTGGCCATTAAGTAGCTCCAGTGAAGCAATTTGGAGGTTAAATGCCTTGCCCAAGGACAAATCCAGGAAGAAGAGCTTTCCCCTTACCAGACTCCGGTCCAAGGCGCCTTTGGCTTACAATCCAGCTTACTTAATCTCTAAGCCACTGCAGTTCTGAATATGAATATCTACATTTGTGGACAAGCTGCATGGGTAATCATTTCTGCCTTTTTTTCTTTTTGTGAAGGATTCCTCTGTCTCAGACTCGTTTCTTTGAATTCATGATTGTGAACATGAACGGAGGGCAGGGTTTAAGCTTGCTAGAGGCCAAAAATCACATCTGTTCAAACGGCGGAGCACAGTCATTCAAATCCTTATTGAAGCAGGAACAAAGCTTAATTGCATGACCTTTGAGTGAAGCCTTGGCAATCAGCCTGCCCTTGGCGTGGAGGGGGGGGGGGGCCGTCGCTCCACGCGTCATTCAGGCCATGGGCTGGTGATGAGGAGCCGGCATTCAGAGAAATCTCAAAAGGACTTGTTCACTGTCTCGTCTCACGCTAATGAGGGGCATAAATTGTAGGCAGAGTGCCTTTTCAGAGCTCTGCAGTACGAAGTTGGGCTAATAGCTACGGATGTGACATTTCAGATCCAAGACGTGAGAGGGGACTATAGAAAGAGCAGGAGGAAATCCTTTTCACATTGCTATCAAATCCTTTATGTGTTATGCGAGAAGCGTCAAGGCTGTTGACGTGAGTGATTCACTTTAGAGAGATAATGTTTCTGCATAATAACTGTGACTTCACTGTTGCTTTTACGCCTCTTTCTCACTCGGGGCAGGTGTGTAGAGAGTTCACTGAAAGCTTTCTCCAGGCCTGAGCCCTTTGCTCTGCATGGGGCCTGTTCTGCAGCTTTTATAAAGAGAAATCTGCCATCTGAAAACCGTCTGACTCCATAAAAGGTGATAAAGAGAGAAAAACAACTTACTTGACTTCAGGGCTCAGCTGTGTAAATCACAGGTTTGCTTTGCTTGTGCTTCATTGTCATATTTCTGATATACTGTATCTGTAATCTTCCTTTTTGACATTATTCTTTAGCAATTGCAAGTTCCAAGCTTTATAATAGAAACATTTATTGTCTTTTCAAACTCCATTGTTCACAATTTCATTTAAAACATATTGTGGTTTCATCAAGTCGTTTTTCCTGGAAAAAAAATATTTTAACGGCAAATGTGGAAGCTTTCATAAACTGCTAAAATGTTGAACCGCTATTGCAATATTTCAATATTGGGGGAGTAGCATGTTGTAAAAATATGTTATATATTTACCTTTATATTTTTACTTTATCTCCCTCCACCTCATGCACTGTTTAACTTAGTTTTGTAGACTTTATAAAGAGGGAAAACACTAAAATCTTTATTTTCGCCTCACAGCGCCTACTCTCTGTTCTTCATCTGTTCTTTTCCTCCTTCTCTGTTCTCTCGTCTTGACCCCAAGTGTTCTGTTTTCCCCTTGGATTTCATCCTGCTTCTCTCCTCTGTCCAGCTCAGAACATTAAGAAGATGGTTGAGAGCCGTGAATTGTTACAGTCAAATCGAGGATGCAGGGTCCTTTTTGTCTTTTGTGCTCCAGTCAATCTTCAAATTGGAGTTAAATCACAGGTCAAATGTTCTTTAGAGCATCTTGAGCATGCTTCTCTTCCATGATCGTGATGTTCCGTTAAATGTCTGTTTCCTTGTATCTTATCTTAAATATTTGTCCTTGTTGATGTTATCGTATTGTATCGGAATCGTATCAGTATCATATGTAATGAGGAGATTCAGAAGCCTGTCAGCAAATATTTTGTATTTGTTTGTTGATCATTGTCGAAATATTATTATTTTCATCCTTAAATACAAAAATAGCCTCTGGTGGATGGAAAAACCTTTTAAACATATGGATTTCAGCTTAGTTACATTGATTTGTATTTATATTGTTTTGTTATCAATGTATTGGGATTGGGTAAAGCCAGAGCTGTGGAAAGGTGTGCAAGTAAAAGCTTGGTGTCAATTTAAGTTGCTGATCCTTTTGCATGAGAGAGGTCAATCTTTCCTTCAGCTCCATTAATACAATGCATGCGAGGTACATCACACTGGATGTGTTGTGCATTTTTTATTTTTTATTCTTAAATAAAGGCCATAATTGGTTAATAATTCATAACATAGTGTTTGTATGCAGATACCAGATTCCTGTCTTGGTGCATGTTAGTGTTTTATACTTTGCTGAAATCACTGAGTCACTGCTCTGTTCTCTCTGTCACTCTCTCATCAACCCCTTTCCCTCCTTCTCTGTCCTTTTCTCACTCTTAATCGCCCACTCAAAACACACACACACACACACACACAACACACACACACACACACACACACACACACACACACACACACACACACACACACACACACACACACACACACACACACACACACACACACCCTGTTCTCCTTGAGTCCTGTGGACTTTCCGAGCAGCCAATCATTAGAGCCCGTCCCTCTGCTGTGATGTGGCTGCTAAAATTAGCCTCCTCTCTCTGTGAGTCGACATCTGCCATGACGCACAGTGGAGAGCCAGGTAGCCATGATGCCCAGAGAAAGAAAAATACTTCTCCTTATTCCTTTCTTTACCTTACACCTCCTCCCTTCCCCTTTTCCTTTCTTTTTCCCTTTGCTTTTCTGTCTTTTCTGCTTTCTTTCTTATTGTGCTTCCATCACTCTGTTGTTGCTTTATTTCTTTACCTTAGAGATTCTTCTTTTGTGTCTTTAGCAGGTCTATTTTATTGTCCTCTTCAGTCTGTTAAGTCAAACATTAACCCATTTAAGGCTCAGGTATGAGGTCTGACTGCTGCTGGTTCTGCTTTTGTGATTTCTTTTGTGACTATTATTTTTGCCAGTATATGTCACAATGCCAGAAGGTGAATGTATTCTTTCACAGTTCAGTCATTTCAGTCGTTGCTTCAAGCTCTTGTCCTTCAAAATCCTTTCTGTAGTGTTTACATAAAAGATGTCATTCAATACTATGATGAATGTACTTTCTTATAGTGGTTATTGAAACCTTTAATAGACATGAATCATTCTATTTAGGTGAATGTATTCAATGTACAAAAGCTAGCTTACAGTTTAGGTTCTTAAAATCTAATTAAAAATATGAACACATAACTGTGCATTGATTCTGTTTTGTATTCACTTCTCAAAGTCACTTTCTTGTTGTCTAAGGGTTTTTCTCTGCAGTTAAGGCATCTGTTGCAGTACAGTTAGTTTCCCTTATTTACAAAAGCTTTTTAAGCATAAATATTAATTATTTGAGTCGGTTTAGGTTCAGTCGGCTCAGACCATGATGAGATAAATTATTTAGGCTCTGTTAACAGTCATAAATCTTTCCACTAACCACCTACCTGACGTGTGACAACCACCAACTGTGAACTGTCATGTCATCAGTTAATATGACTGTCATGTCATATTTAGCTGGGTTATAAAGGTCATCTTCTTCCATTTAAATACACTTAAACAATGTAATATAAAGATTTGTTTACATTTAGTGATTTCATGTGGTGATCCGTGACCCATCCTTAAAGCCCTCCGGGTTGCCATGGCACCCACTTTGGAACATTTATGTAGGATGTCAGAATAAAAACAGGAACAGGTGATTTCATATTTATTTGAGTATTTTCTTTCTGTTAAATGGTTGGAAATGTTTGCAAAGAAGAAATGATTCCTTAACCAATAAATGTGAAGACACAGTTTAATCACTATTGTAAATATAAAATATATCATCGGTATTTTCACTTGAATATAAACTCTAAACTGAATATCAAATTCAGTTTAGAGTTATATTTATGCAGCTTTAGCTTTGGTTTAACACTCCTATTTAATTATTTATGATCTGTTGGCATTAAACACAAAATGATAGTATGCAAGCTCATTTTACACTTAGGCTGCTTTTACATGGGAACGTTTGCGTTTATGCACAGTATGCGCTTTCAAAAAAGTCTTCCGTTCACATGCATTCGTTTCATTTAACGTGTCTGTTCAAACGAGACCGCTGCAAACGCTGTAGTACATATGCCGGGACTGTAAGTGGCGCTGTAACTTCCGCCACAAAATACACCAAAAGCAGCGAAGAAGACCCCGGAGCAGCCCCGCAGCAATGTTGCCATGGCTACCCTTCTGTTTATGCCCCGCGGTGGATTTAGCAACATGTAGTAATTCATGTAATTCTCCATGTCCACTTGTTGCTGATGGTTGTGGTAGAGGAGCTGTAGATTTGGCACTAACATCTGTAGCATGGTCGAGCTGTAGATGTTGTACTAACATCTGTAGCATGGTCAGTAGCGGTAGCACTAGCAGTAGCTACTGACAGTAGCTACTGGCCATGCGAGCAGCAGAGGCGGGGAGAGGTGGGGCTATCGTTATTTTTTCAGGAAATATTCGTATAGAGGCGATTACACGGACTCGTTTGACCCCCCAGAGCGCTTCGTTTGCAAATCTATCCACCTTGGGACCCGTTATCGTTTGTGGGGTCCGTTTGTTACGGCCTCGTGTAAATAATAGGGCTATACGCAAGAGAAACTATGCAGATACAAGCCGTTTCGTTCTCGTGTAAATGTGGCCTTAATGTATGTTGCATGATTTAATTGATAGTCATTATTTGCACCAATGCAGTGATAAAGCAATATTAAGTAAGCAACATGAGAAAAGTCACTTCTTTATAGTACATTCGGTTTGTTAAGCTGGACTCATGCTGCCCTTATTGCTCACTTGCACCTTATGGGGTGCTTATATTTGTCGCACCACTATTGCACCCATTATCACAGCAGAGGAAGCCTTTCTACAGTTTAGCAGTCTAATAATAACAGCAGGATAAAATGTGAAGGACAGAGCAACCTCTCTCCCTCTCTTTCTATACAGTATGTGCTCGCTTCCCTTTCAATGTCACACAAAAACAATGCTGCTTGTTTCTCTTTCAAGATAACCAGCGAGTCCAACAGAAGTGTGTTATATCATTGGGCCTTTAAAAGCTCTTAAAGCTCTTTGTCTCTGTGCTTCAAGGAAACTGGCTCAGCAACAACTTAAAAACAAGGTTTATTTGTGCGCTGAATGGGCTGGATGTGCACCTGTGTTACTGTGTGCACTGTAATGTATTAGTTTGTGTTTTTGGGGTAAAACGTTGACTTTCTATACATCCCATTTCTATAGTCTCATTTTGGGATCACTAAAGTGAATCTACCTGTGTGTGTCTTTGTTTATGCGTGTGTTTATTTCCCTGTATGTGTGTTTCGTTTGCGTCACTACTGTATGTACGTGTATCAGTGTCTCTGTTCTGTACATGTATGCGTGTGTTCCTCTATCTGCCCAGATGACTGTGTTTCCTAGTTTGAAATGTCAAACAGTTTCAACAGTCATCTCTAGGGTTTCTGTTTGGCTCATGTGAAAGCCGAGTGGTAATCTATCAGCGTCCGCAGATGGTCAGAGATTACAGTCAGTCCCATATATAACACAGAGACACAGACTTCCTCATACAGCAAACAAACACGTGGAGTCAGAGCTCGCAGAAGCTTAAAGTTTGCAGGAGAAAGTGAGCGTGTGTTCCTGGAAGAATCCAGATTCAAATAGCCTCGCATTGAGATAAAACATGGGGCGACTGACGGACGTAACAGCAGCACTTTAAGTACACATATCAGTAGTTGTTGTCACAGTATATTAGCTGTAGCCGTACATACTCGTTAACCTAGTAGTTGTAATACAAATAGTAGTTGTAAAGGTTATAGACAGGAATTCCTAAACACTAGCTCTCTTATAAATGGCCGGTTTTTGTCTCATGTCATCAGTCCAGATCTAGATTGGACTTAATGAGAGCGCAGCATGCACACAGCCCATAACTCAACATAGCATACTGACCTACTGACTGACTGACTAGCCAGAGGAATGTGTGTGTGTGTGTGCCTCTGTGATTCACTACTACTTGTGTTTGTTTGATCATGTTCTGCTTGTATGGTGCGTGTATGCAACAGTGTGTGTTTTCTTCTCTTACAGTAATGTTGAACTAGGCTTTCTAGTATCTGAGCAGCTGAATCCCTTCCATTCAGTTCCTGCGAGGGCTCATAGATCACTCTGCACTGCATGATTGGATGGCTTGTGATGCAAAACAAAACTGATGACGGAGACAAAAAAATCTAGACTTGTGTTATTGAAATGCAATTGAGTGCCATGTTTTCAGTTTGACAGCCTGTCACATTTACGATGCCCCAAACGGAACGATCCAGAAATGTGCGGCATATGCAGACGATGTCTCTGCTGTTTAGATAATTGTAGAAACAGTTATTAAGCCAACCTCACAGCAGCATTTGTAGCAGATAATAATGTGTTTTCACCTTGTTGCTGCAGAAAACAAAAATAAATTGTGTAAACAAAGCAGATGAGCAATGCACTGAAATGGCCACAAGCAGCTGAATACAATGGATGACTGTGATGGAATATGAATTGATTGCACACTGAAGGCGGTTTTCTTTCTTATCTGTTGGAAATGTTCTCTGTTATTCCCCCTGCTGCAGGAGTTGAGCATCCACTCAATACTTTCATTTGCAAATTATGATTTATCAAATTTGGGAAGCTGAGTTGAAATGGCAAAATCAAATCACATGTTCCTTAGAACAGAGTTATTAAAGTTGATCGATGTGGAAAATCTTTCAGGCAAATAAATAAATCATGTGATAAATGGAGAAAGAAATGCACTTCTTGAGTAATTGCGGACAGAGTTTCCAAGGCTGTTCCAGACTCATTGCACAACAGTCTCTGTCCTCCACAAACAGCCAGAAAAGACATTTGAAAACTGAGTCTTCATTTGTCTCCTGCTACATGCCAAATGCATTTCTTTATTGTTGCCTTGCATGAAATATCACTGACATTAAAGGACTCTGTAGATAGAAGACAAACGGCTTACTCAAATCTAATCGCTCTTAAAGGGACTCTCCTTTTTTTACTCGATGCATTTTCCCTCTGAGAGAAATGCTCATTATTTCTATTTGACCTTTTACTTAATACACATTTTAGTTTGAGAACAGCGATTGTTCATCTGCCCCTCTACCTTCAGTTTCAGTTACATTTTTTACAAACAATGGACGATAAAGTTGTGTGATTTTGAGTTGGTTGGCGGAAGGTCTACAGCAGGGCTATTCAATTAGTTTGGAATGGGGGCCGGTTGATGAAAATGATCCAAAGCAAGGAGCCGGGAAAAAGATGGCTTGAAATATGAGCAATCATATTTAAGAGCTTCAGATACAGTAAATACTACAACAGCATAGTGGAGTGCATATATTGTGTTTAATTCAATCAAACAACATAGCCCCATGGCCTTTATAGATCTAAATGGCAAGTTCAGAACTCAGTAGGCCTACATGTTTCATTTGATTTCATTTAGGTGAAATGATCTAATCATTCACGCAGAGATGCAATCAATGACAGGAGTTGTCACTACAGTATAGTAGGTGGGTTCGAAACCCGAGCCCGTCGAAGTTTTCAGGCATTGTCTACCCCTCTATCTCTCAATGTAACACCCTCTCTGGAATAAAGGCATTATGGCACAAAAAAAAAAAATCTTAAAAAAAAAAATTGATTACTTTTTAACATTATACTCAAAGGGCCAGTAAATATCACCCCGGGGCCGGATTTGGCCCGCGGGCCGCCAATTGAATAGCCCTGGTCTACAGTATTCAGACCACATTATTTGACGCTTTATTCTATAGTAAATGTCATTATCTGGCACATTGATTTACATATTTTTGGCACATTATTTTGCAGCTGTATTTTCGAGGATTACCTGATAACAATAGTGATATTTGGATTTGGGATTTATTTGTTTTCTAGAAAGTCAACCAGAGTTTATTGTTTAATAAATCATACATTTTAAGCGGAATTAAACGGCATTTTTGAACATGCGTTTTGGAAATGTGTGTCGTACACCGCCCCCTGACTTCATGTGGCTTCAGAAAGTTTAAAACCCAGGATTAGCCACTTCATTGCCATTTACTACACGTTGATCAGGAGGTTAAGGATCCTCGAGTGGTTCTGAAGATGTGGGGAAACCAGAACCAACGCACTGGATCTATCTAATCTGTTATATAACACTTCTCTTCCATCTGTCTGCCTGTCACCCATCACTGCATAACGGTCACAAAAAGAGTTGGAGGATGAAAAGGGCGGGCGGTGGATGTGCTGCAGAGAGAGAGAAACAAGGACATAAAACTGCAGGAGCTTGTAATAGTTTCCTACACATTAATTAGCTCCAGTCAATCCTGCACAAACACACGGCCATAAAACTGATTTACTGAGATCCTCTCCTCTTTTTTGCTTCTCACATCTTATTCTCTTCCTCATTCTTTCCTCTCCTCCCGTTTCATCTCTTTTACTTTTCCTTCGACTTTTCATCCATCCTTTTTTCTGTTCTCTCCCCTTTTCTCTTCCTTTTCCTAATTTTCTCTAGCCTCTTCCTTCACCTCTCTTCTTCTCCCTCTGCCTCTCAAAACTACTTCTAACCCTTTTCCTCCTCTTCCTTGTTCCTCTCCTTTCATCCCTTCTCCTCTATTCTTGTAATTTCCTATTGCCTCTCCTCTTTTACCTCCTTTCTTCTTCTCACTTCCCCTTTATCCTCTCCTTTCTTTTGTTTTCACTTGTATATGCAAGTATGAAGATAAAGCAAGACACTGTGGGTGAATGGAGAGAAAGAAAGAGAGAGAAAGATTGAGGAGGAGTGGATCGCCCTCTGTCCGTTCTCCCCTCGTAATGCTGAAGGGGAAGGCACGATTAATCAGGGCCTTGACTCACACACACTTTTCAACACTTATTCATGCACATAAAAACCACAGACAGACAGACAGACAGACAGACAGACAGACTTACTCTATATTGCATTATTATGTTGTCCTGGCTTGCAGACAGTAGAGAGCCAACAGCAGAAGCAAGGATGCTGCTTTTACATATGGTCTATTCATATAGTGCTCTGACACACACACACACACACACACACACACACTCACACTCACACACACACACACACACTCCAGTTTCCTCCTCGTCTGTCCTTGTCTCTCATCTCTCTTTCCTCTCAAATTAATATCACTCCTTTCTCTCATTCCTCACATCCTTAGTGATTTGTCTTCTCTGTTTCCTTTCTCCTCATCTTGTCCTCCCTCTTCCCTCTTCACTTGGTTAAACATCATTCTCCTCTTCCTCCTCTCATTTCTTTCCAGCAGTCCAGTCTGAAAGTGGGAGTAAAGGCAATAATTCAGCTCCTTCTCTGTTGACATACATTCTCTTAATGCCTTTCTGTCTCTTTTTGTATCTATGGCTGCATTACTGTTAAACTCTCAAGCAAATAGCATGCAGACTCTTGAAGTGTTACAAAACGTAATTGGTATCAGCAATCGGCATATCTGCTAATAAGATTACATTTCCTGATTGCAGTTCATCTGTTGTTTCACATCAATTTCATCTAATATTCATCTAATATCACATCAAATATTGTTTTTCGTTTTTTGCGTTAACAAACGATCGAAGCTAGCATACCCAGCTAATTTGGTAATCTTTTTCATTTTTTCACAAGTGCCAACACAAGGTAGACCTTTTTCTAGTTTTGAGTGAAATGTGTCAACCGCTATTGGATGCATAAAAATGAAATTTGGTACAGTTTATTTAGGTCTATATCAGTATAAATAACTTGCCACCATCAAGTCAAATGTAAAATCTTTCTTATTTTTTTTGATAATGACCCAATATCTGCACCACGAATGACATTACCATTTAGTGTTCTTCTTAGTTTTGTACAACAAACATTTGACCCTAACAGACTCAAATATTCTTTAAAACCTTTAATAATAATGCATAGAGAAATGTGTCATTCAGCAAAGAACATTTCTAGAGAACAATGTTGAATTTCTCACATTAGGTTTAGAAAAATTCAATTAACCTTCTCTCTGTTTCCATCAGTTTCCTTCGTGCTTACTTGTTGGTGGATTTTTCTTCATAACAGCTCCTTTAATTCCGCCCCCTCACCGCGTGCCCCTCTTCTATTTCTCTCTTATTACCGTGTTTTTCTTCTTAGAAATCCCTTTGACTATTTTTCTTCTTTGTGTAAGTTAGGTCAGGGAGCGAGGGAGAGAATATGGAGAGGTTAATGGAGAGGCAGGGAGGGAGCGAGGGAGTCGGATGGCGGAGAAGAGCTAATAAAGCAGGGATAAGGAGGCTTAAGATTTAATGATAAAATGTAAAGTGAAGTTATACGGTTGATTTGGCACCATTGTGTGTGTTGCTTGTTTTCCTCTCTGTGTGTGTGTGTTGCTTGCTTTTGTGTGTGTGTGTGTGTGTTTGTGTGTGTGCTGTGTGTGTTCTTGGCAGATGTCCTTGACTATATGACTGATAATATCATTGCTTTAGGTCGCAGTTAGAGCAGACAGACAGAGACTGTATTTGTATGGGTGTGTGTGTGTGTGTGTGTGTTAGATGTGTGTGTGATAGAAGTGTGTATGCTCACATTATGTTTGAGAATGATTGTGTCTGCTTGAATACACACACTCCCTCAGGTCATCAAAACGCTGCCTCACACACAAACCCATCTTGTTTGTTTCTATCCAATCCTCCTACATACTCAATTTGCTATCATTATATACAGTGTATACAGTATTTGAACCTGTATAGGTCTCCAGATTAACATCAACAATTTGTTTAATGGTAACCGTGACCACAGCACTTCAGCTTATCCACTTGCTACTTCCTCCTTCCTTTTCCTCTTCATCGCTCCACTTCCTCTGGCAGTAGGTTGTTGGTCTCATTTGTCTCTGGAGTCTCCTCACTTGCGTCTTTTCCTCACATCCTAGTCCCCTTCATATAAGATGTGAAGAAAAGATGATATTGAAAGATATGTGAGGATAGAGGAAACACTTTTGCATCTAAAGCCATGAGACGATGACAGACAAACCCCCCAAAAGAAAACTGATACATTTGCATGAAGGTCAGGAACACCGCAGATGAAAACCACTCAATCGAACCGAGGCAATGACAAGTTATTACCTAAGCAAGCCGTAGATATGGATCTAGTCAACACCGCACAATGAGGGGATTAAGGCTTTGCAAGATGAATGCTACTCAGAGCCTTTCCACATCTGTTCAATTTATTCGTCACCTCCAATGTTACACCGACGCTTATAGTGGATTCATGTTTAACATGAACTATGGAATAATGCAGGATCAAGTTTGTTTTTTGTCAGTAACCCCTTATAAAGTGGCTGGTGGTGATTGGTCAATATGTTCTCAGTTTAACAATTGTTTTTGTTTGGCCTATAAAATGTCTCAAATCGGGGGTCTACAATCTTGTTTTGTCCACAACTAATATATTGAGTTTACTGTTGAAGTGAATTAAAGAAACCAGAAAATATTAATATTTTAAAGGTCCCATGTCATGCTTTTCCGGTTATTACCCGTCCCCTTGTGTGTTATGTAGCTTTTTCTGCATGTAAACGGTTTGAAGAGTCACAAACCCTCAAAGTAGTACACCCTGTAGCGAGTACAACTCTAACACAGAAAAGACCTGTCTATGCTGCCCCAGAACGCCTGAACGTTGGAGATTTTTCTTTTTCTTCCTGGGTACAGTGACGTATTGGGTATAGTTACGTTACGTGCGCGGAGCCGTTACGTTTGGACCAATCCACGGACTTCCTCACACACACATACTCAATCTTTTCTCAGCTGCAGCTCCGCGGATTTCTCAGCCTGAGACGGCGGGTCGCGGGGAGGCTGCGGGTGTGTGTGCTCGGGCTGGGTTTCGCTGTGTCTCGTTGTCTCGCAGACCCCACGCAGCAGCCAGGAAACAACACCAGTAATCCAGCTCACACTGTCCGCTCCTCGCAGCAGCGAGCCCCGCAACGTCCCGCCAACACGGCACCCAGACCCCACGCAGCATTCTCATCTGTTTGTCATTGCTGGTGTCATTTTCTGGTTGCTAACAAATGCCATTGTAACACATAAACATACATCAGAGCACAGTGGGCTCATAGGGAGGGGGGTGGGGCAGGAGCTCCAACAAGGCGTTTAGGACAGAGAGTGAATACACATACTATACAGAGATGCTGTATGAGAAACCAATGTAAGTTTGGAAAATTGAACAATGTAAATCAATTCTAGCAGACCTCAACAATGGAATTATGATCAGTAGAAATGGCCATGTCATGGGACCTTTAAAGATTTAGAAAATGTTGACTTCTTAAAAGATTAGGCAAACTGATTCATCAATTTTCATATAGTTGTTTGACCATTTAACCAAACTTTTCTATCTTCCCCTCTCCTCTTATGTTTTTTTCTGTATGCAGGTATTTCGTACTGACTTCATCACGGCCATGAAGGTGCCGGACTCGGCCCAGCTCGGCCCGGGTGATTTCTACGTGCTCTCGGACCCGTGGAGACAGGAGTGGGAGAAGGGGGTGCAGGTCCCTGCCAGCCTGGAGGCCATCCCAGAGCCTGTTGTCAGGTAGGACACACGCCACACACACAAACAACCAGGAAGTAAATGAGGACAAAAGGTTGTGATCTGTTTTTATTAGTGATTCACTATTAGCTCAACCTCTGGCTGCAGAGACATGATGTCACCATGTGAACACACTGGCAGGGTTCCCACGGTTACAGAGTTCCTCCTGAAGGGTTATGAGATTTGAACTTGTTGTTTGCCATGACTAATAGTTGTTTTGGAACATTTCCAAATTGTCAATGAACTTGTGGGAATTTGAGATTCTAGTTGATACAACCGTGCAAATTTAATTTGCTCAAGTGATCTTAAAGAATGTGACAAAATGAGTGTGCTGAGATACAACAAGGAATGGTTTTGTATTTTCTTCAAGAAATACAGCTGTTGTATCCCCATCAACATTTTTTTTATAATTTCACAAAGTGTGCCATTGAATTGTAACAACTTGTGGGAACTCTTTACATAAGGCACAGCTTGTAATTACACTTATTTGCATTAAACAGTATTTTTGTTTATGGACTGCATGCACATAAACACAACTTCATACAAAAGTCAACAGGGACTCAAACTGAGATCTTCTGCTTTTGACTCTCTTATTTGTACACAAACACACACTAGTGAGCAGGCTTTGATGCAACTGCAGGGAATGAAACACACACACACACACACACACACACACACACACACACACACACACACACACAGAAGCAAGCTGGTGGGCAGATGTGTGCACTTCGACCCACTTATATTCCCTCACACTGTAGATTAGTCTGGGCACGCTCTCTCTCTCTTGCCCGGCCAGCTTGTTGTAGCTCTCTAGTACTGCAGCTGCTTCACATACCCATGTGGTTTGTTTGGCGTTCTAGGAACTAATGAAAATGCTCAGACTGCCTAGTAATGCCTGTTAAACAGACATGTCATACTGAGAGGCCACACACATACACAAACACACGTATACTCTTTGGGAGACAAATCATCAAGGCATGTGAGATCTGGTCAAATGTTCTGTATCCAGTAATTATTTTAACCCTGATTTAGGAAAAGCAAATGTGTAGGTAGATCCATTCTCAACAAAAAAGACAAGTAAACAAAAAATAAATGTCTTAAACAAAGATTTCATAGCAAGTGAAATTTAGTTGCATGTGAAACAGCCGAACAGCTGCTGAATGCTTTGGAAATTAAATGGCTGAGTAATACTGTAGTAAATATTTTCCCCCTTTTTTAATGTGTCAGAGTTAAAATCATATTCTTCTAGTTCATACTCTTGACTGGAGTTCAAAGCCTTTCCTACACTTTTTCATGTTTTTAGAGCCAATTTGTGCTTTTTGTCCCTTTTTCCAAATCAATCCAAGAATCAGAGTCACTGTGTTGCAGCAAGTTATACTGTACATCTATTAAATATGTGAAATACAATTTAAAATGAGCTAATTAGATGTTTGAGAGTCATCAAAAGTGTCTGGTTGGTGATTGTTTCATGCACAAGTTACTAACCATCACATTAAATAACGCTTCGTAAGAAAACATTTATCAAATCTTATGTCGCCAAATGACGTTGCATGGGTAGTGAAGAAACTAAGGGACCTGAAATTCAACTTTGACTTGACAAAAAGCTCACAGTTTTACTTGCAATGAGAAATCAATTTCCATAATTGAAACAAATAAAGTGCAGTTTACAAAGACAGAACAGAGAACGGTTTTCTTCCAGTCTTAATGATGGCAGAGGAAAAAAGTAATACATATTATAGATGAAAATACATAAGAACTCTGTATCATCTCTGATAAATGTGTCTCCCTTTCTGTTTAAATTGTCTAATAGCTTAATATCTCAGCAGACACACATACACACTCACACACTCACACAAACATTATGGAGCTAACAGATTGAAGAGAGCCTGAAGGCAGGGAGATAGATGAGCAGATAGGGAGAGAAAGAGCAATGGCAGAGATAGATAAGGATAGATGGATGAATGGGGGCTAATATATTATCTTACATGCGATAGGGTGATGAAGTGATTTACAGTGATGCTGAAATGGAGTGATGATGGATAGATGGCGAGATTGAGGAAAAGAGGGGTGAGTCTAAGTGTGACTGAGCTGATGGTCTCTGTCAATGTCCCTGACAACGATTTGTTCATCTTTTTCCTGTCGTGTGTCATCTGAAAGCCATGCTTCTCCTTCCACTCACTCTCTCCTTTTGATATGTTTGGGCTAAAATCACCAGCAATGTTTGAGACCTCCTTGGTTTTACCCATACATTCTCCTGTGGTTAGGAATTATTCATAGGAAACCTTATTCCAATGCTTAACATGGATGAAAATGTAATGAAAATATCACAAAACTGCCATAAAAAGGTCACATTTCAAATGAATTGCATTGGAGAGCAGGGTAACAAAAACAGCTGCTGCTGAGCATGACAGTAAGAATGTTTTGCAGAGGAACAAAATATAAAAGTTAAGTTACAAGTCCAAAGCATTCTGCTCAGAACTGCTGTCTTTCAAGGCCTAGGGCTCCATGGATATAATATTGCACAGTAGTTTTGATCCATTGTGTTATAACAGGATGTTCAGATATCCGGTACAAAACTACACGTGGTATGGCGGGACAGAAGAAGTGAGGCAAGACTTTCAGTGCAGTGTGATGGCATAAAATCAGAGCAGTGTGCAGAGGCCATGGCGGTGCCACAAGGTTGGACTTGGACAGGGTTGGGCTCACTCTATCCATTTAAAAAAACCAAGGGCTCTCATTGGTGCAAAGCTTTTGTGAGGATGTTGAAACAGCTTTCACATGTGTTTAATATAAGCAGCCCTGTTAGCCTCTTAGCATAACTTAGCACAAAGACTGGAAACAGTGGAAAGAGCTAGCCTTGATCTGTTAAATCGTAACTACATCGGCTAACTAGCACCTCTAAAACCCTGGAAATCAATGTTTTATATCAAGTTATAATAATAAGTAATGACGCTGATTTCATTTCTAAATGTTGCTTATACTGACATATTTTGTAAACCAAAAAATGCGGGTAAAATGAGGAGTTTTAGCTATTTTTGTACTCCTTCAACCCTCCTATCCTGTTTCCTTTATTGTTCCTCTCTTGTCTATGTCTTCCTCTACATTTCTTTCTTTCTCTGGCTCCCTTCCTTAAACTCCCACCTTTTCCTCTTACTTTTGCTCTAGTTGAGCCAGAGGCGTAGACACATTTTTCTTTTTTCTACTTTTTCTTTTTCTATGAATAATGACATCATCTCCAAAAATGGTTGGAGAGGAAAAGGGCTGCAGGCCCTGTCTGGTTTTGACAACACTTCTCTTGAACATTTCTCTCTCTCTCTCTCTCTCCCTTTCTCTCTCTTTGGACCAATTTGGCTGCTGCGGTATGATTTTCGGTAAACTGTATAGGCGGATGGTGAAGAGGTCATTATGATTTGATGTTGTTTTTTTTTTGCCTCTTCTTATCAAAACACTGCAAGAGAGACACACTCTCCTCCTCTCTCTGTCTCCCGTTGCTTATCCACTTTCTTTCTGTCTTTCTTTACCTCATACTCCTCTGTCTCTTTTTCCTCTCATGTTTCTCTCTTTCTCCACTTGCTGCCCTTCCGACTTTCCTCTTGCCTGTCCCCTTCTTTGGCCGTCCCTGTTATTTAATTACTCACTCACCCTCTTGTTCCTTTTTCTCTCTCTCTTTCTCTCCATCGTTTTCTCGGGCTGAGTGGAAGTAATTAGCAGTTGCATAACACTGGCTATGTGCAGACAGAGAATGGGTCTTTGGCAGACTCGACAGCCTCGGTCCCCAATGACAACACAGAGCCGGAGAGGGAAATAATCACACATACACATAAGAAGATCTGCACAAAATGAAAGAAATTAGATATAGGTTATTTTATTTATTGCTTCACTTTTCCCTCTTGCACTGGTGGCCGAGTGAGTGAATGTGAACCCGTTGTTTGTGGTTTGGCTGAACACGTTGGTCTTCTGAACGGCGTGCAAAGCTGCGGCCGCAGGGAGGGAACATCACATGGATGGACGCCTTACCAAAGTGGTTCATAAAAGGATTGATTATGCTGATTTTAATTTGTGAAATTGTAATTTCCAATGCTTGGCAGGCATGAAATGTTTCACAGAGTCTTGTTATATTCAAAGATATTGCCATAGGTGGTTGACAAACTTCAAGAATCCATGGAATTCATGACATTTTAAGCTTAATCTCAGTTGAGATTGCAGGAGAACAATTTACACCATTTGCTACCCAGTGGTGGAATATCAGTAGGTCAGGTTTCGGTCAGGTGTAATCATATGCAAAACTTGGATTAGGCAGGCATGGATGCTATGTAAAAACTTTGGTCAACAAGCTGCCCACGGGGGATGTAAGGTATGAACGCTGAGAGGAAGCAGATAGTGTCGCTTAAAATGGCAACAAGGCCTTTGAGAATCGGAAGGATCGCTTTCTGTTTAATTCCTCCTCTTGATTAAGCAAAAGGCTTGGGTTTGGCTTGGTTGTCATTCTCTCAATAATCGGTAAAGAAACCGGTATTAAATCAAACACAGGGTCTGGTTTATATCTCAACAATTTGGCAAGATATTTTTGAAGATATCGCCAGCAGACATGTTACGTTTTTCAAGAAAAGCAAGCAAAATATAGAAACTCCCCCAAACAGGCAATTTTATACCATTAGCCTACATGTTTTATGAAAATCTGACAGCTTCCTGAACACATCATAACATTACAGTAGTGTCAGTTGAAACTTTGTACTGCTGAAAAAACATTTGGTAATTTGTAGAGATGTTTTCTAGGTCTAATATTGTAGGTGATTCAGACTGAATCACCTTGGTCCTTCCCCAGTACACCTGATTGATCTGGGATTGGCCTTTAGAGAGTGGGGAAGAACATATGGCACGGTTTCCTTTCAGATGCGGGTACAGAAAGGAAGTACCGGCAAACATCATTTGAATAGATTGAATACCTGTAGAACATCTTACAGCAAGTAAAGCCATGGGTTGTTATTCAGTAAACAGGCAGTTTATCTTCATATATATTGAAAAGCATCTGTTTGAACATGCATGCACACACTCAAACACACACAAACAGTGTAGCAGTGGGTCAGAAGGCTAATCGGCTGCTAATGACTCGGTGACTGTCTGTTCAAACACACACACTGGATTGAAGAGAGCCTGAGGGCAGAAAGATAGATGGAGAGAAGGACAAATAGATGGATAGTGAAGATAGAGGGCAGTCTAAATGTCACATGATGTAAATCTGTAGCTATATTTAAGTTAAGACAGTACCTTGACATTCAGCCATAGTTTATTTTGTTCTGCCAAGGCTCTTGTTGTATTTAATAATGTGTACTCTCAAGTCTCAAAGTCTGCTTTACACTGCAATTCAACATTCAATTCAACTCAATTTCACAATCTATGTGCGCAAGACTGTTTAAAAGACACACAAAAAGGTATATTCCTTCTCTGTATTGCACATTTTTGTGTTCTTTGAAGAAATATTTAACTTCTGTAACTTTATTCAGGAGTCCAGAAGACATTCAATAAATAATGACATTTATTTCTCCTCAATTTATCTGAAACCAACCAACTGAAGGTTGTGACGGGAGCACTGATGCAAGTGCATAAAGGACAAAGTAAAAACACTATAGGAAAGCAGCGGGTAAAAGAGTAAAAGAGTGATGGTTAGATGTCTAAAAAACCCTTGAGGGATTTGAATTGCCTTGCCCAGCTGCAGCCCTGTCCATTAATAAGTCACTGTGCGTGTGTCACTTTTATGTGCATGTATTTGAAGTACTCGCATTTCGTCTACGTTTGTCGGCTTGTATTTATCAGTACTTTCACAACAACATCTGGAAATTCCTGTAAGATTCATGTGTTCTTTCCAAAACAGCTCTTTATCAGATGATAAGATGACTAAGAGCAGCCTCATCATGTACACAGGGTCAGAGAGTGCACTTACAACTAATGACTTCCACACACACTGCTGATGTTTATTGTCTTTTGTATTGGAGCTCTTATTGAATGTTGTAAAGGACTAAGGGGCTGGTTTGTGTTCAACCTGTTGCTCTGGGATGTTTTACTTCATCTGGAAGACATTCAACTCCGGAGATAGGTGAAGGCGACAGATGGATTTGATGAATGAAATACTTTTCTGTATAATATATAATGATTGACTGCCTGCCTGAAGGAACTTCCATACATCCTACTTAATGTAAACTCAGACTTGTCTGGAAGAGTTAGTGATTTGAAACAAATGCATGTCTAAAATCTCAAACAAAGGTTATAATTGTTTAGTTTGCCCCACTAGCTACAGACAGGAGTATTCTTAAGCAAGATCTCTATTTGGTAATGCTATTTGTGAGGTGGGGGGGGGGGGGGAATACAATCTGGTTGAGTTTCAGACTGCTTTCCATGATTACTTACTAAATAGCGGACTGAGTGATGGGATACTTACTGAATTGATGACTTTATAAGTACCAACTAGACTTCTTGATGATGTGACTAGCAGCAGGGTATAAATCTAAGGTTTTCTAAACAGACATGGATTAATCCATATCTCATGACTTACTGACCTGTTGATGGACAGTCTATTACAGAAACAAATGTACCCACATTAACTCATCACTACATTACTAGGAGGAAGGTTCATCGGGTATGTTTTAACCACAGAGTGATTTAACCGAAAGTTGCTTTTGGCTGCATGTGCGAGTGAATATGAGAACTTCATTTCTTAAAGTATGGGCTAAGGGGCCAAATTGGACTCTTGTGCCTGAATCTGGTAGTTTCCTACATGACAAAACTAATAACATGTTATAGTGAGAAATTGCTTATGATCTCCTTCCTTGGTAAGGGGCTTGATACACTTCCAGTAGAGGCTTGAGGGGAACCATAGTGGCAAATAAATCAACATAATAATACATTCTCATGTCTGTGTGAGTTCATTGAGTCACTGGGTACATCTTTCACCCACAGTTAATGGAGACAACTGAACCATGCATGGTTGATTGAGTAATTGACTGGCAGTGTATCTGACCAGTTTGCTGGCTGACCGGTATATTGACTGGTTGGATAAATGGCTGCCAATTGGCTGACAATCTGACAACTCTTCTCTTGCAGTTGTCTCTTTTAATTAATGGAACTGCTTTGCCACTTGGCTGACTTGTTGCTTCCCTGGTGGATTTATTTGTTTCTTGACTTAATGAAAAACATTGTTGAGGTATGCTCCCTGTCTAGTCTTTGCCATTAATCTTTTTGTGCTTCTTCAGCTCTTGACTAGTTCAGTGGGTCTCTCACTTACCACATTTCAGTCTCATTGCCTGACAGGTCAACCGACCGCAGTGACCACTTGCCTGGGTGACTTGCTTGTCGACTGCCTGGCAGAACAGCCATTTCCTTGACTGAATGAATGGATGACTGGAAGGTCAATGAGTGGTTGAATGAAGATATTAAAAAAATGCCCTACCCTCTCATCACCACAGTATGTGGCTGGGTCCCGGGGAGCTTTATTAATCACATAAAAGACAAGCTCCCTTGTTTGCTGACTGACATTGGCAGTCTGAGGGAACTTATTGAACTAATGGCCATTATCCAAGAATGAGAATGACTGCTGGAGTGGTCCATCTTTGTCCAAATATTTGGGCCAGCTGCCTGACTTTATTGACTGACTGGCTGGCTTACTGACTAGCTGGCTGACCTCAGTAACATTTTCAGAGAAGTCAGAACTGGCAGGCTGACTCTACGACCGCAGTGACTGTGTGTTGGCCAGAACTGAGCCGTTTTCTGGTTCCAGCAAGTGAGTCAGGATTCAGCTAAACCCATTCACCTCTGGAGGCCTGCGGGCAAAGACTGGTTTCAGCTTGGGGACTGGAACCTGGGAAATTGTAAAAATGTCACCTACAACAAAACATTTTGATTTGCTAAATTGTGTGTGTTGGATTTGGCAAAGCAGCCTGCCAAAATCCAAATGTGTTGGCATGTGCCCATATTCCCCACCCAGAGATTCAATTGAGTTATTTAACCTTTATTTAACCAGAGTGCTGTTATTAGTTGCATTGACAAAAAAGTAATTTGGAGGCTGGACCAAAAAGTTGTTTGTACAGGGGTAGAGTTTGAAGAAGAGAACTCCAGAGTTGATTGATAAATGCAGCCTTTCTCAAATGGCATTATATGAAAAATAGTTATGTGTGTGTTTTACTGTGTTTTTGGGTCTGTGTGAATACAAAAAATTCCTTGGATCACAATCATGTGTGGCGTGTGTGGCTGGTAGTGTTTACTGCAGGCTATCCCTGGGGCTCAATGTGGTTTGGTTTTGTGTGTATTTATGCGTATATGCATGTGTCTTTGTTCCCCACATGGATTTCATGTGTCATGTGAGTTAACCCCAAGAGCCATGTGTGGGAGTCTGGATTGTGTGGGTTAAGGTGCCTGCATTTGCGGATTCATAGTTTATCTATGCGTGTTTTGTTGGTATGTGTGTGTGATACATGTGAGTTACCCCTGTGGTATTTGCTCGTAAACACTCATACATCTAACATGGGAATATCATCCACTTCTTCTCTTGGTCTGCTACACTCTCTGTCTTATTCAGACTCAAATGCACTTATTTACTCAATTTCACTCTCTTTCTTCACTTTAAAGAAGTAGTTAGCATCATCTCTTCTCCTACAGTAGTTCCTCTGTGGTAAGGCAGATCAAAGCCCTTTGCCTTCTGCACTGTGGGTTCAGCAACATCTGGAGCACGCCGTCCGCCTTTTACCAATCCACCATCTGCCAGCCTCACTTCACTGGTGTGTGTGTATGTGTGTGTGTGTGATGGTGAAAAAAAGGGAGAGAGAGAGTGAGGCGGTGTTTACACGAGAACGAAACGGGTTGTATCTGCTACTTTTCTCTCGCGTATTAGGGTTAGGTTAGGCCGTAACGGAACCGCGGAAACGGACCCCGCAAAACGATAACAGGTCCCATGGTGGATAGATCTGCAAATGGAACGCTCTGGGGGGCCAAACGGCTCAGTGTGTACGCCCTTTACGATCATTTCCTGATAACGATGAAGCCATAGCCCCACCTCTGCTGCTCACTGCTGTAGCATGGTCAGTAGCTACTGTCAGTAGCTACTGTCAGTAGCTACTGCTAGTGCTACTGCTACTGACCATGCTACAGATGTTAGTGCAAAATCTACAGCTCCTCTACCACAACCATCAGTAACAAGTGGACATGAAGTATTACATGAACTACATGTTGCTAAATCCACCGCGGGGCATAAACAGAAGGGCAAACATGGCAACCATGCTCGGGGGTCTTCTTCGCTGCTTTTGGTGTATTTTGTGGCAGAAGTACAGCGCCACTTACAGGCCCGGCATATGTACTACAGCGTTTCCAGTGGTCTCGTGTGAACGGAGACGTTAAATGAGCTGAATGCGTGTGAACGGAATACTTTTTTGATAACGAATTCGGTCCGTTTGCGTTTGCGCTCCCATGTAAATGGGATCTGAGACACATGAGAAGATAGTAGATAGATAATGGAGTTCCCCCTCTCTCTTTCACTGATCCCTTGTGTGTATTTGCAATCTCAATTGACTAAACCAGGCTGTACCACATAATGTATTTTTCTTCTTCTTGTACTTCTTCTGCTTCTTCTTTTTTGGCTTCTTCTTCTTCTTTTTTGTGCATGAGCCCTGTTGTTATCGGGACAATTTTCTCAGATTATTGCCTGTCCCACCTGCTTTTCTCTCCGTCACTCCACCAGCGTCATCATGCTGTTTGCCAAGATGAGGCCATTGACTTTAACGGTCACATAAGGGAGCCTTCGCACCCTGGCTGGCCACTTAAACCCAACCGCCTCCAGGAGAGTAAACATTGTTTACTGCTGCTTTGTCTCAAAGAGATGCCCCAAGGCCCAGGCCTCACATAAAATTCGGATGGATGAAGAGATATAAATAAAATAGATAACCCGACAGATGGATACAAGGAGTTCAATAGAAGACATTTTCACTTTTTGAACAATGAGACAATGGTGCATCTGATGATTTGACTCCCTTGCCATTTATCTAAGTCGCAAAGAGTTCTAGAAAGAAAGGGAACAATCTAATTTTATTGACAGCAAACATATACTATACATGAAAGCAAGGTTTGTGTCCGAAAGTGACTAACATAAACATTACAATCCATTACCAAATAAGCAACTAGTATTTGATTTGGCTCATGCAGCAAAAAGAAGAGCAGAAGGCGCCTGTAACAGAGCTTGGTAACATTTTAAGCAGAAGAATCTGCTGCATATGTCTTTTGAATTTTGGTTTGGGAAAAAAATACTTTTCACACCTGTTAGCTAAAAAGGAACATATGTGATAGAAGAAGCACGTCTGTTGCATGATACAGCTTTATACTTCTCTGACTGCAACATAGTCTCAAATGATCAACCTTAAATGATAGTGTGTGGTAGGAAAAAATGGTAAAATGTAAAAAACCAACCACTCCAAATGTATTCCATATTGTAAATATTTAAACAGTTTAGTGTTATTGGGAGAGGGTGGGAGTGGTTCTGTGGTTTATGCATTATCAATCTTATTTGTATCTGCATAAAAACAATATTTAAGTCTTCATCTGAATTTAAAGTAATATAAGTCTTACCTTTGGCCAAACTTCCATACAAATGTTTGTATAAATGGTTTAACTAGTGCACACATTAGCATATGATGTCATCATATCCCCCTTAAAATAGCTTTTATAAAGTAGGGAAAACCCCATAAACCTGCACTTATATGAACTCACTGCATGCTCTCATGTTTTGCCCATATCTAAACAGTAACCAGTGTTAAGATGACCTTTTGAATGGCACACTCTATCTCTCTTATTTTACTGCAACACAGATAAACAAAAAAGAGAGGGACATTAAACGGAGAAAGAGGAAGTAATGTGGAGATGCACAAGGGACTGAAAGAACAGGCAAAATGAAGGGATAGAGACACAGGGGAGGAAGGATGTTGATGGGGAAGGAACTGAGGGACTAAGTAAACAAACAGGTAGTTTAGATGAGGCGGTTGAGTGGAGCGGTACAACGTCTGTCGATCTGCTGGGACTGGCAAAGAGAAGGAAAGAAAGATATGGACACACAACAGAGCCTTGCCATTGCTTTATTAAATAACAGTGGTACCCCCATTCCTCTATCCTATCCCTTGTGTTGCCTATCAGCTGTGTTCTGTGAATGTGGGTTTATTCCAAGCTTTCAGGCACAGAATCAATGCAAGTGGGAACGTACCTCTGAGGGCCAGACTGGGAAGCAATGTGCCCTGCTTATGCAAAGAAAGTAATTGAAAGAAAGTTCCTCAAATGGCCCAGTGGTAGGCGAGGAGGATTTAAAGACTCCAACATCAACCAAGAACATGTTGAGTTTATGCACTTTCAACTGCAGATGCAAACCTTACTCTATCTTTGTAGTTACTGTTTACTAAGAATAGTCATTGGATGATTATAGTGATTGATTTTTTCTCCTTATTATCATCAATGGCACACTTTCTTCAAACGATTAAACATTTTGATAAAAATATCAGAACTTATTGATAAATGATAACTCAAGATCAGCAAATCAACAAATTGATGGTTTTGTCTGACCAAAGTTTAAAAACACAAATATATTAAGTTTACAATAACACAAGACAAAGCAGAGTAGGAAATTATCACTGTTTAGAAGCTGGAAATAGATGTGGTATTTTAACATCATATGCAAATGTGTACATGAAGGAAACCACTTTACTAGCATTTGACTTCAGTCAACCTTTAAATAACTTTTAATGTAGATTAAAATGCATATTGAATCAAACCATGGTAACATTTCTTAAATCGATTACTGTTTCTTAATAATTTTAACCTGGTATTTAGTGCTTTATAAGCAAACAAGTAGTTATTTGTTTTCAGAAATATACCAAGTCGTGCAGAGGGGCACCTGTAGCCTGTTTTTATTTAGTTTCCAAATAAGAAGGGGGTGTTTGTGTCTCTGTGCGACAGGCCTGTGCATATTTTTAGCAGGCGCTGTCGTCTGGAGGGCTGGTGGTGGTGGGCTTTTTTTGAAGTGCTGGTGGGCTTACTGGAAGTGTGTCAGACAGGAGAGGAATGCAGGAAGAGGGTGGAAATGTGTGTGTGTCTGTGTGAGGCAGAGTTTGGGTAGGCCCTCACTCTTGATGTGAACATATGTGTAGAGTGTGTGTTTGGACATGTGTGTGTGCATACATGCCCAAAGCCTCATTGCTTCAACCTGTTATTCCAACCCCCCCTTGTCTCAGTTTCAAAGCCCACAGGGGTTTCCCACAGTGTCTCTAGTAATAAAGCTACCATAGGGCTGTTCTGAGATAAACCAGTGTTTTCAGGATATAAAGAAAAACGTTTAGTTGTAAACACAGCTATGAATTTTATAACCCTTGAATAAATAGAAAACAGATGTCTAGGAATGTGTCTTACAGGTTTTCATGGTTAAATTCAAGTATAAACATGAAACATGCAATGAGAGTTTTCCCATGACAACTTCGATTAAATTCAGAAAAACATTGAAGGTCACATTTACTGTCCCTCCAGAGGAAATTGGTTTTACCGTCAGAGGAAAAAAGGATGACAGACGTTAACACAACTGATGTTGTTCCCATTTTAAAACTTGGTTCGTAAACATCCTGGGCTCCCCTGGGCTCGTGAGAAGAAGAAGACAAAAATAATGAGTGATGTGTTAATATTCATACCACTAAAAAGCGATCAGCTGCAGCCCCCTGTGGTTCAGATTTGGATCAGCTTCCGTGAAATTTGAAACATCACAGGAATAATATCATAACAGTCATAGGCATCAAAAGAATCAAAGCTTCAGATTATTAGCAGATCATTCCTCGTCTCTTCGTTGGGCGTACACTTTGTTTCTCTCGTGAGCATTGAGGTTTCTTTCACTATCCAAGTCAATTATTGGACTGTTTCGGCAAAGCAGACTATTAGAAATGACTGTCCTTTCAGCTGTTGCATACTCTCTTCAAAAATCCTTACAGAAGGAAGAAAGAGAGAATGTGCTTTACCAAACACAGAAAACCTGCTAGTCTATAATATTTAATATAATGAGGGAATTCAGGATATTCAACCTGCACGGTCATTAAAAGCACCAGTTTAGTTTTGGAAACTGTTCTGATTAATACTGCTTAATTAAAAGTACTCTCACTCTGCAAAATCTTCACTAAGGTAGCTTTGAAATGATGTGTAAATATCATTGCATGCAAATTGACCGAAGAATAAAACCAAGTAACTAGCATCTTAATTAACACAGGAATAGATGTATATAATTACCAAAATATAGAAATGTCCTCATATGCACATCCATCTTGACCATTTACAACAACTTATTTTTGAGAAAAAATACTTTTGAATGTATAGTATAACAACACTTTGGTTACAGAAGTATGTGAATGTAATTTTAATACCAACCCACTTTATCTGTAAGTCTTTTATAGCACTGTGAGTCTTTATACTGCTTAACCAACCCCTAAACTTCAGCCATACACATCCAGCATTTAACTGCCAGTTTCTAATCATTTAACCGCAGGCCAGGTGTGTGTGTGTGTGTGTTTGTGTGTGTCTGCAACAAGTCAGACTTTCACACATCTGGCTGCGTCTACACTGGTGTCTCTTTGTAATTAACAGGGAAAGAAGGTTAATGACGAACTGACATTCAATTAAATACACTAAATTAAAGGATTAAGAAAAACCACAGCGTTTTTTCCCCCTTTTTTAACAGTTTTGCTCTGTTACCTATGAAAAAACATTAGTTTACACAGCCCAGCAGTATGAAGGATGTACAATATAATAATAGCAAAATATGACTGAATGACAGTTTAGTTTATCGCAGCTTAGAATAGTGTTAATGTTTGCTATTTATGTGTATGTGCTTTTGTTTTGCCTAAATCGATCAAGTGCTGTGTGAAGTGTCCTTTCCCAACTGCCAGCGTTATACAGGAGCAGTTCATATTTTCTTCGATCGTAGAAAGGTATCCATTCTGCTTGAATCTAAGCTACTTGTAGGGAATGTAGAAATACCAGACCTTTTTGAAAGATTAAGAAGTCTGAGATCTGTCTGTGATTAAAAACAGCTGTATCTAACTGTAACTAATAAACTGGTAACTAATTCATGAAAAGAAACCACTTTCCTGTTCCTGATATTTTCTGACATTTCCCTTAGTGCCACACAATGTAAGGTTCAGTATGGGCTACCATACATTTTTGGCAAGGGCCTTGTTTGTGTGTGGTAATTAGAATATTCTCTCCCAATGCTAACTATTTACCGATTCAAAAAATACAGTAATAACACTTGGCCCCTCAAATTGGCCAGATTGCAGATTGGTGCTGTATTTGCTTGAGGAATGTTGATTTTAGCAGAAGGGGAAAAAAATGTAAGGGGGGAAAAAAACACTTGCGTTGGCAAAAAGATAAACTGCCGGCAGGATAGCTGAAGGCTCTGCAGTGACGGCTCTCAGTATCGGCTGCTGGGGAGCGCAGGCAGAAAGTTAGCCCATTAGCTTCTGTCTCTGGGAGAGACTGAAGAGCACACAGAGAGAGAGAGGTGGGAGTAAGTGCTCTCCCTTCTGTCTGTTCCAATCATCCCTTACTCTCTCTCTCTTTTCATCGTAAGCATCTTCCCTGCGACCTCACTTCTTTCCTCACTGGGTTTCACCAGCTCTTTGGATTATGTCTCTCAGTTTAGCTAGCATCGGCTAACATTGGGATTGGCTTGGAATCAAGAAAGGCTCATGTCAGATTGTGAGAATTCAGATTTGGCGGGATGTTGTTTCCATCCTGCTGTGGGGGTGTCAGTGCCACACTGTTTTGGAGCGGTACAACCAGGTTTTGAGTGACATGGATTTAATGTAGTTGATATAATCCCAAGTGTGACACGCCGGTTATTTGGATATCAGCACTGTTTGTGTGACCACTCCTCTATCCGTTTTGTCTTTACTTGACAACAAATAAAGGAGTAAGATAAGTTTAGTTTTCTCACTAATTTTCTATTTTTTGCAAATGTTCTCCTTTTTTATTTAACTTACATTTGAACTTTCTCCTAGGTAACACAACATGCATACTGTGTGTTTGTGACTAAGGCCCCGCTCACACGGGAACGTTTGCGTTTATGCAAAGTATGCATATTCAAAAAAGTCTTCCGTTCACATGCATTCGTTTCATTTAACGTGTCTGTTCAAACGAGACCGCTGGAAACGCTGTAGTACATATGCCGGGACTGTAAGTGGCGCTGTAACTTCCACCACAAAATACACCAAAAGCAGTGAAGAAGACTCCGCAGCAGCCCCGCAGCAATGTTGCCATGGCTACCCTTCTGTTTACGCCCCGCCGTGGATTTAGCAACATGTAGTTCATGTAATTCTCCATGTCCACTTGTTGCTGATGGTTGTGGTAGAGGAGCTGTAGATTTTTGCACTAATATCTGTAGCATGGTCAGTAGCAGTAGCACTAGCAGTAGCTACTGACAGGAGGAGGAGCATGTCTCCGTGGAGAGGACTCGCTCAGAGAGATATTCTCTACAAACACTGGGTGAGATCCTCCTTTGTCAATATAATGGATCAATGCATGAAATCTGACTCTGTTTATTTTGTTTAAGGAGTATATTGGGCGTTAACAATTCTGGTTTGCCTTTTATAATATTATTTCATTCAAGAACCCCTTGTGCGTTTAATTAACACAGCCATGCTACAGCAGTGAGCAGGAGAGGTGGGGAGAGGTGGGGCTATCGTTATTTTTTCAGGAAATATTCGTATAGAGGTGATTACACGGACTCGGTTGACCCCCCAGAGCGTTTCGTTTGCAAATCTATCCACCTTGGGACCCGTTATCGTTTGTGGGGTCAGTTTCTATCGGCCTCGTGTAAATAATAGGGCTATACGCACGCGAAACTATGCAGATACAAGCAGTTTTCTCCTCGTGTAAACGGCGCCTAAAGAAAGGTTTTTCGACATCTGGAAATTACAATCATATGCGATCGTGAACATTTCTTTCCAAAATCACAGTAATAATGTGCTACCTACACAGTTATAGAAAGACAAAGTGTGTGTGTCTATGTCTTTGTTTTCTTTAATGTGCTTCCTTGTCAGTTTGTGTATGTGGAAAATGGAGCCTATAGGTTATTCGTCTGCTGATTAGCAATGTGGGTGTTAAAATGCAGAGCTCATGGCTCTCTCTGTCAGTCTTTGTTTTTTTCTTTCTTCCACTTGTTAAGAGCGTTGACAATAAACCAGTTCAGGACACTTTATAGCTGCTAATTGGTTGTATACTCTTTCCCAGAGAAGCTATCGCACCCTTGCTTGACAACATGACAGCAGAAAACACATCTCTCTCCCTCTCTCTTGTATTAATATTTATGACCTGTATATGTTTCACAGAACTGAAAAACACTTGACTGTCTGCTCCCATCATTTTATCTTGCTGTGTGTGGTGGTGTTTAAGGCACTGGGATAAGAGACAATTCATTCTGTACTTAAACCCATTTCTTTTTTTGTTGTCTTGTTTGTCTTATCCGCTAGTCAGCATTCAGAGCGGCTGTGGACTTAGACGGGGAGAAGGAGGGAGTTAGAAGAGTCTTCTGGCTGTTCTTCCAAAATAGCAGATAGCGGTATTATAAATCACAGATTAGATTACATATGATTGAATTAAATTTGATTTAATCATCCCTGTGGGGAAATGGGAACATTGCTGGAGCAGATAGCAGCCTGCAGCAAAAATATTAAGCCAAAAATAAAAGCGTGCAAATGAAGGATTGTGACCATAAGACGACCTACACTTTATACCACTTTTTAAAAGGATTGTGCTCTGATAAGTGGTTTTCTTTTAGATTTGGATCCAGGTGGCAGATTAGCTAAACTCCAAGATTAAAATATTTCTAATTGAATATTATGTTGAACCTTATCAAACATTTTGTTAGCAGGCTTATTCTTTTTTATGTTTTGTTGTACTTTTTTTGGGTCATTTTGCCTTAATTTGGTAGAAGCGATAGATACAGGAAACACAGAGAGGGAAACAACAAGCAACAAAGGTCCCATCCAGCATCAAACCAGGGTCATTGCATGAACAAGAATGCTTCAGGCTTTTTCATGTTCTGCCAACACTGACTGTTACCCTTGCTGGTTTAATGTGAAAAGCAGCCTCAAGCTGATTATTTCAGCTGTGGCAAATTCATTTTAATATCCTTTGTAATTTGCCATAAAGCCAAAATTAAAGTTTTTACAGACCACTAAGAACAAAGAGTTGTTCAAACTTTATGTTGGAACAATCTAGCCTACCTTTTTTTTTTACAATTTTAATGATTTTAGGTCTTCAAACTTCCAGGCATATATATATAAAAAAAAACACATTTACAGTATCAAGTAGTTCTCAGTCAGATGTTCTAGTAAAAATGCACAAATATAGTGTACAATAAATTCAGATTAAACATCAACATTTATTTGTGTTCTACTCTCCTAGATGTTGCCACTGATAAGTAACTAAATATGTTGTATGTATAACAAATGTTGCAGATTTTGTGGATAAAGTGGATTTAATAAGGGATTTCCAAAGGACTTTTATTTGTTAAGCAGATTCAGTTCTGGAAAAATTATCAAACCTCCTCAAACCAATTACACACTGAGCAGGTCACAGCTGTGAAAATGTGTCACTGATGGATTTTGAGGCAAAGAGGTGATGGAAACACATCTCTGCTGCCTCCGAGTTGGTTTGTGTGTGTGTATACATTATATTAAAGCCTTGTATAAAAGTGTAATCCTTGCTATCAAGTTGGTGTAGGAAGGGCTTAGGTGTGTTTATATACACACAGACACATCTTTCATGTACACACTTTAGTAGATTGCATTTGCTCCAGGAGAAAATTGACTCATCCTTATTCTACAAGAGGTCAAACACACACACACACACACACACACACACACACACACACACACACACACACACACACACACACACACACACACACACACACACACACACACACACACACACACACACACACACACACACACACGTAAAGATTGTAACTTTCATGACATAATCACAAAAAGATATAACCACCTTCTCTGTGTGACCTCCCTTTTTGATCCTTTACTCTCTCTTTTGCTTTTTCTTCTCTACCTTATCTCTCTGCTTTCTACATACTTTATTTATCTCTCCTGCTCAGTAGCGCCCGTTCTCTCTGGTCTCTTATCTTTCAAGGGAGCTTGTTTTTTAAAACAACTCCCACACGCTTACTCTTGATCTGTCAAAAGCACAGAAGAAACACACACACACACATAAACACACACACAATTTGCTTTATGCATCAAATGATGGCCTGAAATTAAAGTCCTGAAAAACCTAATTGAGCTTGCTTTTACATCACTCACTCACAAACACACTCACACAATCACACTCACACACGCACACACCCACACAGCGACAGTGTTATCAGGCTGAGAGCTTGTCAACATGTTTTCCACAATAACTTTTATTTGCTCTGCAGTATATTTCTCTGCAGCGGTTTATTGGATCTAAATGAGGAGTCACTTTTTAAAGTCCCAGCCGTAATCTCACAGTGAACCAAAGGGCAGTTAAAACTGTCAAAATGTGGCATGGCAGTCTTCATGTTTTTCATCAACCTCACATTGATCTCAGGACTTGAATGCAGCCTCAGACAGCATGTGACAGTAACACAGTGTAATATTTATATATTATAATGTTTTAAAATGTCAATCTATACGTAACCATATTGTTCGGGTTGTGGGGAATGATATAGCATAGAGCTATAAAAAAGGATAGTTAGTTTATAAAAAAGAAGAATCTACATAATTTATGATTTTAACTTCTAAAGATAAATCAGCCAGAACCAGTAGATATAGGATTTTTCTTTTTCCAAAACTGTTTGTGTTTATTCTGTTCATATTACTAACACATACTTCTGCCTTTAGAACTTTAGGATCATTAAAAGATTGTTACTTACTAAATATATTTGATGGATTTTGTCTCTCACATGTTATTTATTGGAAGCTTGATCAATAACTTTGTCTGGTTTATTATTATATGTAATGACTTGATTCTCTTTAGGAAATAATTTCCTCTGTGGCAGCAAAACACTAAACATCAGACATCAGAAAAAAACACCTGTTGGTTAAACCGAAAAAGTCTTGTGTTCGGTTCACTTACCGACGCCTGCATGTTCAGAATCCATAGAAAACATTGTTTTAAAAAGAAAAACTGTTCTTTTTTTTTTATAAATGCCTACTACTGTAAGTCTATGACAAACTGCTATTGGACAAATAGAAACCCAATGCCTAGAAATTTGATAACAATAAAATGTCCATATAAGCTTTCAATGAGACATTAAGTTATAGAGCAAAGGGCAAAATGAGGGAGGAATTTTCTGTTGTCAGAGCTGCACAGTGATCTTATCTGTGGTGTGTTGTGTGTGTGTGTGTGTGTGTGTGTGTGTGTGTGTGTGTGTGTGTGTGTGTGTGTGTGTGTGTGTGTGTGTGTGTGTGTGGTGTGTGTGTGTGTGTGTGTGTGTGTGTGTGTGTGTGTGTGTGTGTGTGTGTGTGTGTGTGTGTGTGTGTGTGTGTGTGTGTGTGTGTGTGTGTGTGTGTGTGTGTGTGTAGGGTGTTTCCATGTCTGTCTGTGTTTTTGTTCATTTGTTGTCTGTGTTTTGTTTATTTTGCTCTTTAATGTGTTTTCCTTCTTGAATGATTGTATTTGTCTCCAACCCAGTCCCCTTCCCCACACGCACACACCACAGAGGACAGTCTTGCGCACTGGCCCGTTGTTGTGTAATCATTTATATAAATAGGTATTAGTGTTTCCTCCTGGAGGGAACTTAGGGAACATTGTGGCTCAGTTTGGTGACATTCCTCTCCTGCCCTCGCTGACTGTAGAAACATTTGCTTCCCAAAACTTGCTTACATCAAGCAGCCCCTAAATATACTCCCTTAACATAAATTAAGTGCCAATTCTTTGACATGTTCTTTCCCTCGGTTTTTTTTTTAAACGCGCTGGGGCCATTGAAGCCGACACTCAGTGGATATTCATACTCTGATTACGCTTACTTGTACATAATGACATTAAAGTGAAGTAATATGTTCCTGATTTTCCTGGAAGCACTTTCAAGCCTCTTAAAGAGACAGTCCATCCCAAAATGCCTTTTTACATCTCCACCCCCCTGGCAGTGGGAAGTAAATTAAAATTCATATGGGCACCATACACGCCGAGAGTGCTAATGCTTTCAGTCTCTCAGAGCTTTCTTTTAAACTATTAAAGTGAAAGGGGCCTGGTTCCAAAAAAAGCATAAAGTGATAATCTAATTTCTCCTGAACAGCTTGTGCAGTAACCAAGCACTTGGCTGTCACGTTTATTCTGCCAGTGAGCAGGCTGGAGTAAATGTTTCTTCTTCTAATAGGATTTAATTTACATTTTACATCACAGAATGTTCAGTTTGTAGCTGTAGTTTGTTAACATGTATTCACTTAAACCGTTTCTTTCTTCACTACAGATGTTGAAAATGTAATCTAAAATTGTCTTAAGGAATTTTTAAGATTTGAGATTTCATGGACTATTTAGAGAATGGCTTCAGATTGGATTTTATATCAAGGACAGGAACATGATAGTGTACTAGGATAGGGTCGAAAGAGATCTTTAGTGGAAGCATGCCACAAAACATGACAAAGGTTGTTTGTGTCTCCTGTCTGCCTTCACCTCTACGAGTGTCTTTCCCCTCTCACTGGTTCTGTTTCTCACTCTTTTGCCTCTCTGGCTCCCGACACACTGGGTGGAAAATATGAATGAAACACTCCCCCGCCTCATTTGCAGAAACCTTGCTGCAGGCACAAACACACTTCCCCTCCGTCTCTTTGCACTGCCGTCTTAAATGTATTTTCCTCTTGTTATGATGAGCCTCGTCTCTTTTGATTAACATAGTTTGCACATTCTAGGACAGGACTGCAAAATGAGGTGGGTGGGGGGGTACTGTTGTTTTTTTTTACTGTTTGTAGAGAAACTGTGGGAGGGAAGGCAAACAGGGAGAAACACAGATCCTGTGTGTGTGTGTGTGTGTGTGTGTGTGTGTGTGTGTGTGTGTGTGTGTGTGTGTGTGTGTGTGTGTGTGTGTGTGTGTGTGTGTGTGTGTGTGTGTGTGTGTGTGTGTGTGTGTGTGTGTGTGTGTGTGTGTGTGTGTGTGTGTGTGTGTGTGTGTGTGTGTGTGTGTGTGTGTGTGTGTGTGTGTGTGTGTGTGTGTGTGTGTGTGTGTGTGTGTGTGTGTGTGTGTGTGTGTGTGTGTGTGTGTGTTTAATTTTGAACTCTTGGGAACTTAAGTTAAAATTGTGCGTGTGCCTTTCAGTATCTGTATGTGCACTTGGCAGTTTGTGCAAATGTAATGTGTGTGTAGTTAACCGAAGAGCTTTAGAGTCGTGGTGTTAATAAGTCTGAGTCATATCCATGACAACGGGCAGATTGCATTAGCATCTGAACCACAGAACAAAATGGCAACTGACTGTAAAACACTCACTGACTT